>NC_057401.1:28751156-29076063 GCF_019320065.1 Cervus canadensis | reverse complement strand
ACAAAGGTCTGTCTGGTCAAGACTATGGTTTTTCCAGTGGTCACGTATGGATGTGAGAGTTGGACTGTGAAGAAAGCTGAGTGCCGAAAAATTGATGCTTTTTAACTGTGGTGTTGGAGAAGACTCTTGAGAGTCCCTTGGACTGCCAGGTAGGTGATCCAACCAGTCCATCCTAAAGGAGATCAGTCCTGGGTGTTCATTGGAAGGACTGATGTTGAAGCTGAAACTCCAATACTTTGGCCACCTCATGCAAAGAGGTGACTCACTGGAAAAGACCCTGATGCTGGGAGGGATTGGGGGCAGGAGGAGAAGGGGACGACAGAGAATGAGATGGTTGGATGGCATCACTGACTCGATGGACATGAGTTTGAATAAACTCTGGGAATCGGTGATGGACAGGAGGCCTGGCGTGCTGCGATTCATGGGGTTGCAAAGAGCCGGACACAACTGAGCGACTGAACTGAACTGAACTGAACCTGCCTCTTATTGAGCTCCTAACTGAACTTTGACTGAGATAACTGATTTTTGTAATCAGTAGTCTAAAATCCCAAAGACCCACTACTGCAATAATCCAGACAGCAGGAGTATACAATTTGGACATAGCCAGGAAATTTTTAGGTTGTGCGATTATGGGAACCTGGGCCAGGTGATCTCTCTGTGACTCCTTTTTGTCACCGTTAAAGTAGGGATATTGATAGTATTTAATGTAAAGATTTTTCTAAGGTTTAGTTGAGTTAACATATATAGTATGTGCTCAAGAAATGTATGTTATTTTGTTACTATTAAAAATAAAACTTTCAGACTTCTTACTTAGGCTTTTCACAAAATTGGATAAGAGAGACTTTCTTAGAAAAAAATGTTTTGGATTTAAGAAAAATATTTCTAATATGACTTAGTGCCATGTGTCGGTAGAATGAAACCACATAACCTTAGTGATTTCATTTTTCATATGGAGATAATACTACTCACCACATAGAGATCTTGTGATGATTATAAATTAGATATTCAGCTAAAGTATCTAGGTCTAGTCAATGCTCTCTTATCACTTATCAACAGTTACCATACCTGTAATCCATCTTCCCTCTTTAGTATTCACAAAAGAATCCAAAACCAGGAGATATGCTTACTGTCCAGATGACCTCTCTGTTATTGATGTGGTGGCAGTTGTTAGTTTTTGTTCTGTTTGTTTCACTTTGTTTTTTCTGTTGAGAGCTATATGCTTTATACTGTTTTTTCTTTTTTCTTTATATTTTAATAGGCTTAGAGTGAAGCGTTACATTCAATAGCAAGCCCAAGCATAGTTTCTAATAAAACTATAGCAACTAAGCCCTTATTATATAATTCCTATATATTTTTATTTCCTTATTTTAGTGGTTTGGTTTTGCATTTGTATTTTATTTTAAATTACCTCAAATCCTTTGGTAATTAGGTAGAAATAATAAAAATCCTGAGTACTTTCCAAATATCATAATGAGAGCTTCTCAGATACTTTCTAAATTGGAAGATTTCATAAAATTGGATGTATCTGGAAAAATTTTCTCTAGCAGAAGTTGGGGAGTGGGGACTTTGTGGAGGCTCTACAATCTCTTCCTATTATCCCTAGGATTAAATGAACTCTCTACTAAACCATCACTGGGGGAGAAAATAGTAATTTATCATGAAGAAAAAGGCCCTTATTTTCCTTGTTAGAATGCAGCTGAACTTGAAAGGGGTACTTCTAGTTTACCCAGCTATCTCATATGTTTCCATTTATGAAATAAAATGAAATTGTAACAAATGCACTTATTCCATAAATAATTTGAGGATTTTCCCCTCTATCTTTGTCTCTCATACTGGAGCAATAAGACCAAGTAATAAAATAAAGAACAGGATAAAATGGTGAATAACAAGCTATAGCTCTCTGGGATTCTTAGTTTAGATGGATTAGAGTATGTTGAATTTCCTTTCTTATTTAATGTTAGAGTTTCCTTTTTCTTAGAAGAATGCAAAAAAAGAACAGAAAAGAAAAGGAAAGAAACAGACTGCTTAACAAAAAACATACAAGATTCTTAAATTCCATCTCTAGTAACATTAAAATCTTTTCAATTTACTTTCAATTTACTTACTCTTAGTGGGTGACATGTTAAACGTCTATGTTCTCAGGTGTTATATATTTTTGTTTCGCATATATGTTACCTAAATATTGTAATGAATGGCATTTCTCAGAATGGCTGAGGAAGGTACATTCTTAATTAGAAGTGCTTATTAAATATAAATTAAATATAATCTGTGCTATATTATGCTTAAAATATCCTTCCTGACTCCAACTACCTCATACTAAAGGGAAGTTACAATTAATTTGTTCTTAAGTCTAATTGTATCTGAAGACCTTAGGAGCTCTCAAATTTTGTTTACTGTCATTGCAGAGCTGTAAACATCACCTAATGGATGCATCTAAACTTTTCATCCAGTTCAGAAGGTGTCCAAACAGACTCTGATCTTCATATATTAAAATCTCTCATAGTGGTAGCATGTTTGGCTGTAGCACCAGATTCTGTTTGGGAGTTTGTTGCATTAGAAAAGTTATAATGCAACTGGCATTTAGTTTTAATACTAAATCTGTGATGGATAAAACCCAGGGCTACTGATTCGGCTACTGCCTGCCCTGAGTCACACTATCTCCTCTCCAAAACACATGTAAGACATTAACAATCCGATAATTAGTGCACATTCCTGACTGCTCCTTGAAACCTCACTCCCAGATGCAGCTTTGGTCGGATCTTGGTTTTATTAGCTTTCATGATTCACTACTGTTGTAAGACTAGTTCCCTTTTCCATTCATTAGGCTTTCTATCTGGCTAGGCAATGTTGATGTAAACTCAAACCTTAAAAAGGCAATGACTTCATCCTCTTTGTATGCACCCAGTCTCCACATTATGTGTCCATATAGTGCAGAACTATTGTCTCAATGGCATGAATAGGAAGACAGGACTTACAAGAACATTTACTTCACTTGTATTTAGAGTTGGAACCATGGTGGGTAGGAGATAACTGATTCAAGAAGCATAGCTATTGCCTGTTAGACTCCTCAGGATGTGCAAAGCCTCATCCTATCAAAAGACGCTGATGTATGTGGCCCCAATCTAACACTGCAAATGATCTAAAAGGGATATATGTATAGAAAAATCAAAGTATATTCCTTTCCTACATGGGATAAAAATGTCTTTGTTGTAGACACAATAAAAGATTTAACAGAAAGAGAAAACAGCTTACAAGGATCTGATATAAACAGAACCAAGTAGAACAGAAAATTTGCTGAGGACTCAAAAGTGTGGGATATTCTGGTATACGGTTACAATCTAGTGATACATTAAAATGGTACCATTTACCAAGAAAGTAGAGAATTAACAAGCATCTCAGATTCCTGAATTCAAAAACAAAGAATGACTTACCAGGTATTAGTGCACATAGGTAGCAGAAAAACAAGGAGAGCCCAATGCCCATATTTTTCTGTAATTCGTTAACAACACTAACATGAAAACAGTAAGTACAACATAGCATAGAAGAGAAATCTTATATGTGAATCAACATGACTATTTTGAGATTAGAGTATGTTTATACTTAAAACATCATGATTCTGTTCTCCTAATCTGAATTTTATAGTAGGATAAATTGAGATAAATGATCTTATGTGGTACTTTGAGCCAAATATTCAACGCACATCACTGCTTTTCCCAAGAGGCTTGTACCACTAATACTTTAACAAGGGAATGCTAATCATACAACCCTCAGTGTCATAAAAGGGTGGGAGGTAAAACTATTACAATCTCCCCTAGGAAATCAATGATTGGAACCTAAAGATTTAATTTCATCTCCATTCCTAAACTTTCACCAGCTCCATTGTGGCTCAGAGTCCAGAGGTCAGCCAACAGGAACAATAAAGAATATTATTTGCCAACTTCATTTTAACAAATTTGAGAATCAAAATCAATTAGATAGATGACCATCAGCAATTCAGTTGAGCCTGGCCAACTACTCCCACTGAAAAGGAGTTTTCCTCATGGGCAACATCTAGATAAGAGATCTCACCCTCTATTATCAAGAAAAGTTGGGTATGTTTCAGCATATCGAAAAATCAACTCTCTTTGGCCCCTTTGGGGGAGAGAATTAGACCCAAATTCAACTTAGATTTAAGTTTAAAGTAATTTTATTAGCTGATCTACCTAACACTTTATTACACAATACATTCAGTGTTGTAAACATGATTTTTGGCAATATCTTACTTTAGCTCAAGAACTGAGTTGGAAAACACTGGACAACATTTGGATAATGACAATCTCATCTTGTCTTCCTTAGAGAGGAATAATGTAAACAAAATGAGCTCTTTACTGGCAGCCAAGTTCAGTGGAGCTTGTGTCTGTTCCTTTTCTAATATCAATGTCTCAGGGATATTTTCTGTGCATGTTTCTGCAGACAGAAATGTTCCATGTCTCTATTCACTAAGGAGATCTTATATGGCATTATCAACCATTTCTCAGTCCGACTCTTCTAGTGAAAAGAGTTTCTCAAGAAAATCATTAATTTATCTGCTATTTTTAAAAGCAGTTCTAAAGTTCTCTGATACTTTAATGGAGGGAGTGTCCATGAAAAGGTGTCCAGGATGGTTTTAGTTGTTAGGAAGGGCAAGTGAGCCTTATCAAACTCATGCAATATTACTCAACTGCTACTCTGAAGAAGCAAGAATGAGGTGAGAGAGAAGAGAATTACACACTTCAGACTAACCGGGTGACCTTATAACCTTTTCCCTGCAATATACTTTGCTTTCACAAATCTAATGTTTCACTTCTTCCTGCTTCAACTGCCAAAAACTTTTAAGAAAAGGATTGTTACAAAGCAAAATAAAACATTATGTGTGGCTAGGTGAGGGGTGCCATTTAGATCACTAACACTTACCTGTAATTTCCTAAGATTTTATGAAAAAACAAACATTCTAATGTAACTTGGAAACACGATGAGTTATTTTGGCTGGACAACAACAAATCTCTCAAGTTGGAGTAACTGGACATTAGACCTGAAAGGGGCCATAGACATAATCTATTTCAACCTCCTCATCTTACAGCTAAGGAAACCTGAACCCCCAAAGTAATTGCATCTTCACACAGCTCGCCAGTACTAGGATAGGGCAGAAACTATAATATCTTGTCATCTGTGTCTGTTCCTTTTCTCACTAGTTTACAGACATAAAAGTATTGATATATACGTGAATTGAAACAGTGAACTTGATATCAGAGAAGTGGGTGAAATTGAAAATTTCCAGTTGCAGTTATGCTTAAAACAAAACTGTGTAACACAGATCAAGTCATTTAACCATCTAACAGCCCACTTAGTATCCTACTTTACTGACAGTTAACAGGCACCTGAGGTTCAATAATGGTGCAGTGGTAAAGAATCCACCTGCTAATGCAGGGTACACAAGAGATGCAGGTTTGATTCCTGGGTCGGGAAGATTCCCTGGAGTGGGAAATGGCAACCTGTTCGAGTATTCCTACCTGGTAAATCCCATGGACAGAGGAGCCTGGCAGGCTACAGTCCATGGGGTCACAAAGAGTCAGACAGGACAGAGCAACAGAGCAATGTACTGCACTGAGGTTCAGTGATATGCCCGAGGTCACAGATCTCAGTAAGGTGAAACCAGGATTCAAGCTCATCATCTACGCCAGTGTCCTTGCTCTTAATCGTGTGGTATTTCACCTCTCTTATTAGGTGCTTAAGTAGCTCAATGACAAAGATGTCAATTGAGGGCAAAACTTTCCTGCTTTCTCAACATCTTGGTGGATATAGGTTTCTCTTTATAGCTAAGTACAGCACCTTTTTCCCTTATAAAGTATCAGGACCCTAAAGCCTCCTAAATTTATTCTGCCATGGAGGTTCTTAGGAAGACCTGTAGTAATTATATATTTCCCTCCATTGACTTCAGAACTTATCATACCCAACAAATTATAAGATAATGAAATGGAGACCATGTGAGGAAAAATGGAACTGGTGTGTGCCAGAGGCTGAATGACTTCAAAAACAGGAGGCTTGGTGGAAGACAAAGAAAGGTATTTCCAGGTCAGCTTAGACTACTGGGCCCTCACTGCTGTTTTTCTTTTTTTTTCTTCTTCTTACCCTTCCTTTGTTTAAGACCTGAAAGAGTGCTACAGATAAGCGGATTGTGACTCACTGAGAATTAGGAGGCTTTTACAAGGCAGAAGTTCCAATAGATAAGGCAGAACATACTCAAGGGAGACGATCTTTAACCTGTGCTTGTTGGCTAATTTCTTTATAAAACTTCTGCAATTTAGAAAGGCTCTCAGCACTATACTATAAACTTTTAAGTTTTGGTAATCACTGGGATGCTTTCCCTGTGTGCAGTGTCCTGGGGCACATAATCTTAAATTAAGAACTGTTCCTTGAGATGGAGACTTTCTATTCAAGATTTTGATCCCCTTGGCTCTTCATTATTTGGCTCAATAAAGCATACATTAAGCAAACAGGAAGGCTATTTGAGTCAGAAGCTCTAAAAAACAAAAGGACATTATTGAACACAGACAGCTAGCTGCCTTCTTGCTCTGCTAATAAAGGATCCCTCCAGATTGTTTATTTAGTGAGCACAGAGTGTCAACTGATGTAAATTGTCCTGGAAACTTTCAGATGTAATTAACCTCAGTAGCCTCATAAGGCAGTTTCACCTATAATCCACAGCCCCCCAGAAGAATCTCACAGTTAACTCACCCCAGGATTGCAACATTTCATGAAGACTTTGTGATTAAAGCCAGACATATAGACAGTAAGAAACCATGTGGTGTATATTATCTCCACACATCAATTTTAATGGTGCATGCTCTCCCCATGACAACACTAAAAGTTAGTACATTTTATCTTAAATTGATATATCTATTTTTAAAGCCATGAAAAATGAAAATTATATAATTAATAGGAGTAGCTCTCAAAAATACAAAATTTCAGGATGATGTTCTTCAAGAAAGACTGCTTTTGCCTACATTTGTTTTCCATGTGATGCAATGCACACAGCCCGAACCTCCAAACCTCAGTATGCACAAAGGCTCAAGGCTTCCACCGGTTGATTATGTGCAATTTTATTATACCCCGATGAGAGCCTCCTACTAAGATTTGAAATCTTGTAAAGGTCGGGGTACTATCTTACACTGCTTTTGAACCACCCGCAGTAACTTGCAAAGTGTTTATGTATATTTTATGTGCTAGGAGAATCTTAAGATCTTCTTCCTGCTAGTGCTCCTGCTCAGTTTCTCAGTCATGTCTGACTCTTTGAGACTGCATGGACTGTAGCCCACCAGGCTCCTCTGTCCTTGGAATTTTTCAGGCAAGAATACTGTAGTGGGTTGCCACTTCTTTCTCTAGGGGATCTTCCTGATCCAGGGATCAAATCTGCGTCTCTTGTGTCTCCTGCATTGACAGGTAGATTCTTTAATACTTGCCACCTGTGAAGTCCAAGTATGCTCTGAACATGTACATTTTTACATAAAGGATCTTGCAGTGAAAAATTATATTGAAACACACTGGCAAGATAATATTGCAAAGATCAGATGCATATTCAAAGACACTGACATATGATATTCTGGATCTCCAAAGGAAAATAATCCTTAATTATTCCATGTGGCATTGTATAGCTTTCCAAGGAAATCACAAAATCTTCCACATTACCTGGGAGAGGGGAAGTCTATATTAGATAAGGCCCTTTTGGGCCAGTCCTACAGACTGAAGCAGAGGCAGGGTGTTGTTCACTGGACTTTTAAATAGAAACCTATCTAACAGCACATATAATCATTTGCATATGGACACAGATACTCTTTAATGGTTGGTTACTTTACCCCTTATTTCCCAAGGTACCCTGTGCTGGATAAGCAATGGTGGTCTAATTTGATTGGACTGGAAAATCTAATTCCATCTTGAAAATTTATGATCTACATTTAAGCCTGTGATTGTTTAGAAAGTGCCACCTTCCTGGACTGAATCCCCTTCTTGGAATACCTGGATGCTTTTATGAACCCTAGGAGTTTCCCTCTTCAAATTATCCCCATCCTCATAATCCTGAAAACAACAAAAATGCTTACTATGACCAGCATTCATTTGGTGCTTTGGATTATAGTGACATATCGTGACTTCATGGGACGATGTTTCTCAAGACACATGTGGAGAATTTTGAAGTCCAAATGATACAATTCTTTGTTCCACTATCAGTTCAGTTCAGTCGCTCAGTTGTGTCTGACTCTTTGCAACCCCATGGACTGCAGCACACCAGGCCTCCCTGTCCATCTCCAACTCCTGGAGTTTACTCAAACTCATGTCCATTGAGTCAGTGATGCCATCCAACCATCTCATCCTCTGTCATCCCCTTCTCCTCCTGTCTTCAATCTTTCCCAGCAGCAGGGTCTTTTCCAATGAGTCAGTTCTTCACATCAGGTGGCCAAAGTATTGGAGTTTCAGCTTCAACATCAGTCCTTCCAATGAACACCCAGGGCTGATCTCCTTTAGGATGGACTGGTTGGATCACCTGGCAGTCCAAGGGACTCTCAAGAGTCTTCTCCAACACCACAGTTAAAAAGCATCAATTCTTCAGTGCTCAGCTCTCTTCATAGTCCAACTCTCACATCCATACATGACTACTGGAAAAACCATGGCTTTGACTAGACAGACCTTTGTAATGCTGTCTAGGTTGGTCATCACTTTTTAATATGCTGTCTAGGTTGGTCATAACTTTTCTTCCAAGGAGCAAGTGTCTTTTAATTTCATGGCTGCAGTCACCATCTGCAGTGATTTTGGAGCCCAAGAAAATAAAGTCTGTCACTGTTTCCCCCTCTATTTCATCCCCATGATGTGATGGGACAGATGCCATGATCTTAGTTTTCTGAATGTTGAGCTTTAAGCCAACTTTTTCACTTTCTTTCACTCACTTTCATCAAGAGGTTCTTCAGTTCTTCATTTTCTGCCACTATCTTCATCCTATGAAGATCATCTTTAATGAAAACAGATTCCATTTAATTGTTTAAAATATTCCATTAAGAAAAGTGGTTTTGAAGGGTAAGACATTTAGTGTGTTGATTGAACTTTCCTACTTAGCTTCATATTTGAGTTTTTCTGATGCCTCTTGATATGCTCATCTAGCTTTTCCTGCCAACCTCCCACACTCCATTCCCTACGGCAACTGCTCATTCTCCAATAAATATCTGTTCTTGATCCCTGATCACCCCGGCCACATTTCTTCTTGAGGCCACGGCCAATACCTTAAGGCCCTTGCCATCTCAGACACTTGTCTACATTGGATATTTCCTTCAAAGAAAGAGCACCTTTTGAGTGTCTGCCTCTCTGGCTCCTTCATGCCTGCCCCTCTGTTCATTTTATATACCATTCCATTTGTACTTAGTAATTAGGAATTTTTATAGATACTTACTGCATTACAAACCATGTCTTCTAAACTAGATGGAATGCGTGGGGGCTGGAATATTATGCCTCTTTACACTATACCTGCAATCATTATTATCACTGCCCCTAAAAGTAGCAAGACACCTCTAGCAACTCCATCACCAATTGACAGATTGTCAAAGAATACTAAAGCTATGACTTTCTTTAGAAAATATTCTGTCTTAATGATATTTCAAGATTTAGATCTTCTAAAGAGATCTGCTGCTGATGAAAAGATAGGTGCATTCCTAATTCTTTTCCAACTTTTTCTGAATAAATGACCTCTTAGTTATCTCATTGGTCCAATACAGAACACCCTGAAATGTCTATATTAAAAGGTACTCCATGGACTTACAAGCAATAATAAAAATTTTTAAATGGAAAGGACTGCCTTGCAGAGGCAACTCTGTGTCAAGATTATTCTTCAGTGTTGAAATCTTGATTGGAATGATGACAATCAGAGTTTGCTAGTTCAGCTAAAAACGGCTTCTGCTGTCCCACAGAAGCTCTATGGGCCCTTTTAGCTTGTAGTTTATTGCTTTCTGAGTTCAAATTTTTTTTAAGTTGGAGAAATAACAGCTGAGATTTTTCAGACACTCACGAGAGACTTCTATTTTAATACTGAGGCATTTGAAGGCCACTCAAAGGGTCCACCCATCCCTCTCCTCCCCAAGGGCAGTGTCATAGATCTGAGAATCTGACAGTCTCCAAGAACTACTGGGTGCATGGAGATGACCCATAGTGTTAATTAGGAGAGTAAAGCTTGGTGCCTCACCCTGAAAACCCGATGGAGAGTAAGAGTTCCACTTCAGATGACTGTTCATCAAATAAGAATTTGGAAAGGGTCAAAGCATCCGGAATTATCTCTCCAGATAATAGCTCTGTTTAGGAGCTGAGCCAGGGAGGACAGAGAAGTCTGTCTTACATAGTCTGGCAAGCCTTAGAAATGTTGGGCTTCTACAAATTCTTTGTGCCTTACAAACTCATTATTATGTTGCACTTAATAAATCTGCATTTGATATTTTCTGTAAGTTTACTTGAAATTTCACTAATTTTGGTTTGTCTGCTCAGCACTTTTGTAATTTCCATTTCCTAAGCACCTAGATACTATTTCTCATTCCCTTCATCTGAATTTTCAAAAAGTTTCTCAAATATACATAAATAATATATACACACAAAGCCACCTCTTATCACTCTCTCAATTGCTCTCTTTACTAGAAAGGCAATCTGTATTTATTTTGTTCAAACAAATCCCAGGCTTTTATGCCTTCTGCTTCCATTCCCTTCAGGTCCCTTGAGAAGACTACAATCTCTAAAATACCTTAGTAATTCAGGTAATACACATAGAGAAAGGATAATTTTCCATAATGGTTAGATTTGTGCAGATCAAGTTTGACATCATGGCTCTGCTACTCACTGCCCTCATGTCACCAGTGATCCTTTAATTCTTCTGAAAAATGGGAAAATATCAACTCTTCCATATATTTTTGATAGAATTAACCTGCTGCTGCTGCTAAGTCACTTCAGTCGTGTTCGACTCTGTGCGACCCCATAGACGGCAGCCCACCAGGCTCCCCCATCCCTGGGATTCTCCAGGCAAGAACACTGGAGTGGGTTGCCATTTCATGCTTCTCCAAAGCATGAAAGTGAAAAGTGAAAGTGAAGTCACTCAGTCATGTCCAACTCTTAGCAACCCCATGGACTGTAGCCTACCAGACTCTTCCATCCATGGGATTTTCCAGGCAAGAGTACTGGAGTGGGGTGCCATTGCCTTCTCCAAGAATTAACCTAGATATATGTAAAGTTCCTGTAAACCCAGAATATAGCCTAGTAGCTATTCTTATATTTCCTCATATTTGATAATACTATTTGGCAGCCAATCTTGTAAACTTTTTGTCCTATTCTCTATTGTAGGTAGAGATGTCAACATATCAATGAATACTATGTGCTAGGGGATAAATACTAAGGCATTTAAAATTTTCCTAGATATGACAAATTGTTTCAATGCTATCTTCCCTTATATGAGCTATTCTCCCTTTATTTATAATGCCTCTAATATGTTGGAGATATTCTATATAAGCTTTGTGCTTGGGTGCTCAGTTGCTTCAGTTGTCTTTGACTCTTTGTGATCTTATGGATTGTAGCCCACCTTGCTACTCTGTCCATGGGATTCTCCAAGCAAGAATACTGGAGTGGGTTGCCATTTCCTCCTTCAGGGGATCTTCCTGACCCAAGGATTGAACCTGTGTCTCTTATGTCTCCTGCATTGGCAGGCAGGCACTTTACCACTAATGCCATCATCCTCTGCTAAAGAGATACTCCCTCAAGAAAATGGAAGTAACATTACTCATTTTTAAATGTTCCCACCCAAAATGCTCTAAGGCCATGTTAACTATTCCCTTTTTTTTTTTTGCCTCCACTGCACTGTTCTTTTCACTAACTGTTTTATATGATTATATGTTTATGTGTCTGTTTCTGGTTCTAGACTGTGAGTTCAATGTGGAGAGAATAATGCCCAATTTTGTTGTCCCCAGAAGAGTTCACAGCATTTGGAATAATAGGTACTCAATAAATGTTTGTTGAATAATGAATGTACTTCCGAATAAGTGTGCTCTGTGACTCTTCCAATTTTCCATGACAGTATCAATTTTTCTGGACTTCGTTTTGGGGAAAAACAATAGATATATATATATAATGTGCCTAAAAATTACATGTTATAAACATTTTTGTTTCACTTGCCTCAGATCTCTAAATGCCCATCATTTAATGCACTATTAATACAGTTTTCAACTTGTAATACAAAAGATAAGGGCTCTTCAAGTGAAAAATTTCATTAAATAACTGGTATATTTCAATTAAACATAACTCTTATTTAACAGCTAGTTGTGAATGTCACCAGGACACTTAGATAAGTAGAAGTAATGAAATGAGTATTTAGCCTGTCTTATTCAGTCACTCAGTCATGTCCGGTTCTTTAAGACTCTATGGACTGCGGCATGACAGGCTTCCCTGTCTTTTACTATCTCAAGGATATAAAATTATTACTTTCCGTGAACCAGCAAGATTTAGCCAGTAGCCATTCTCTAAATCAATATCAAATTTAAAAATATAGATTGGAGGCTTTTAAAGACATCTCAAATAAAGTTTGACTGCTCTAAATTTTGTGTGAAGACTTGGGGCAAAGCAAGTTTCACAGAGTTTGGAATTTCACACCAATTATCTTATATACTCAAGGAGCACCAAAAAAGATGTTTGTTGAAAAGTGAAAAATGAATGTAAAAGGTTTGTTCACTTTAAATGTGATTTTCCAATGAGGTCATTGACACTATATTTCTTCACTGATTCACCAGACCTCTTTACAATATGAAGGAAGTAATTTTTGGCAATCTAATATTTGTCTATGTTATTAGAAAATTTATTATTAACTTAGAAGATAGAGTGTCACTGACTACATTCACTTGAAATCACTCAAAATGTATCTACACTTGCAGTCTATAGGAAATCTTTATTCTTTGCACTTTTGTTAGTTATTTTTTAGGTCACCCTAGATAAATTTTTCCTTCACAGTGTCTCTTCAGCTCTTTCACATACCCCTACTTACACAAGTAAGATAGCCCTGGATCACATAGTAAAGAGGCAAAAATTAGCAACTGGTAATAAACACAACTTACTTTTGTTTGAATTGAATTGTAGAATTCACTGTATATTAATATGTCAGCAACTGATAGCTTCAGTGCCTTTGTGCGTGCTAAGTCATTTCAGTCACGTCTTACTCTTTGTGACCCTTTGGACTGTAGCTCACCAGTCTCCTCTGTCCATGGGATTCTCTTCTTCAACCCACTGGGGTGGGTTGCCATGCCTTTCTCCAGGGATCTTCCTAAACCAGGGATCAAACCTATGTCTCTTGTGTCTCCCGCACTGGCTGATAGGTTATTTACGATTAGTGCTGGGGAAGTCAATAGTTTCAGAGAGGACTGCAAAATGGAAAGAACACTTCAGGGCTCAGATCTTGGCTCAAATCTTGGCTTTGGAGACTTTCTAAGTTCATCTGAGTTACATCTTCATTTTTGTTGTTTAAACTTTTAAGAAAAACTGTTTGAAGAAAAAAGAAGTTTACTGTGACTCTTTCTAAAGTAAAGATGGAAAAATACTTTAAGACAGCAAGCTAAAGCCTTTAGAAATATTAAGGGAAGGTACAGGATTATACCCTCTGTGAGTGGATAGGTACTTATCATCAAAAGATGACATCTCAACAATCCTATCAATAGTAATAGAAAGATACACATCTCACATTTAGGGAATTTCATGATACCTAACAGTAACTGAATGCAGTTATTCTCCAGATAGGATCAGGCTGTCAGTCTCCTAGCCCATGGACTATGACAATGACAATTTTTGCTTGTCACAACTGGGAGAGGAGTATTACTGGTATCTAGTGGGAAGAGATCACGGATGCTACTGAATATCCTATATCTCACTGGGCTGCCTCCCACAGCAAAGACTTAACCTAACCCAAAATGTCAGTAGTGCTGTGGCTAGGAAACCCTATTCCAGCAGAAATATAATAATGCAGTGGAACGATTATTAATTAGTAACCACAGGAAGAGAATCCTAGCATAAGTACAATATGATTAGTTTTTTCACATATATAACAAAGATTACCACCGACCCTGCCTAATTCCAAAAGGTCTTCTGAAAACCAAATAAGATCATATATATATATATATAGACACACACATATATATATATCCTATAAAATACAGTATTTGAATGAATTCAGCCACAATATGAGTGAATCCTTTTGATTCAAGGAAATCAAGATAGAAATCTGTCAAAATAATCTTCATGAAAGGCTTTCAAATTGAAAATGTAAAGTTGCAGGATATGAAACCAACACACAAAAATCAGTTGCGGGAGGGGACAAATGTCTACCTATGGCTGATTCATGTTGATGCTTGGCAGAAACCAAAACAACACAGCAAAGCAATGTTCCTTCAATTAAAAATAAATAAATTTTAAAAAATTAGGTGAATCTCTATACACTATCAACTGATTATCTGAAAAATAAAATTATTCCATTAAAAATAGTACCCAAAACAATAGAATGTTTAATAATAGATTTTTCATTTATGAAAATGTTCATAAATGATAGAATATTAATGAAAGAGTTGAAGACACAAATAAATGGCAAATGTAAGGATTTTAAGTAGGTCATTGTAAAGATATTAAGTAGGTTACTCAGTTATCTCTCATGATCAGTGAGAAATCAGGACAAAATGAGCTAAAGTTAAAGAACCAGAACTTGAAGATAAAACATGAATATACATTCAGATATTATATCTAAACACTAGAATTGGCTATTAATGAGTGTTGTAGATTCTCTAATTATGGTGATTATTGTTAAATACCAGTGTGGGTGTGAGATGTCTAAAATGACATAGAATGTGTTTTGTAGAGCGAGATGGCCTCAGAAATCTTCTTCCATACCTCCAACCTCCACTCAGACTTTATAACTCAAGATAAGCTGTCAACAGGCTCTGGCTGATTGTCTTGCAGGATTCCAGACGCTGCCACATTAGGAAGCTCTTCAATCAATTGACTCCCTTTTGCCTCTTGTGCTCCTTTCCTGGTGGTCAATCTAATTCTCAAATAATTGGCCAAAATAAAAAGTTTTCTTTTTGTTATTTTCTTCCTTCCTTCATAAATCCTGATTCGGTAATGCTATTTTAAAAATACATTTGGAAGGAAACTCAAAACCTTCTTCTTGCACCTCCCCCTTCTTGCTCCATAAAATTCCGACTTCATTGAGCCATGACTAACATGTACAGTATGCTTGCAATGAAAATTGTTTTTTCCCCCAAATGTCCTAACTCCAGATTTTTATTTGATGACTCTAAGCCTTGATTAAGACATATGTTAAAAGTAAAAATCCATTTCATCCTAGAAAGTTTTCATCCCATTCCTAGTTTTCTTCCTTTGTCACTAAGGCATTTGATAGGAATATCTAACTTTACTAAATATTGCAGATAGTTTCAGCATGGAGAACCACAAACAGATAAGGCTATTAAAAGGGGAAGATACACAAGATTAGAAGGGGGAAACTAACTACAGATATAATTAGCCAAAATTGTGTGGGCTGTATGTATCTGGACAATAAGAGATGACATTTGACTCTCCCTCAAAATTACAGAAATGCATGAGAAATATTAAAAGTAATATAACTTGGGCATAATTGCCCACTATTGAACAATTTCTGGAAGTGCAGAATCAATATAGAGTCGTCCCCTTCCTCCTGTTACTATTATAGCAATCATCTTTGATTTGATCCTTTTGCAAACTGCTCTTCTACCATTCTGACCATAATATTTCTAGATTTTTGCTAGCTGTAAAATTTCACTCTCACACCTCTGCAACAATTATTTCCTATTTTGTCCTGCTTTAGTTTTTCCTTCCTCCCAGAATGGAAACCAATTAGGACAATGAGGGCAAAAGGTTATATATACATCTGTCCCCCCTCAATTAACATCTTGGTTTATCTTTTATGCTTTGTTGAGGACAATGGAGAGAGGTGGGCAGAAATACCTCCTTGCATATATTTTCAATGTCCAAAAAAAAAAAAAAAGATTCTACATTTTGTACATATGTGACATCTGAAATAACTCAGACATGGGAACACTAAGGAAATCACTGCTTCTTAGTTTCATGTTTAATTGTCAGAGCCAGGAAAGAAGGAGGTGAAGAAAGAAGGCAGGACTTGCAGGAGCTGACACTCTTTGAGGGACTGGTCTGGAGAAGGCATGGCTTTCATTATATTTAAGTGAATTAGTCTGTTTCCTTTAAACAGGAGAGATTAACAAGCCACCAAGGGCCTGCTGTGGGATTCTGACACTTTTAGTGGCTTGTGACATATGATTTGTGAGCATCAATTCGTCTTCAAAAGCAGAAAGCAAATCTACCATTAGCATGAGGTATGTCAAAAGCTGATTCTAGGTTGGTTTGGTTGCAATTCATTAGGAAAGACATTTTATATTTTATTTGATTCAATATTTGGATCATTTTAAAGTTCTCCTTTGAGCTTAAAAATAGCTACACATAGATGTAGGAGTTTAATATGGATGACTTTCTTTAATAAAGAGAATACTTCAAGTCTTGTTTCTTTAATAAAGAGAATACTTCAAGTCTTGAACTTGGGAACTGTTGAGACATTGAGTAAAAGGGAAAAGATCAGCAATTCTAAATAAACTTCTCTTAATATTTTGATTTCTCATTAAAAGAGAATGTCTTCAGGCAGTTTGGCATTGAGACAAATATTTCCAAAACTGCAAGAAAACAAAATAAATATTTTATTTTCATATGTGATTAGATCAAAAGTATCATCTTTGATATTAAGTGAATGATGTAAAGAATTTTCAGCCGAGAGAACTGATAGAAAAAAAATGAACTCATACCACAAAACTTTATTTTTGAAACATTTCCAGTTTATCATTCTTTAAAAATGTTACTCCTAGAAAAGTTCATATATTTTTTTATCTGTTTCTTATTTTATTGTAAATACAAAGTGATCACAGGCCAGATTTTTGCAGCTGCAGGTACAAATTTGGCCAGAAGAGATATTTTTTGGTCTTAATGCAGACACAGTTGTCAAGGAGCACAGAATACTATATAAGGCTTTTCCAGCTATAAAATTTAATTTGCTGATGTCACACAATATTGTTCACCTCTGCCTGATTAAAGGATTTCAAATTGGACTAGTTATAGGTTATATCTTACTGAAGAGTACAATATTATAATGATTGAGTATATGTGCATGAGAGCCACTCTACTAGGGTTCAAAGCCTAGTTCCACCACTTATTAACCATAATACTTCAGTAATATTACTCAGTCTCTTAGTGGCTTCAGATTTTTTCACCTGTAAATTGGGATAACACTAGTATTCACATCTTAGGGTTGTTTGAAGATTAAATGAGTACTTAGGACTAGGTATTCAGTATCATTACCTGCTATTATGATTTTATCTTATTCTAATAACAAAGCTGAAATGATATCTAAAACCATGGAGCTTGATATCAATAGTTGAGAATATTCACCCAGTTTGCATCAATCATTCAACGCTGCCTAATAAAATTCCTGCTACATTAAAAAAAAAACAAAACAACCTTTACCTGTTTATTCAATGGATTCTGCTGATGTCCAATACAGTTTGTAAAAACGCACGATGATGTCATATGAAGAATCCATACGTTAATTACAACTGAATTGCCTCACAACATTTTCCATGGTCAAATAGAAAAATAAAGATTTTTATGTAGTCAGATTTTCAGAATATTACTGAATGCTTCATTTATTTTTAATGAAAAATAAGAATGAAATTTAAGTTCTAATTTTTCTCTTTCTAGTATTCAACTCTGCGTCATGAAAAAATTTCAGTTACTATTTAAAAACATCAATTAGTTCAATTAAAATGTTAGTCACAGAATAAAGACATGAAATGGTAAGGAGCTCTAGAACAACATGTCTTTGTTCTATAATCACTGTCACCATAAAAGAAAATAATATGACAATTGATGGTGAATAAAATCAGCAGTGCTCAATTTCAGATTCTTTAATAGTTTAAATAATTTGATGCCTTCTTTTGAGCACAAAACATTAGGGCAAAAATGCCTTGGGCCAATTGCTTCATATGGCACAATAGGATATAACAAATAATTTCAAACCCCAGGAAGTATTTTTGGATTGTGAAAAGCCCAACCACACTAGTGTACGTTGCTCAGAACAATAGCCGTCTCAAACCAATAAATTATGGTCAGTGTCTATCGTTACACATGGCTAAGCTCGGCTGAACATATTCTGATTAATCTTATTAAATGACTTTGAAGCCTTCAGTACAAAGAAAAAATACAAAAAAAGGAAAAAATAATGGAGGAAAAAAAAAGATGTGTTGACGGGTGTACTAGGTATTTTCACTCTTTATTGACAATTCCAGATTCATATTCTCTGTGACTTAGCGGAAGACATTGAATTTACATTCCATATGGACTGGAAATCTGGTCCAAGGTGTCTTTTATGATGTAAAGAAGTGTCACTGATGCCTGGAGGAAACCTAAAGTTTGCATACTCTGAACATCCCAAGTGGGCACAGTCTCTTTTACTGCAGTCTTAGACACACGAAGAGAGGATCATATACAGGAACTAAAATAAATGTACTTTCTATAGCTGAAAGAAAAATTTCCTCCCAATAGAGAAATTCCTCTCAGTAACGGAGAAGACTTTAAGGAGCTATGTACATTTGAAAGATCATTCCTGAGGAAACCACAGAATCTCATCAATATTCCCTTTTCACGTTTTCAGCTTTGGAAGCTGCGCTACAAACTCAAGTGATTACTTTGATGGCTAGTTTTCTGCCAACACTCTTAGGATTAAAGGTGCTTGTGAACAAATTCCTGTGGCTTTAAAAAAAAAAAAAAGTGAGAAGGAGCCCTGAATCTCTAAAAGTTTGTTTACTCAATTGTCATTTGGTGTAGCCTCCCCAGCTCTCCCTCATAAATAGTAGTGGCAGAGCATTCTGACATGTGAGAACACAGACAGCTTTATATGGGTATGGTGTCTTCTCTTTCCTCACCCAACGTGTAGCATACACATAGCTTATACACTTCCTGTAGTGAGCTGAAAACTGACTAACCTCAGATCTATCAGAAAATCTACCAACCAAGGGGAATTTAACATTAGCATATGTCTTAACTTTGAAAATACTTTCTCTTTACAGGACACATTATTGCTTTCTTCTTTTTGAGAAGATGTGCAAAAACGGAAAACATGCAGACATGGAATATGCCCATGAAATTCATTCTGGCAAAATTTTCAGATTATCCAAAACTCAAAACACCTTGACCTTTCATTCCTCACCTCTACACTAGGCATAATGTCACACTTAATTTTTTTCGTTTCCTAGAGGTTCATTGACATTAAGAATTACTTGGGGATGTTTATTAAAGTTCAAATTCCTGGGTATCTTCTCTTATCCATCCCCTCTTCCCCTGGGCAGTATTTCTGGAATAAGACTCATAATTTGCCTTTTGAGCAAACATCTGGTTCATTCTCATCATGCGGTCCATAGGCCCAGCTTTGAAAAATACCTAGCATTGTCTATTGTTATTAGCTGTTTGAAACCGGGCCTCAC
The DNA here is from genome assembly GCF_019320065.1 of Cervus canadensis. Classification (NCBI taxonomy): domain Eukaryota; kingdom Metazoa; phylum Chordata; class Mammalia; order Artiodactyla; family Cervidae; genus Cervus; species Cervus canadensis. The sequence goes on along the minus strand of NC_057401.1, from coordinate 29,056,423 downwards.
CTTTTGCTTCAAACCTCTAAGGATTTAGTAAAAGGTATCTTATTTTCATTAAGAGAATTGGGTAGAGGCTGGATTTCAAATCATAACTCACAACTTTCTCTGTGGCCATTCTATTGCTACCAAAGTTTAAGAAGACTGTTGTCGATTTATACGGATCTGTATTATTTGCCTGGTTTCAGAGACTACAAGTAAATATCTTTGCTGCCAGGGCTAATGGGATTGATCCTCCCCTTTACTGTACTCACTGTGCTTAAGAAAGTACTGGGTCAGATCTTTCCCTAGTTTTCATGCACTAGCGCCCTATTCCTAATTGTACCCACCATTTCCATTTCACCATTATTACCTCTCTTCTCAAATTACTGTAACCCCAGTTAACAATGCTTCCCTGGTGCCTCAGATGGTAAAGAATCTGCAGGCAATGCAGGAGACCCACATTCAATCCCTGGATCGGGAAGATCCTCTGGAGCAGGGAATAGCTACTCTCTCCAATATTCTTGCCTGGGAAATCCTGTAGACAGAGGAGCCTGGCTGACTACAGTCCATGGAGTCACAAAGAATCAGACACGACTAAGCGACTAACACTTATTCATGTATTCAGTTAGCAATGAGTACTAAGGATAAAAAGGAGTAAGCTCCTTTAAATTAGGAGATGCCACTGTCAGCTTCCACTTGGGAAAATGTCCCATTATTCTAATCAGTCAATTTGATTCGGTCTCTCAGTAATGTCTGACTCTTTGTGACCCCATGGACTGTAGCAGGCCAGGTTTCCCTGTCCATCACCAAATCCCTCACCTCGCTCAAACGCAGTCCATCAAGTCGGTGATACCCTCAAACCATCTCATCCTCTGTCATCCCCTTCTCCTTCTGCCTTCAATCTTTCCCAGCATCAGGGTCTTTCCAAAATGAGTCAGTTCTTTGCATCAGGCAGCCAAAGTTATTGGAGCTTCAGCATCAGTCCTTGCAATGAATATTCAAGACTGATTTCCTTTATGATTGACTGGTTTGATCTCCTTGCAGTCCAAGGGACTCTCAAGAGTCTTCTCCAACACCACAGTTCAAAAGCATCAATTCTTTGGCACTCAGCTTTCTTTATAGTCCATCTCTCACATGCATACATACTAGTGGAAAAACCATAGCTTTGACTAGACAGACCTTTGTTGGCAAAGTAATGTCTCTGCTTTTTAATATGCTGTCTGGGTTTGGTCATAACTTTTCTTCCAAAGAGCAAGCGTCTTTGAATTGCATGGCTGCAGGCGCCATCTGCAGTGATTTTGGAGCCCAAGAAAATAAAGTCTTGTCCCTGTTTCCATTGTTTCCCCATCTATTTGCCATGAAGTGATGAGACCAGATGCCATGATCTTCGTGTTTTGAATGTTGACAATAAAACGTTTATCTATTGTCAACCACTTCATAGGGCTTCCCTTGTGGCTCAGCTGGTAAAGAATCTACCCGCAATGCGGGAGATCTGGGTTTGATCCCTGGGTTGGGAAGATTCCCTGGAAAGGGAAAGGCTACCCACTCCAGTATTCTGGCCTGCAGAATTCCATGGACTGTATAGTCATGGGGTCCAAAGAGTTGGACACAACTGAGTGACTAAATATCATTTCATAGCTTCTATTATTGTGGCAGAAATTAATTTTCTGGAAGAGGAAATGCCAATTTTAGCATCATATGTTCCCAGGCCTTAAAATTCCAAGATATAGAAACAATCATGATAATAAATTTAGAGTTATACTATTATGGAAACATTTTGAGATGTGAGAGGCTTAAACGTGGGTTGTTATATGAATTCTATCCACAGTGAAAGAGGATAGGTGATGCAGTGTATAGTTTCAAGGAGAACACAAGTTTAGTACCTTCAACATATTGAGGCATTGAAATATTTAATAAAGTACCACTTGCCTACATGTTAATTACATGAGATGGTTGGATGGCATCACTGACTCAATGCACAGGAGTTTGAGTAAACTATGGGAGTTGGTGATGGACAGGGAGGCCTGGCATGCTGCAGTCCATGGGGTTGCAGAGTCGGACACGACTGAGCTACTGAACTGAACTGAATTGATCCATTATAAAATAGATCTTCTATTATCCTTAACTATAAGCTGGGAAGGTTCTCATGGGTTTAGCATGCACCTTCAGGACACTGGCTCTTGGACCAGCGAGGAGGAAAACAAACATTCTTTAATCCAGATTGAATTTATCGCCCCATGGAAAAATAGGCCACCATTATAGCCTAGTTCTGCATCAAACATTCAGAAGGCTCTTCTTCTGAATGAAGGCTCTTCAAAAAAGGCTCTTCTTTGCCTTTGGTAGTGCCCAGCAGTCAAAGTACTAGGTGCAAATAAACCATCTTTTTAAAACAATGTTTTATAAATATACAGTCATTTAAACTTTTCATCAATTTAGATTCAAATAAAATTTGGGGTTCCACTATAAGCCTAATACTTTGCTTGATGCTTTTACATACATTATTTTAATCTTCATTGATCAGTTGAAGCATGAGAATCTGAGACGTATTTCAGTCACACAACTAGTAAGTGGCGGATGAAATGTTGTACTTTACGTCTATTTCAGTCAATGTTTAGTGCTTTCTATTATAAGATACTCTTTTTGTCAAATCACCATTAATTTGGGTCACACAAATCTGTCAAAGTTTACTGTATGATTTTCCCAGGGCTGCTGTAATAAGTTCGCACAAAGTTGGAGACTTAAAACAACAAAAATTATTCTCTCACATTTCTGGGAGCCAGAAGTCCACTATTAGTTTCACTGGACTGAAGTCAAGATATTAGTGGAATCATATTCCCACTGAAGGCTCTCCAGACAGAAACCATCCTTACCTGTTCAAGCTTCTTGAGGCACATTTCTTGGCTCATGGCTTTTCCTCTATCTCAAAGGCAACATTATAGTATCCTCAGATCTCTCTCTGCTTCCATCATCAAATCACCCTCTACATTCTGTGTGTATGGAATCTCCCTATGATTCTATCTTATAAAGACATTTGTGATGGTATTTAGGACATACTTGGATAATCCAGGATAATTTCAGTCTCCTCATCTCAAGATTTTTCATCTAATCACATTTTAAAAAATTTATAACATTCACAGGTTTCAGTGATTAGGTCCTGATATTTCTGTTGGTCATTATTCAGCATACTACAATACCTTCTAGACAGCCCAAAGTTATATCCATTTCGCATGTAAAGTATACTCACTCTACCCCAACACCTCCCCAACTTCCATGTATCACAGCATGAATTTCAGTTCAAAATCTCATTTAAATATGATGAGCTCAAAAATCCCACATCTCATCACCTGACTAATCTAAATTAAGTATCCGTGAGACTCTAGGTATGATCTTGAAAGCTAGAAAATAAGATATCTATGCCCAAAATATAATAGTGGGACAGGCATAGCACTAGTGTTATAGTCATTCCGATTACATAAAAAGGAAAAGATAAAAATGGAAGGAAGAAAAGGGTCAAGAGTCCCACCTAATGTCAAAATTCAGCAGGGCAAATTCCATTAGGTTTCAAGACTTGGGATTGGTCCTTTGTGGCTTGAAGGTTCTGCTTCTGTACTTGTGATTCTGCCTTCTATGCTCAAGGCTCTGCCCTCACCATGATCCTTCCTTTCTTGAAAGCTCATATGTGTTTGCAGCTGAACAGTTTTATCAGCCTGCTTGTAGAATCTGAGGAGTCTGACAACTTCCCTTCACTTGGCCTTATTTCAGTTTCTTTCAGTCCAAGCAGGCAGTGTTTCTGCTGATATAACATTCTCAAAAACTTTGTGGGTCTCCTGTGTATTTGTCACAGCATTCATGTAAATAAACAAAGGGTCCTCCCCAGATCTTTGAAATCCTCTATTCCTGGCTTCTGTTAAGATGGCTGAGGGAACTCATATCACATGCACTACTAGCATAAGGCTGTTCAGTCACACCGTTAGCCTTTTCTTTAGAAACTACTTTTCAAATGCTGAATCCTTTAATTTAGCATCTTTTGCCATCTGGATAGACTGAGAAGTTCCAAATCAAGTACTGGTTCTATTTCACTCACTTGTTCTTTCTTCACTTTATCTCTCTCCTCTCACATTTTACTCTAAGCCACAAGAAAAAACCAGATGGCACCTTCAACACTTTTGTTAGAAACTTTCTCATTTAAATTTCCAAGTTCACCACTTACTGTTTTCCACACAGCTGTAAGACACAGTTTACGTTAAGTATCTGCCACTATGCGACATGAATTGCCTTTCTTCTAGTTCCCAATAACATGCTCCCTATTTCCTCTATCTCTCACCAGAAGCAGTTTTAATATTTATATTTCTACCAACATTCTGTGAAGATACATATATTCTCTAAGATGATACAGGTTTTCCCTACTGTGCTCTCTTCACTTGCTTTGGAGTCTCACCAAAGGGCTTTTAATATCTATATTTCTACCAATGCTACATTTAAGGCAATCAAGGCTTTTTCTATCACATGACTCAAAATTCTTCCAGTCCATACTCATTACCCAATTCCAAAGTCATTTGCACAATTTTAGGTTTTTGTTACAGTAGCACCCCACTCTGCAGTATCAAAATTTGTGTTGGTTTCTTGTAGCTGCTGTAACAAGTAGCTGCTGTAAATTTGGTGTCTGAATAGAAATTTACTCTTTCACAGTTCTGGAGGCTAGAAGCCTCATACTAGTTTCACTGGCGCTAAATCAAAGTATTAGTGGGGTCAAGCTCCTTCCATGGGCTCTAGAGGAGAAATCTGTTTTTCTCCTCTTCCAGCTTCTATAGCCACATCCCTTGGCTCTTGGCTCCTTCATCTGTCTTCACAGCCAGAGCACTGTATCTTTAATCTCTCTTTCTGTACTTCCATCATCAAAGTGCCTCCTGCTGTCTATGTGTGTCTAATCTCCCTGTCTCTCTTTTACAATAACAAGTGATAGCATTTAGGACCAACTTTGATAATGCAGGATAATTTCCTCATCTCAAGATCCTTAACTTTATTACATCCGCAAAATTTTATCATATAAATGTAACATTCACATACTCCATGGATTAGGACCTGATATCTTTGGGTGGCTGTTATTCAGCATACTATATTTATTATCTCTCCTAAAATAAATATGCTCTTAGCATCTGGTCCTTAATCTAGGAAATGGTCGGACAAAAATATTTTAACAATTGTATTTCGTTTAATACCCTCATTTCACAGATTAAGTTTCTGAGGCCAAGATAAAGTAAATGATGTGCCTAAGATTGCATAGCAAATGTTTTGACATAGCCAGGACTATGAACCATATCCCTTTACTCCCATTCTTTTGCAGTACATTCTTCTTCTCTAAATGAATTACCAAGAATTGCTCATTTCTTGTCACCAAATTACCCCAGAACACAAATACAACTCTGAAGCCATTAATAACTATCCCACAGTCAGCATGTTTTAAAAGAGAGTAAATTTATCATATATATCCACTGAACATAGTCAACAGTAAACTTAGGCAAATTGGAAAAAAATGGGAAACAACCTATTTCAAGGATTACACAAACTTGCATTCAAAAGTTTGCATGGATGTATGTACTTAACACTTAGTTAAGAAATGATGCCTCATTTATTGTCTAAGTTCTCAGAATTGCAGAACTTAGAACCCTATGGAATTTAAAAGATAATTTACTTCAACTATATTTTTCAAGTAGGTAATATGTTAATCACACTTTCCAGACCAGGTGATGAAACCAAAGAAAGGCTTAAGTATATTGACTCAAGGACATGCAGCTAGAAAAAGAATTTTATCTAATAAGTATTAATGAGAAGACCCATTATACTCTAGACAGTATATTAAGGGTTTGTATGCAAAGGTCAGTGTGATGCATATAGTGCTCACCCTCAACAAGTTTTCTGTGTATAAGGAAACTAGATGGGTAAATTAATCAAGTATGAGATTGTGTTAAAATACTAAATACAGGGTGTCTGGGATTGGAGGTTTTGTGGAAACAACAGAGTGGTCAGAAAGGTTTCCTAAAGGTGACATCTAACTGGGACCTGCAAGAATGGGGACTAGGGCAGGAACATCACTCCAATCACACCTAGGAGTGTGTGTAACGGCTTCATGTGAAGAACAAGGCATGTTCTGGAACTAAAATCAACTCAGTATGTCTATAATGGGGCATGTATTAAGAAATGAGGCGGGGCTGGGGCGGGGCGGGGTGGGGTTCAGTAGGCAACAATCTTGAGGGGCTAAAATGCCATGCAAAGAAATTAAGATATGATCCTGAGAACACTGCGAACAAATGGAAGTATTTGAGAGGGAAATAGCTTGGGTAGATTTGTGCCTTACACAAACCAGAATGGCTAAGACTAGGGTGACTTTGTAATGAAGTACTTTGAGAGTGAACAAGAGTGCTGTTAATAACAGGCCAGAACAAGAGGCACATACTGAGACTGGTCCAGGCCAATCAGGATGGGAGGTCACCCTTAGCTAAGACAGTCCTAAGTTTAAATCCTGACTCACTTCTTCTAACAATATAACTTCAGTCTGGCACCATAACTTTTAGACTCAAGTTTGTCATTTAAAGACAGTAAGGTGGCTCAGTTGGTAAAGAGTCTGTCCACAATGAGGAAGAACCAGGTTTGATCTCTGGGTTGGGAAGATCCCCTGGAGAAGAAAATGGCAACCCACTCCAGTTTTCTTGCCTGGAGAATTCCAAGGACAGAGGAGCCTGGTGGGCTACAGTCCATGGGGTCACAAAGATTCAGACACGGCTGAATGACTAACACTAAAAATAAAAAAATATTTATTTATCTATTGGACCATGACTTTTATGTTATCTTTGCTTTGTCTTTTGGGTGGCCTAACCTACATTAACTTGAAGGTTGAACATTTTTAAGTTTTTTCCCCAAAATCATAATGATGACATACTTTATTAATAAACAACTGAAGTCCTGTATTTGAAAAAAAAAAAAAAAAAAAGATGGGCTTTCCAGGTGGTTCAGTGGTAAAGAATCCTCCTGCCAATACAGGAGGCTCAGGTTCGATCCCTGGGTCAGGAAGATCCCCTGAAGAAGGAAATGGCAACCCACTCCAGTATTCTTGCCTGGGAAATCCCAAGGACAGAGGATCCTGGCCGGCTATATAGTCCATGGGGTCATGAAAGAGTCATACACAACTTAGTAACTAGACAATAACAAAAAAGATAGTATGGGGATAACAGTGCTCCTTTTCACAAATTTTTCTGAGAATCAATTAATAAAAACATTAAAATTCTGTAAGTGAATGTGAAAGTGAAGTCTCTCAGTCTTGTCCGACTCTTTTCGACCCCATGGATTATAGCCTGCTAGGCTCCTCTGTCCATGGAATTCTCCAGGCAAGAATAGTGGAGTGGGTTGTCATTTCCTTCCCCAGGGGATCTTCCTGACCCAGGAATAGAACCCAGGTCTCCCTCATTGCAAGCAGATGCTTTACTGTCTGAGCCACCAGGGAAACTCGAAGTAAGGTGGTATGATACAGCTTTTCTGTTTAATTTTTTATTATCCTATGACTTAGAGATCTTTCCAGAAAATGGCATAATTAAAAACAACACAGTATCATAGCATAAAACACTAATAGGAGCTAACATTTTTCAGCTCTTAAAATATACTGATCCTATATCGAGTTTACATTTATAGTCTCACATGTAAATTTACAAACTTATCCTTCCAACAAAGATGAGGTAGGTGATATGATTATTCTCACTTAACAGTTGCACAGATCAAGTTCCTCCTTGGAGTCCTTTGTCAAGGCCATGGGTGAAGCTTCACAGTTTCAGAACCCAGATTCTGCATCAATGTTTGTCTGCAAAGCTCATGATCTTAATAGTGGGTGCAGTTGCATATATGCTGTCAGCATCCTGCTCCCTTAGAAATACTTAAGTTTACTCTTTTGCAAGAAAAATAGCTGTAGTCAATTTTATTTTTCTTCCTAATCACCTAAACCAAGTAACTCTAAGACAATTTAGAACAGAAATGAAAAAAAATATACAGGTAGAGCAAGTAACATTGAGGGTTCAGTAGTTCCCTTTGGACTAAGGACTAAGGACTTCCCTAGTGGCTTAGACAGTAAAGCGTCTGCCTACAATGCGGGAGACCTGGGCTCGAACCCTGGGTTAGGAAGATCCTCTGGAGAAGGAAATGGGAAAAACCCACTCCAGTACCCTTGCCTGGAAAATCCCATGGACGGAGGAGCTTGGTTAAGCTACAGTGTGTGGGGTCGCAAAGAGTCAGACACGACTGAGCAGCTTCACCTTACCTTACCTTAGAGCAAGTAACATTGAGGGTTCAGTAGTTCCCTGTGGGAATCTGCTGTGATATTGCAAAAATCTCTTCCTAGGGGTGGGTATAAGTCAAGAAGTTCTGCAGGAGTAGCTATTTTAAATTTTTAAGTAGTGATCATTTAGCAAATCAGGAATGCTAAAGATGATGCTATTTGGTACAGATCAGAACTGCTTTTTCCTGTGCGTGAGTACATGCTAAGTCAATTCAGTGTCCAACTCTTTGCGAACCCATGGACTCCAGCCCACCTGGCTTCTCTGTCCATGGGATTCTCCAGGCAAGACTCTCCAACCATGTCCAGGGTTGCCATGCCCTCCTCCAGGGACTTTTTCCTGTACCTAGTACAAAAGTAGTTCAGTGTTTTCTTTTTTTTTGGCAGATTAACTTACTGTTTTAACATTTTTAGGTTATGTCAATGGTACTATAATTCACACCCTTTTCAAATATCTCTACTTTCTCTCTGTTTTTTCTTTACCTTGAAAAATAAAGCAAATATAAAATAGAGAAGGCCAATTTTAAATGCAAACTATGTAAATGTAATGTTTTAGCAGAAAACCTAGTCCTCAAATCTAAGGATATTTACATATTTCCCTCTCCCATGATGGTACATTCTGGCATATTTTGCTTGTATATCATAGGATACCCACTGATTTGCAAATTCTGCTTCACCCCATTGACCTGCCTGTTACTTTCTAAAAGTCTCATGTCAGGTTCTGAGACCGCATGGTTCCTGCCTTCTTTTAGGATATTTCCTATTCTGTTTTTCTTATCTAAGTCTATCTGGAGTTCCTTTTCCTCAGTGTGACACTCCCCTTGTCATTCATCCCTCCCTAGTTACAGGCTACTGTTTACTTAAGTTCCACCCTGCTTCTCTGGAATTTAGTGTAAGCTGCCTTGTGTTACCTTCCAACTGTCTGCGAAGATCTCCTGTTTCCCCCTCTAGATTGCAAACCCTTTGAGGGTATGGGTCAAAAAGGTCACAGGCATGGGATGAGAAATAGAAGCTTAACTACAGAATTTCCTGAGAGCTGAGTATCTGGGATTATCTTGATTCAAAACCACATCATAACTTAAAATAAAGATTTATTTTGAAATATCTAAGAACTGAGTCACTTACTCTTCCATTTAATGCAGTCATGTCTTCCTCTAATCTTTATGACTACCTGTTTTGTCCCTACTTTTGTTGTTGTTTTCCTTTTGTTTCTTCTCTTTTATTCTTGTGTCCTTGAATACAACAGTTACCCGCTTTACTCTTTATTTTTAGCTCTTCACTCTCTTCTCAAGTTATCTTCAATTTTATTTATTTATGTGTTTAATTTACTTATTTTAGTTTTGGCTGCGCTGGGTCTTCGTTGCTGCCCATGGGCTTTCTCAAGTTGCAGACAGTAGGTTCAGCAGTTGTAGCTCACAGGCTCTAGAACTTGGACTCACAGACTTAGTAGCCCTGGGGCATGTGGAATCTTCCTGGACCAGGGATAGAACCCATGTTCTTGCATTGGCAGGTGGATTCTTAATCACTGGACCACTAGAGTCCCCTTCAATTTTCAAATGTCTGCTGGTCTTTTAATGTGCCTAGTCTCTTAACGAACCAGACTTCTAGGCTTTTCCCCAACCTTCAGAACATTATGGATACTACAATTCCAAATCTGAAATTACTTCAGATGTTCTAACATTTCTGCCTTTAAAAAATGCCAAGTGCATTCCTCATCCCTTCTTCTATTCTATTATTTTTAGTTCTCATTTCATCAAATAATCTGCTTGTTGCTTTCCTGATACTTACCCTTGCAATAAGAGGATGCATCATACCTTTTCCTTGTATAGTACTCATTTGATGAGGGTGCCATTAAGCTCTTACAAATACCAGCTTCTCCAATCTTCTCACTAAACCCTGGGCTCAGCGTGCATTTTCTGTACTTCTTGGAGGAGGCACCAAACTCCTTCCATGCTTTACCCATCTTCCTACCTCTCATCTTCAATAGGCTTCTCTAGCCTGGAATAGTTACCAATTGTTTTCTGTTAGAGTAGCATGCTTTCCATACAATTACCCCAATTTTTCATCACATATCTTTTTTTTTTTTTTTGATACTGTCTGTAGAGTGAAGCTCTGCAACAGCAAAACTGTCTTTGTTCAGCATGTATTTAAGTGTCCGATAGTATCTGACACAATGCAGGCACTTAAGACATTTCTGTTGAATGAATAAGTGATCTCATTTCATCTTTACCCTGGAGAAAAGAGGTCGGTATTGTTACTACCCTTGTTCTACTGAGGACAACTTGCCCAGGTGATACACTATTGTCTGGCAATTGGGAGCCTCAAATGCACCCACTTCTGTGTCTACAAAGCTTACTTTTGATCCAGGCCCATAGCTGTAATCATTTTTAATCAAAGCCCACACTTTTAACCCCTCTACCCTTTTGCCTCTTTAACAGGAACTCAGATTTAGCCTTCCTTACTCTGATACCATGGATGCGATTACTTCTGTGGGATTCCTTTTAGATCGCAGGTTCTCATTTCAGTTAATTTAACATCCAGTTGAATGCCAGGGATTGGGTTATATTTCCCTCACACCTTTCTTGTCATGTCAGCCCTTTTGCAGCGCTACTCATTAGTTTGATCTCCTTCCTGAGAGTTCAAAACCCTTGTCTTCATCACTCCAGCAAACCATCCCCTCTTCCTTTCACAGTCTGTGTCTAAATGCTCTATGGACTTTCTGCTTTTCCTCTGGCTTCTAACATTCTAATTATATGTTCTTTACTATCCCTCTTGATTCAGGTTTAAAGCATTTATGTAGTTTCATTCGTCAACTTCTTAATCTTAGGGATTAATATCCCTAGCATATTTTCTTTTCATATTTCATATTTGAGGAATCATATCCTTCTACAGAGATGTTCCAAAAAATGCCCTAGAAATCTGGTAATTTGGCATGCTGCAGTTGATGGGGACCCAAAGAGTTGGACACGACTTAGTGACTGAACAATAACAACCTTGTTAATTACTGTTATTAATCACATTGTAAATATACCTCACTTCAAAACATAAATAGTATATAAATTAGTGTCAGGTTTCCTCATGTTGCAGAAGATTACTTTGTCTTTTAATAATTCTATCAGTAAATCAAAGCTATTTAGGCTTTGGGAATCCATCTATCTATATCTGCCTATCTATATAATTGGAAACTAATTGTAGAAAGAAGCTTGGCTTTTAATTATTATTATAGTAACAAATCAATCTAACATATGTAAACAGTCAGATTCTGCATATAATAAAAATCAATCTAATTCAGCAATCAGTACCAAAAGTTCTTTCTTGAGAGAAGTATGTGAATACACATATGCTATGAATTTAAATATTAGCTCCTATCAGTTTCTCAGTATCTTTCTAATAAAGCTATGTGCATTTCTATATTTGGTCAACCTGAAATACAAATGCAGATACATTTTACATTTTTCTTCTTTGATAACCAGTATTAAAATGAGAACATGGGCTTCATTTTAGAGAGCTACAATTGGCAGGGTTATACAGAGGAACTTTATAATTTAAATAAAATTCTGGAATTTGGAAATATTATTAATATCCCCAAGGGGCTTTCCAGATGACTCTAATGGTAACGAACCGATCTGTCAATGCAGGAGATGTAAGAGACGCAGGTTCAATCCCTGGGTCGGAAAGATCTCCTGGAGGAGAGAATGGCAACCCATTACAGTGTTCTTGCCTGGAGAATCCCTAGAAAAGAGGAGCCTGGCAGGCTACAGTTAATAGGGTCACAAAGAGTCAGACACTACTGAAGTGACTTAGCACACACGCTTATGCACAAAGACCTCCAAAATAGCATTCAACTTTTTGAAATAAATGATAATTAAAATGTAAGTGAAGTAATATTTGATTTCCTAAATCATCTTTACTTTCTCCTATAGGAGTCCAGACAAAAGGAAAAAGTTCACAAAATTGACAAAGTATTTAGTAAATGCTGCATATACTAAAACAATTTTTAGAAGATAGGTAAAATGAACATGTAGGGAGAGTTACTGGAACAGAATATTTAACCTGAAGGGAAAATGTAGATTGACGACTTAGTAACCAGACAATTACCATCCATTCTCAGAAGTGGTTTGCTCACTTCACTAATGGGAAACTGGACTGAGTGCTGGGATAATGGAGAATTTATTGGAGATTCAAAGTGAGAAGAGGCACCTGCTAGGGTATGTGGAATTTGCATTGCTGAAGACTTTTATGCCTAGAATATAAACTACATGTTTTGGGTGCTCTACATTCAAAAATGAATAGGCTACTGGCTCTAAACATAACACAGGATGCTAAGGAATGACGATGGATGACTTTCCCTTGCTTCAGTGAAATATAAGGGGTTTAGAAACCAGGGAAAGGGGGAAAAAAAGAAAACAAAAGAAGGAGGAGAAAATAGTGAAGTAGTGAAAGGGTGATAATGTATCAAGGATTCACAATACTGATATTTCAGATATATAACTGCCTCAATATAGAAACATTAGAAAGCAGCTGATGGGCCTTCAATTGTAGACTCTATGAAAATGTCAAGTTATCCTCAAACAAGGGCAGTGCCTCAAAAAAAGGTTAAGGATGAACTAACATATATTTACTAACATATTAATATATGTTGGTTAGAAAACATGTTAACTTAAGGTTCTTGAAAGAAAATAATTATGATCATAGAAAAATACCTGTTAAAAGATTCTTAAGTTCGCCATTATGATTATTTAATTAGAATTTATTTTTAAAGTTCTTAAATTTTGCTATTTAAAATTAAGTTCCAGTTAGCCCACACTATTCATAATTAAGTTGTAGTGAAATTATTAGGTTATATTTAGTTGACAGTTACTTGAAGCTGGGGGTATATTGACTTAATCAATACTTTACCTCATCTATTATGGTTAGTTAAATGATTCATGAATATCTTAATGTCATCATTCATTGTAGGAAGCATGCTAAACATTTGAAAATTCCTCATTAATGATAACACACATAGTGACAGATTAGATATAGGTAAAGGCAGACAGGTTTAGGTGGAAGAATTATTAGGTGAATTATAAAATGAGGCAATGCTTTACTGCCAGCACCATGAATCTATCAAATGGTAATTGGATGCACGTGTTAGCAGCAGTAAAAAGTCACTGTCCAGTTGTCCACCTTACATGGGAATCTACTCTGAGTGTCGTCTTTGATTTATTGTTCCAATTAGAACATAGCGTTCAAAGAAAAGAACACAACTGACTTGATTTAAAAGGAAGGGGACCTTTAAGCCATTATTTTGTGGGTGACCCGGCTCCCTTTTAGATATACTGGAACATTCTATTTGTGCAAAATCTGACTAATACTTGGTTTTAAACTAATTCTGTAAAACATCGACACTTTTTATTTATTCATTGGGTATCAGAGTGTCACTGGTGGCTTCCCAAGATGCTGGTATATATTCTTACACTGATTTTAAAGACATGTTTCTAGGTTATCACTTGTTATAACTGACTGACTAACACAGGCAGAGGTAATAGGCACTGACAATAAAAGAGTGCCGATTATGAAAAGCAGGTGCTTTTAGTCTGCAAAACCAAGCAACAAACACCATTTTTCAAATGGCAAATGTAAATGATCATAATACTTTGCAATATACATGAAAAATTAAGATACTTCTGCATAAAACAACTTAAGACAAAATGAGGTTCATTACTTTTCTAGATTGTAATAAAACTGTGTTAAAACTACAGTAACATAAATTGTATTCCCAATTTTACTGGAAAATTAAAGTAAAACTTTAATTTCTGGGAGGGAAATGCTAATATTTTACGTACATTAAGCAACCATCAACTATTAATCCTGACAAATGTTGGAATAGTAATACTAAAAATGTCATCTGAATTACTCTTCATTGCAAAGTTCATAGAATTAATGTTAAGATAGATTAAAATCACTTTGAACTAATACACATCTATTACTCTTCCTTCTGAAGCATAATAAAGAAATATCATTTGTACTCAATTTTGGATAAGCATACAGACATTTAAGGCTTAGGAGAGATGGAGATGTTCATACACAGGTCATAAACCTGAGGAATATTAGCTGCATTTCAAATGAGCCGTCAACTTTTTCCAACATTTTGGCTTGTGGAAAGTCAGACATTTGAATAATAAATGGGGTTTGCCTCTGAACATTAAGGTAATTGTACAGGGATTTTAAATGCTCATTCAGGTTCTACCATAAATTTATTAAAAAATGAAGAAATTACCCTGGGTTGAGGCTTTTCTCTCTAAATTGAGTAGTGAAAAATGTAGAAGAAAAATGCATGCACTAGGGGTTTCCTTCATTGTATAAAACGCAATTCTTCTTTTAAGTTCTGTGCTTAAACAATAGGTTGGAAAAACTTATTTTTAAAGAATGATACATACTTTTTGGTACTAGATTACTAAACTACCCAAAAACCTAGAGATTGAGGTCTCTAAATTCTCATACTCCATTATTGGCATGTGATTTCTGCCAACTGTTCTCTTGAGTTTCTTCTAGTAGATGGTTATAAATCAGGTTTATAAAGAGGAAACTCTCTGTAATTGTGCATTTTTAATGGGCTTATGATAAATCCATCAAAGTGGAGGGTCCATATGGTAGGAATGCAGTAAAGGTAACAGGACAGTGTCATGTAAACATTAAATAGTGCCTTCCAACCTTCATAAATGTTCAATCCTCATGATTAAATGCTGCCAGTTATAAATTATGCAACCAACTTCTAGAAAAAAATACAACTTAAATAAGTTACCAGTGGAAATCATAAGCTGTGTATGTTTTCTTCCCGGAAAACTGTTACGTATTTATTAGGAGATAATATTCAAGTCCTTATTTTCCTCAAAAATGATATCCTTACCTTATTTAACTTCTTCCTAAAATAAGCAAGAACACTGGAGTGGGTTGCCATGCCCTTCTCCAGGGGATCTTTCCAAGCTAGGGATCGAACCCGGGTCTCCCGCATTGCAGGCAGATTCTTAACCATTTGAGCCACCACGGAAGCCTACAAAATAAGCTCTAATCCTGATTAAAAAGTCATAACATAAACCTTGATTGAAAGTGAAGTGACGTCGCTCAGTCGTGTCCAACTCTTTGTGACCCCGTGGACTGTAGCCCATCAGGCTCCTCTGTTCATGGGATTCTCCAGGCAAGAATACTGGAGTGGGTTGCCATTTCCTCCTCCAGGGAATCTTCCCGACCCAGGGATCGAACCCAGGTCTCCCGCGTTGCAGGCAGGCACTTTAACCTCTGAGTCACCAGGGAAGCCCTATGATTGAGTTCAGGGCGATAATCTATCATTTCTATGCGGTGAAGTACCTTTTGATTTGCAGAGTCATTTTAAAACTTTAGGTCTCTAAGATTTGCTCCTTTTAGAGTCATACATCAGAAGTTTCTTCAACAGCCCAATTTCACACTTGTATTTACAATCAAATTGTTTTATTACATGTGGAAACCATGAAACATTTGGTCCTCAGCTGTAAACTATTACTATATTCAATGATATTTATGGATTTTTCTTAGTCATGTATTTCTAATGCCTTCTGTGAGATGGCTGTATGTGTATATTGTGTGCCCTAAGCAAGTATATTCTCAAACATAATATCAAAAGCAATATTTCACACAGAGAATGCACTAACATTGTTTGATACCATCTTGCCACCTGCAATGATAACTTTAACATAGTTCATTCTGCCCCACTGTCATTTTACTCCTCTTTCAATTTCCTTCTGACAAAAAACTGGTGTACACAGCAAGAAGCAATTAAGGATCTGGGATCTGGATAATTTGTTTTTTAGAGTTTCGTGTGGCATCTACTTCTGATATATTGACATCAAAGTTGCCAGTAGTAGAGAGGTAGAAGATATGTCATGATAAAACCAAATCAACTTTGGCTTGAATCTGGCTCTGTCAATTTCCAGTTGAATGACCTTGGGCAATTTACTTTTCTTGAGGGTTAGTTTTCATATTTGAAAAATGTGGATTTATCCAAATCATAGAGTGATTATGAGTGTCAAATGAGGTATATATTTAAGAAATAGGGCAGAGCCTGCATACTCAGTGCACACTGATTTCTCTAATATCTTCCATACTCCTTTCCAGAAAATACTAATTAGCGGTATGGCTTTCCATTTTGAAAATATCTATCTTCGACTCTCTCAAGTTTAGAGATGCATTTTCTTTTCACTAGACTCTCCTTGTCTATAAGTGACAGTCATGGGAGTAGCCCACAGCTGTTTTACTCACATCCAGAAATAAGACCGCCAGTCCCAGTTGCAAGGGCACTAACAGCTGTATCCAGCCTTTCTAGTAGGCCAGAACTGGAGCCGAGTGGTAATGTTTCAAGGGCAAAGCTCTAGATGTAAAGAATGATAAAACAAACCTAAATGAGCCTGAGCATATCTAGTGACAGATACACCACAGCTATTCTAAATTATTCAGGCTTTCTCAGACTTCTAGCAGGAGAAACATAATTCATCACTGCTCCCTTTATTCTACTTTCACATAATGGCAAAGGAGCAAACAAAAATTACCCCACCACTAAAAAATTAGAATAGTCACTTGAAATGGAGAAGAGTTTCTCTAGCATACGTAATATTTTTAGAACCATCCAATTTCTGGGAGCCAACTTTGGAAGTAGAAGCTAAAAATGATTTTGCAGTGCTAATGGGTGATTTCCTTACTTCTCTTTTGTTAGCATTTTGCTGGCAGAAAGCCAGTGAAACAGTCATTTAATTACTCAGGACATCACAAACATGTAGCCTCTGAGATAAGCTGTTACTGTATTTTAGCAGCAATAATACTAGGGTCAAAAGTAACACAGAAAATTAAGCTTCAAATAATAATAAGCTTCAAATAAGCAAACCTTAAAAGAACAGCTTTGTACATTGAATAATTAATAACTTATTTAGGCAAATGTTACTGAAATGTGGTTTTGGACAAGGAACTTCAGAGGTTAGAGACCCTAATATTTAACAGGCTACCATTTGGTGGGCTGGCTGGCTGATTACCCTGTAGGCATGGCAAAGTTTGTTCTCATGTAATTATGCAACATTTAGACAATATCTTAATGATACCATGTAGTTCAGCTGAATCAGTCCAGCTGGAAATTGTAGCAGCATTCTGATTACCCAGCCACATGTGAAATTAAAGCTTTTTCAACCTCTACTATTCACTTGTTATGTCTTGATACAGATGTTCTTGGCAAGCCTAAATTATTTATGGTTTGCCATTAACAGAGCAGGCTCCACCTCCTTTCATTTTCAACCATTGATTAGGATTGCATTACTATATAAGATATTAGAATTTTAACAAGGACTATCAGTTATAATTTGTCACATGGAAGACGGTTTAGTGTACTTTAGACAATTAGGGTGAAAAATTTCCACTTGTTTTTATGTGATAAAAATTATATACTCTTCTTTTTGCAGATAATTCTTACTGTAAAAATATATATTTTAATCTGTACCCTGGAAACCATCTTACTAAATGGTTAATCACACATTGTACATTATTTTAGAAAATAGTAATTTAAGACACATAAATAAACTACTATAGATTGGTCTTTACATCACATTATAAAGACACTTAAAATACAGCAATAACATTGTTATTTGTAAAAAAAAAATTTTTGCTCAAGAATAACACTCTGAAATTTTATTATATTTCTTTTGAGTTATTTCCACGAAGTAAAAATACAAAGAAAAATTTCAGTCCCTGTCCCAGCTCGCTCTTCAGTAAGTGTTGGACCACTTCTTCCCCATCATCCTACCTGGATGGTACCATAACTATTTTATTTTAGAAGTGAATGAAAATATTAAAAATTTAAATCAATAACCTAACATCTATATGTCATATCTAATAAATTCATGTAACAAATTATAGCAAAAACAGTCATCATGTCTGACTTTATTTCAGTATTTCTAATGAATAAAAGCAGGAAAAATATAGGTAGGTAGTGGAGTACAGGTCCATCTCTGGTGATAAACATAAGATGGAATACTTTAAAACACTTATACAAATATTTTTATTACTTGTAAACATATCGCTATTTTAGTACATGGAAGTAGCAGCTGAGGAGGAACAGAAGTTAATTTTGAATGTGAGTCTCCAAATAAGAAAAATAAGTCTTATCTTTATTTTAAAAAGATAATGCTAAGTTCTGGTTAACTATCTTTCCCATTAATACCAGATACTTTCTGGGCTAAGGAATCTGAAATCTATGACTCTCATATTTAAGTTAGCTAGCAAATATTAATATATGCTTGGAATTCCCAAACAATTGACACAAAAAAGTCCCTTGAAAAGGTGACTTGGAAGCACCATGGAGATAATGCTAAAGTCACTAAAGATGTTTAAAGTCATTGTCTACTGTCTTCAATGTGCCATTACATAGCCTCGGGATCCTTTCAAATTGCAATCAATAGAGGATGAATAAGTCTCACCACTTGAAAGTAAGCAGGAAAGGAAGCCAACAGAGTAATCTGGCTTTGCTGGACTGATTCAAGAAGAGACACAATGTCCACCCCTCCTCTTCTAGTTCTCTCTCCCCCTACCCAGCCCACATCCCTGCAAGAAAGAAAGAAGAGAAAGAGCAAAGGAAGAAAAGAAAGAGGGAAGGAGAAAGGAAAAAGCCAAGAAATCGAAGGATGGGGGCATACTTTGTACTGAGGAGGAAACCTCATCCTATGGGATAAACCATAACCATGGAAACAGACTTATGACTTTTACTTTGAAAATAAGAGAATGACAATGAAATTTGTGTGAGGTCTATGTGACTCCAGTCCCAGATGTTTATAGCGCTGTAGTACTATGCCTCTGCAATATGAGAGGTTTCAGAAGAGTCCAACAGGACACCACAAAGCAGCGCATATGCTATTGACAACGCAGACACGAGCATCATGTTACCAGAGAAGGCAGGCAGAAGACAAATAGCGGTGGTGCCTGAAAAGCGAACTTCATGGACTGCGATCACTCAAACCAACAAGAGGGACCAACGACAACAACAAAAAATCAAAACCAGAAAACTGTTTTCCTCCTATCGAGACCGGGTGGTGGGGTAAAGAGATGGGGGTGGGGAGACAGTGGATTTGACTTTTCTCTCTTAAATAAAGTTCCCATAAAGTCCCTGCAATTGACAGCGGATAATTATTTTCAGCTTGCGGAAACTGTCCTGAAACTCTTAATAAGATTGCCAGCGAAAAGAACAAAATGTGTTTACTCGAGCCATTTCCAGAAGGGAGGGAAAGGAGACGTTGGGGTGAGGTGGGGAAGGACGCTGGAGACAGAGAGGGGCATCCATGCACTGAGGGAACTCTTGGGCGCCCTGCGTGGTCCTGCGAGTGACAAGCCAAGGAGACAGGGCAGATGGGGTGGCCGAGAGAGTGGGGGGTGTGGAGGGAGCTCGCCGCGGGGAGGGGGTGCTGTAGCGCAATGTATACACGGGGCGCGCGCGCGGGGGGGGGTGATTTAGTGTGAAAGTATTCCACTTAATCATTTTACAGGAGTTGGGGACGTAAATATTTAGCTGGCCACATCTGGAACAGATTTTACCCCCCTTGTGGGGTGGGGGTGGATAATTGGAAGGAGGGGAGCGCGCATTTGTTACTTACTGTACGGGCAGTTTTCCTTCTTGGTACCGCTGACCTTCCCGTTCTCAATCTTGAGAAAGTACTTGGTGAAAGAGAATAGCTTTCTCCAGCGGACATCTCCTTGGAGGTGATTGTAGCTCCGCACATGCCTCCCCGCACTGGAAGGGAAGGAGACGGACGAGGAGGACGAGGACGAGGAGGAAGAAGAGGAGTTGGTGGCCCCTGGTGACACCATGTCCCGCTCGAGGGCTTGGCAGGTGACGGGGACGGAAGATACCAGGAACAGCAAGAAGAAGCAGCAGCAGCAGCCGGACAGGTGGGGAAAGGCTGAGGCACAATGTGTCAGAATCCATTTCCACATTGTACTGAAACTCTCGGCACTGGAAATTGTCTCATCAGAAGGAACATACTGGAAGGGTAAGACCTGGTGCGAGGCAAGGAGACAGCTGGAGGTGGCGGCCGCTGGTTAGCTCCCTCTGGGCTCGGATCTGGCCAGAAGTGAAAGCACCAACATCCATAACTCCGCGGAAGGGCCGGCTGCCTCTCCTCGCTCCTTTCTCGGATCCGCTGCCGCGCGCGCCCCTGGGTCTCCTGGTGAATGTGGACGTGGGTGGCCGCAGTAGCAGGAGCTGGTGGTGGCGTGGGTCACCCTGGCTCCTCACTCCCCCAGGAGCTTACTTTGTTCTCTTCTTCACTCCTTTCTTCACCATGTTAAATGCAGGGGGGGAAAAAAAAGGCTGAAAAACAGATGACAGCGCGGGGAACAACACCCCAAAGGGTCGGGGTGGGAGGCTGGGGGAGCTATCTGCGCCCCGGTGCGGTTGGCAGCGTCTAGTCCTTCTCCGCACCAGCCCCCGGTTCGCTAGCCAGCTCTGAAAGTGAGTCCCTCGGAGTTGTCAGAACCGGAGGCGGCTGCCGGGGTAGCCGTTGTTTTCTTCGCCCTGTTGCTTTCTCTTTTTGGTGGTGCCTGTTGATTTGAAGCCTCCAGAAAGTCACTTCTTGTTTGGGGTGGCGGGGGGGATGGCGGTTGGTGTTTGGTTTGGCCCTCTTTCCCTCCCCCCCGCACCCCCCTTCCTTTGGAAAGCCCGCTTGTAAACAGGTTGAAGCCTGGAGTCTAAATGTCAGTGATTCTAAGCCAGAGGTGGGCTCTGCCTCGGCTGGTCAAACCTCATTTGCAGGGGTGGAGAAGCGGAGGTGGGGGGGACGGGGGGGGGGTAGGAGGGAGGGGGTCAAACGGCGGTGGGACATCTGAAACCCTCGGCTGCTGGGAACGCCAGGGAGAGGGAGGGGGAAGGGGCTGGGAGAGCTGGGGAGAGCAGGGGAGCCGGGAGAAGGGAGCGTGATGCCTTTGCCCGGAGCCTCGGGACCCTGCCCGGCCCCCGGGGCCGCCGCAGCCTGCAGCCTCCGCCGGCGCCTCCAGCTCGTGCTAATTGCAGCGAAAGCGTCCCTGTGTTCGGCGCGCGGGTGGCTGGTGCGAGTTGTACCCTGGCGCTTTCCGAATGTTGCTGCCTTCCAGTCTGAACCAGTCCCCTCTGGGGAGCCCCTTTCTCACTTGTTTTCCAGCGTACGATTTTTTTTTTTTTTTTTTTTTTTTGGCAGTGAAGTACTTGAGAGCCACCTGGAGCCTGGTGCTTGGCTGACTTTTTTTTTTCCCCTCGCTCTCAGAAGGAGGGGAGGGTTGAGGGAGAAAGCAGAAGATGCTAAGGATAAACCTTTTAAAGCAGCAGATTATAAACTGGTGGGCCAAGCAGAGAAAAGGAAGACATAATTAGCTTCCTTTCCTCCTCTTCTGCCAGCTTCCAAGGAGGTCTCTTGCTTTAATGAATCTCTGATTTCTCGCTTCCGTTGCTGAAGTAAAAAGTTCACACTTTGGCCCTCTCTGCCTTTTAAGCTCAGAGAGATTTATCACCACCCTTAAAAGTCTCCCCTCTCAGCGCAAATGAAATCAGGAACCGAAATGACCGATTTCTAATTGCTCACAAGGGTCATTTACAGAATAACGCGTGCACTTCAAAGCGAATTTGGCTTTATTGAGATTGCGAAGATTTAACCGTATGATTTGGCAGAATATTCTGTTTTGGTAGGCAATTTCCTTTGCACTTTGCCATGAAGGGGTAGTTTTTTTCCTTCTGTATTCAATTTTAATGTTTAAAAGGCTCTATTTTACAATATAACTCTACCACCAGTCACCTTCTTTTTTTTCACACTCACCACCCTGCAACTCCTTCATCGCTGACAGACTTGCTCATGTCTCAGGTACAGATGGAATCAAGTCCCAGACTAGGAAGCCTTTGCCAAGGATTAAGAGGCACAAAGAAGGAGATACTGTGATAATCCTTTCAAATCTGAGTGAGAATTCCTGGAGATTCTCTTCAAGAACGACTCTAAACTAGGGAAAGCCTGACTGGGAGGAGCCACTGAAGATAAATCATATAAAGTATTTATGTGAGGCAGTTGGACACATGAAATTGCCAATATTTTATGGTTTTTGACCTTCAAAAGTGGCAATTTCATATGGTTCACCCTAATTTTTAGGCAGTTATTTTAAGAGGGAGAATCACTTCAAGATGAACTTGGGAGTGTGACTTTTGTAACTGTAATTTGGAGAGAATTAATCAGGCGAGCTTGTGTATATACTACAAACCACAGCCCCTACAATGTGCATTTGGTCTTAGTCTACATTGAACAGGAGAAAATGCAAGGAAAAAAATCTAGCTTTGGAAATGGGATTTAGGAATATTGCAAATCATTGTTTGGTGACCTGATAAATGACTTTACACACATGCTCTTCTATTTTCCTGTGCATTCAGGGTCTTTGAAACAGAACATTTTAAACTAGAATCAGGATTTTAATTGCATTATTGAAAAAAACTACAATGCTTATTTAGAAGACTTTGGCAATGTAGTGGACACAGTAGATTTTCATATTTAATATAATTAGCTCTGATTTCTGTAGTTCTTAATTAGAGAGTTAAGCAAATAAACAGCCTGTGTCAAACAAGTCTGATTCTTTCATTAAAGCCTGGATATTTAAACAATAAGCTCATGGTACTAATTTCAATTTTCTAGTTTATAGTTTTATACCTGATCTGAAAAAAAATGCCTGAAAAAAAAAGTCTAGTGTTGCTAAGGAACTAGAGTTTCAGTCCAGTTGTTCAGCAGAATCCAAATGTTTGAATGCACAACTAATTAAAACTACAGTTTTTTAAAAGTTATATTTGATGAAACCATACAATAAAGATCCTGCCATGAAAAATTACAAAACACAGGAAGTTATTAGTTTGAGGTTTCTCTACAATGGACATCAACAATATTGGTGCCAGCTTAAGAGCCTTTAATTTTTTTTTTTTTTTGGTAACTGACAATAGACATCTCCCCACCTTCAATCTCAAAATAGTCTCTGTCCCTCTCTCTGTCTCTTTCACACAGGTAGCACACATACAGACATCTATCAACTTTCTTATCCAGGAGAAGAAGCTGTTCAAACCTTTAAGCTAGAACTTTGTGTTTTTATTCTGTCTTAAAACAGAAAAACACATCTTGAAAACTCCATATTAAAATCTGGTTACAGCAGGTGCAATGATTAAAAGTTCTAGAGCCCTTTCGCGGCTCTTCTGTACATCGTGATGACAGGAAGGGCATTTAGGAAACAGCCCAAAGGAAAAGCTGACATAGCTTTTTAGATTATATCTCATTCTTCTTTCTCTTTTCTGTACAGCCTTTCTTTTATAGCACAGTCGAATCCCTAAATACTCCACTGCTTTGCATTGTTAGGTCACCTCTTAGGTTAGCTGGAGAAAGCCTGAGAAAAGTTCCACAGGAAAGATGCACTATTTAACGGAATTCAATCTCTCCCAACAGATTTGAATCACTAACATAAATGTATGAATGTAGATTATATCTCTGTAATGAGGCCTGAATCATTCTCAGTTACTTCAAAGGACTGAAATTCTACCTTCCTTTTTTAGCAGCAATAATCAGGTCTTAATGGATTCCTTTATTAATTGTTTCTCTGCAAGGATTGAAAAGGACAGTACAAGCTTCAGAATAGTGGTACCAACTAATTCTAAAAGGCTGTTTTTCTCTTTTTCCCAGTCTCTGGAAGGCATGCTTTATTTCTGTGCCCTAAAAATATCCAGTAATGTTAAACTAAATCTTTATTGGGGGAAATAGATGTGGCTTTTTGTTAAACATGATGTCTTGAGAAATTATGGAGGCTTTTAAAAGCAAGACTATGGCAGCAGCCATTGAGGAATCCTAAAATGTGGTTACTTAACCTCAGAGAAGCAGCTTGTGTGTTTGCTTCCAGATCCTTCAGTAGCTATTCTGTTGACACAGTTTACATTTTAAGTGTGTATTTCCTGAATTCTTTATGTTGCCTGGCACTATCTGTGGTTCACTTACAAGATGTGTGTTCTATTATGTGTGATGTTATTGGCAATGTCAGTAAGCTGCTTCAAATAATACTAAGGCAGGTCAAAAGTCAGCAAGGCTGTTTTACAGAGTAGACATGTGCAGGCCTCGTTTCTAAAGTCTGCCGTGCAGCCCTTATGAGTATATGCTCCAGCCCATTTTTTCTTTTGGATACAGAAGATGCCAGTTTTAAGGTATTATGGGGCTTGTGACCTCCCAGGTTGCAGCTAGAGATGATGTTAATAGTCATGATATTGGGGACAGATAAAATAGTGATATGTTATTTGTTTTTAACTAAGAATTTCAGGTGAAAGGAAAAGAGGTCTTACCTCATGGAAAGCACTGCAGAGCCAGTGGGACTCTTAGCAATGTTTGACTCTGATATTCATTTTATAGGTGAATGAACATTGATGCCCAAGTCACTTAGTTGTAGAACAGTTCCACAGTGGTGGAACTCAGGTACTAGGTTATGGGCTGTTGTCCTAATTTTTTTGTAACACCTGTTTTGTCTATTTTCTCTTTTCTCCTCTCTGTTCTTCTTCTTATCATTGACCACTCATCACTCTAATTTCTGAGATGCCAGCAAGGAAGTGATAAGAAGGACTAGGAGGCTTTACTTACAAAAAACCAGCATTTCTGTGTTATACTAGATTAGCCAGAGAAAAATAATAAAATAGTTTAGTATTGAATTAAAGAATACCTGTTGTTTAGTCAAATAAATAAATATACATATATATATAGCTCTCTCTATATAAATATAGGCAAAGAAGGCTATTTTATCTAAGTCTGTGAAATGAACACAATTGGAAAGCAATGTAGATATGTATTTCTAGAATATTCAAGGATATTTTAAAATATAAAATCTAAATTTATAAGTTATCTTCCAAAAAATTTCAGCATCTTCTAGAAAAGTAGATTTATAATTTGATTCTGCTTTCTGTATTCTAATATTAAATTTCCAGAAAGCAGTATGATATTTCAAAGCATAGGTATTGGCTTAAACAATTTTTTTCAAAGTTTGAAACCAAGGTAAATTTTCAATTATCTCTTATTGAGAAGAAAAAAAAATGGCCAAGATGGTAAAAAGGATCTTTAGAAGGAAAAAATATTCTTTATAAGGATGTTTAAATCATATACTAAACCTCCAAAAATTCCTGGAAATTGAACTCTGCAGCTTGGCAGCAAATACAACAAACATATTTCCACCAAGCTGCTGTCTGTCTCCTCCCAGCTGATGGTAAACAGAACCTTCCTTTGACAAAGCTGTGAAGTCTCTGCAGAGTTCTGTTTGTTTTCTGTGTTCTCAGCTGTCCCTTTATCGAGCCATGCCTCTTTCCACTTCAAGCTCTCTAGGTTTCTCAGTCCTGTATCCTAGGTCAAAATCTTAAACATTCTGATTGCAGTCATTTATGTTTGTGAATCAGCTGGCAGGTCATAGTGTTTTCCTTAAAGTTGCAGTGTTTTGTAACAACAGACATTTATAGTATCTTCATTTCTTCACTCATTCACTAATTGGTTTTTATTCAGCTAATGTTTATTGATACCTATTGTTTGCCAGCTGGATGGTACACATCCTACATGTTGTAGGATTTTGCCAATAAATGAGACAGAGCAGCTTACCTTGTGAAGAGCATGAATGATTGGATGAATGAATGATTTTAGGCACTTTTTTACTGATGGACAAAACAGGATTACTTTAGGACTCAGACAGCAAATGAAGAGAGTGAGAAGAAAAAGCAGAGCCCCTGAAATTGCTTTCTGGTTGTTTTACTCCTTGAAAGAAGAGCCAAAGGAAACCCTAACCTCTATTCTCTGACTTCATGAGAGAGCCAGACTCCATCTTTGGCTGTTTTATGGCCCTGGCACAATCCCTCACAGTGTCTCCTACTCTCTGGGGGTTTTGGCTGGGTCCTTTCCACTAGCTAAACCTGACTCAATTTCCTTTCCTTCTGTCCTCAAACTTCTGGATGCATATTTTGTGCTTTCTAGCACATCATTTTAATTACTTCTCAATAAGAGGTCCCTAATCTATCTGCTACCTTGTGTTCCTCCCATTAAAATATGAAAAAAAAAAAGTGAATGTGTGAAAATGTTAGTCGTGTCTGACTCTTTGCGACCCCATGGCCTGTAGCCTGCCAGGTCCTCTGCCCATGGGATTTGCCAGGCAGGAATACTGAAGTGGGTTACCATTTTCTCTTTTAGGGGATCTTCCAGACCCAGGGATCAAACACGCATCTCCTGTGTTTCCTGTGTTGGCAGGTGGATTCTTTATTATTCAGTCACCTGGCAAAGCCCACATACACCTCTGCAACTAGTTATTTTGTTCAAGCCTCTTCATGTGGATCAGTCAGGGTAAATTTTGTGTCTTAATCAGGACACTGACTATGGTGTAAATCTTCTGTATTAAGTAACCAGTGCAGAATCCTATGGGTTTTGTATATATGCAAACATCCATAGGGAATTGTAATTTAATACAAAGTATGTTGAGAAGTATTTGCTTGATGTGCCATATTTCTTGAGCTGTATGAAAAATAATGAGACATGTCATCTGCCTTTAAGAACTGTAGCATCTAGTATTGAGTTTTAGTTGATTATTGTAGAAGTTTTTTGACTTGGTGAATGATTTTGAAGTTCAAAATTAAAGAGTAGGATGTTTTGGTTACCAAGTGCAATAAAATTGTTGTTGTTCAGTCCCTTAGTTGTGTCCGATTCTTTGCGACCCCACGGACTGTAGCACTCCAGGCTTCCTTGTCCTTCACCATCTCCTGGAGTTTGCTCAAATTCATGTCCGTTGAGTAGGTGATGCCATTTAACCATCTCTCCCTCATTGTCCCCATTCTCTTCCTGCCTTCAATCTTTCCCAGCACCAGAGTCTTTTCCAATGAGTTGGTTCTTTGCATCAGGTGGCCAAAATGTTGGAGCTTCAGTATTGGAACTTTCACATAGATAACTTTAGAAAAGGAATTCAGTAAAGTACAAATTATGTAAATGATATTTATTTGTGGAAAACTGTATTAAAAGATCTATATTAAAATTAACTTTTTTCTTTTTAGTTTTGCTGTGAAAATTTGAATGTTTTCTAATACAGATCTTTACTAAACTTTCAAATCATTCATTTTTGTGAGTAAATTTGTTGTACTGACTGACCTTTGCTTATGGTTTACTACAGAAAGGAAAGAGGGGAAATTAGTATTATTGTTTTTTGGCCTACTTTGTTTTTATATAAGGATAATTCTTTAAGAATAGAGACATAGGCAACCTTGAAATATACAGTTGGGTATAAAAGCTGGGTATGGCAACAAAACTTCCAGTATTAAATACATATACAGATAATTTTGTGGGTTGATCACTGTTTAGACAATTCCACAAATTTCACAGAAGTGTAACTTCTTACAAAAGTCAATATAGCCTAGATTTATGGAGCTAAGCTCAAGGATTTCTCTTTTATCCTGTCACCTTATCACCCTGAAAATGATAAAACTGAGAAACTTTATAGCTGGAAAAGACTTTAACTTCTTTAGGTCTTTACCTTACAGATTGAAAAAAAAAAAATGAAGAAAAAAAGAAGTCCTGAGATGATGAAGCAACCTGTCCAAGATGAAAGTAATAAGCTAGTACATATGTTTGATCCCTGGGCCGAGAAGATCCTTGTAGAAGGAAATGGTAACTTGCTCCAGTATTCTTGTCTGGGAAATTCCATGGACAGAGAAGCCTGGTGGGCTATACTTGCAAAGTGTCTGGCACAATTGAGTGCATGCATGTGTGCGCACACACACACACACACACACACACACACACACACAGTTATACACTGAAGGTAGCAAATTGCAAGGATTTCAGCTTTCACAACCTTAATGGGTGTCAGGAAGTAAGGCCCCAGGAAGAACAGGGGCCCCTTCTGAGGCTGTGGAACAGCGAGGGAGAAAAGGAACATTTCAGAATCTCCAGGGTGTTTAGCAAGTCCTTTGGAGTATTCTCAGATTTTATTCCAACGTGTGCCTTTAGAAAGGCGTGCCCTTGTGGTTGAGAACATATGAGGTTACCTCTAAATAAAGAAAGCTTCTATATAAATCCTACCTAAGGGATAAACACTTGGAATGACAATTCAAAATATGTCATTTTAAAATTAATTTCTGCCTAAGAATCTATAAGGCCTTATTCTTGTCTATGCCATTCTGGCTTTTATATTTCTATTCAGTTAATCATTGAGGAATCGCTTAGAAGAAATGGAGTAGCCATCATGATCAACAAAAGAGTCTGAAATGCAGTACTTGGATGCAATCTCAAAAACGACAGAATGAGCTCTGTTCATTTCCAAGGCAAACCATTCATTATCACAGTAATCCAAGTCTATGCCCCAATCAGTAATGCTGAAGAAGCTGAAATTGAACTGTTCTGTAAAGACCTATAAGACCTTCTAGAACTAACACCCCAAAAAGATGTCCTTTTCATTATAGGGGACTGGAATGCAAAAGTAGGAAGTCAAGAAACACCTGGAGTAACAGGCAAATTTGGCCTTGGAGTACAGAATGAAGCAGGGCAATGGCTAATAGAGTTCTGCCAAGGGAAAACACTGATCATAGCAAACACCCTCTTCCAACAACATAAGAGAAGACTCTACACATGGACATCACCAGATGGTCAACACTGAAATCAGATTGATTATATTCTCTGCAGCCAAAGATGGAAAAGCTCTATACAGTCATCAAAAACAAGACCAGGAGCTGACTGTGGCTCAGATCATGAACTCCTTATTGCCAAATTCAGACTGAAATTGAAGAAAGTAGGGAAAACCACTAGACCATTCAGGTATGACCTAAATCAAATCCCTTATGACTATACAGGGGAAGTGAGAAATAGATTTAAAGGACTAGATCTGATAGACAGAGTGCCTGATGAACTGTGGATGGAAGCTCGTGACGTTGTACAGGAGACAGGGATTAAGACCATCCCCAAGAAAAAGAAATGCAAAAAAGCAAAATGGCTGTCTGAGGAGGCCTTACATATAGCTGTGAAAAGAAGAGAAGCAAAAAGCAAAGGAGAAAAGGAAAGATATGCATTTGAATGCAGAGTTCCATAGAATAGCAAGGAGAGGTAAGAAAGCCTTCCTCAGTGATCAATGCTAATAAATAGAGGAAAACAACAGAATGGGAAAGACTAGAGATCTCTTCAAGAAAATTAGAGATATCAAGCGAACATTGCATGCAAAGATGGGCTCAATAAAGGACAGAAATGGTATGGACTTAACAGAAGCAGAAGATATTAAGAAGAGATGGCAAGAATACACCAGAAGAACTGTACAAAAAAGATCTTCACGACCCAGATAATCATGATGGTATGATCACTCACGCTCACCTAGAGTCAGACATCCTGGAATGTGAAGTCAAGTGGGCCTTAGGAAGTATCACTACGAACAAAGCTATTAAGGTGATGGAATTCCAGTTGAGCTATTTCAAATCCTAAAAGATGATTCTGTGAAAGTGCTGCACTCAGTATGCCAGAAAATTTGGAAAACTCAGCAGTGGCCACAGGACTGGAAAAGGTCAGTTTTCATTCCAATCCCAAAGAAAGGCAATCCCAAAGAATGCTCAAACTACTGCACAATTGCACTCATCACACACGCTAGTAAAGTAATGCTCAAAATCCTCCAAGCCAGGCTTCAGCAATACGTGAACCGTGAATTCCAGATGTTCAAGCTGGTTTTAGAAAAGGCAGAGGAACCAGAGATCAAATTGCCAACATCCACTGGATCCTTGAAAAGGCAAGAGTTCCAGAAAAACATCTACTTCTGCTTTATTGACTATGCCAAAGCCTTTGACTGTGTGGATCACAATAAACTGGAAAATTCTGAAAGAGATGGGAATGCCAGACCACCTGACCTGCCTCTTGAGAAACTGTACGCAGGTCAGGAAGCAACACTTAGAACTGGACATGGAACAACAGACTAGTTCCAAATCAGGAAAGGATTATGTCAAGGCTGTATATTGTCACCCTGCTTATTTAACTTATATGCAGAGGACATCATGAAAAATGCTGGGCTGGAGGAAACACAAGCTGGAATCCAGATTGCTGGGAGAAATATCAATAATCTCAGAAATGCAGATGACATCATCCTTATGGCAGAAAGTGAAGAGGAACTAAAGAGTTTCTTGATGAAAGTGAAAGAGGAGAGTGAAAAAGTTGGCTTAAAGCTCAACATTCAGAAAACTAAGATCATGGCATCTGGTCCCATCACTTCACTGCAAATAGATGGGGAAACAGTGGAAACAGTGTCAGACTTTATTTTGGGGGGGCTCCAAAATCACTGCAGATGGTGATTGCAGCCATGAAATTCAAAGACACTTACTCCTTGGAAGGAAAGTTATGACCAACTTAGATAGCATATTAAAAAGCAGAAACATTACTTTGCCAACAAAGGTCCGTCTAGTCAAGGCTATGGTTTTTCCAGTGGTCATGTATGGATGTGCGAGTTGGACTGTGAAGAAAGCTGAGCACCGAAGAACTGATGCTTTTGAGCTGTGGTGTTGGAGAAGACTCTTGAGAGTCCCTTGGACTGCAAGGAGATCTAACCAGTCCATCTTAAAGGAGTTCAGTCCTGGGTGTTCATTGGAAGGACTGATGTTGAAGCTGAAACTTCGATACTTTGGCCACCTGATGTGAAGAGCTGACTCATTTGAAAAGTCCCTGACACTGGGAAAGATTGGAGGAGAAGGGGATGACAGAGGATGAGATGGCTGGATGGCATCACCAACTCAATGGACATGGGTTTGGGTGGACTCCAGCAGTTGGTGATGGACAGGGAGGCCTGGCGCGTTGCGGTTCATGGTATTGCAAAGAGTCGGACATGACTGAGCAGCTGAACTGAAATGAATTATTGTAAGTTTGGATATTTTGGCTTGATATATTTAAATTTTATGCACAGAGAGAAAATTAAGCTCATTTGGGCATGGATTAAGCTATACTCTTCCTACTTTATAGCATTAGGTAGCAACATTTTCTGGTTTTATGTATATCTGCTATTGCTTTTACTATTTTACTTATATTTCCCATGGTTAAAAATGGGGAAATATATGAGAAATATTTTAATCCCATATTTTCTTCAATTAGAAGCTTAATTTTGGGAAATAACATTAGTCATTCCCTCCTTCCTGTCATTTTACACACACACACACACACACACACACACACACACGCACACCCCTTTAAGTGTTTCTCATTAGCTGTCTAGTATTGTTTTGAATTGTTGGAAAATAGAACCTGTCAGGTCATTTAAAATTGCTTAGAAAATATTTTTTAACTCCAAAGCATGAGTTAGGAAGACGACCAAGAATTGAAGTGGCTCATTTTCATTATTTTCTCTTTTCTTTTAGTTTTATTGAGAAATAACTGACATGCATCTCTGTATAAATTTAACTTTTCCATGTATTATACAATGTTAGCTATAGTCATCATAGTGTGCATTACACATAATGTTTATTTTGTAACTAGAAGTTTATGCCTATTGACTACCAACTTCCAAATACATAAACAACTTCTGCACTAGTTCAGTATTTACCTATAACATTATTATTTATATGAATTAGTACTAGATTCTGTGTATTAGAGATCAACTTCTAGGTTGACAGAAATAAAACTAGTTAAAAACTTGCTTAGTGGAGCAGAGGAAGTAGTTTGTTGTAATTGGAAAGAAACTATGAATATTTTGTTTATCAAAGAAAGTTAAACATTTCAGTAATAGACAAACTGAGTTATTTGTCATCAGTGAATAAGATAGCAGAGGAAGTAGAAAGGAGTATTAACCTTAGAAGTCCATGCTGAAGTCTAGGAAGGTGGAGAAACCTGCCCAAATGACAGGATTCCCACACAATCCTGTTAATAGAAAAAAAACACTGAGTCCCCAGATTGAGTGCTTTGAACCTCAGAAATGCCAGTTAGCAAAGTTTGAGGGTATCCTTCAGGAAGATCTGAGAGGTAAGGATGTTGGTACATTGCAGTATGTCTTTTTGTATTTTTCTCTTTTAGATACCTGATTTTATTATTTCTTCCAGAAATTCAGGGTTCTGAATGTAGGCTCAAATGAAAGCATGTCCTCTGCTTCTTTAGGCCTTTTCATTTTTTGAATTTATTTATTTATTTTTGACTGTGCTGGGTCTTCCTTGCTTGGCAGACGTTTCTCTAGTTGCGGCGAACATGACTACTCTTGGTTGCAGTGTGGGGACTTCTCAATTGCAGGGGCTTCTCATTGCCAAGCATAGGCTCCAGGGCACGCAGGCTTCAGTAGCTCAGCACAGGCTCACCAGTTGTGGCATCTCAGCTTAGCTGCTCTGTGCCATGTGGGTCTTCCCGGATCAGGTATTGAACCCGTGTCTCCTGTGTTGGCAGATGGATTCTTTATCACAGAGCCACCAGGAAAGCCCTCTTTATTCCTTTTCTCAGTGTGGATATTCGTTCTGCACAATTGCCTCTTCAGCCTCGTTTTTGACACTGTAGCAGTAAATGTAAAGAGAGTGTTTCCCCCTAACTTTGGGCTGTGCTTTATGTGTCCAAAGTCATCCTTCTCCTTTTTCTCTTGGAGGCAGAATCTGACTCCTGAGCTGGCTTTATGCCAAGATGAAAAATAATTTGCTTATTTCGCTTAGAAATTTAAGGCTGAGTGACAGCACATAGATTTTACATAAAATTAGTGGAAAATAAAACTTTCAAGCTACTTGAGGACATTCCTAGTGAGCAACTGAAACTTCCAAAGATGAGGATTCTTACCACAAGGTCCCAATCTGACCACTGAAGATCTGAGGCATGAGACTAAATCATGTTTTCAGAAAACAAAGGTGTCCCAGGAAAAAAAGAAGTCCCTATTTGCTCATTGCTTAAGAGTTAGAATTTAGGTAACTAACACTGGTGCCATTTTCAACTTTGCTTTCATATTTTGAGTTTGAACTGAGTTGTTTGAGTTGAATTTTTGTTAATGTACTTTTAAGTAGAACTTTGAATTAGAACAAACATGGAACACCTAAGGACAGGATCTCCCATTATCAAAATCCAAAAGGAAATTGACTATGATGTTAAAAAATCATAACTAAGCAAAGCCAGTGGGGAGAAGTGACTAGTTTATCTTTTGGTAAATAAGCAAGGGAAATGAAATACAGACAGCAAGGAAGCCACATATTTGGTAAAGATAGAAACCTCAGATTTTTTTCTTAAATAAAGCAATTTCCAGATTTAGCAATATAAAGTATAATTAGTTTTGGTATGTAGGAACATTTTATTGATAAACACTACCCTTTAAGGCCTACTGAAAATATACAAGGCTTTTTCCACATGACAGCAGATAGATGTTTTAGGAAGAAATTAATTGTTGTATAAAGTTTGGGGAGCCAGTTTCATTTACATTACTTTTTTGTCTTAAAAATATTTGCTTCTGTCATTTGGAAGGAATCCTTTTTCTTCCCCCCCATTTCAATCGTCTTTATTACCAAGTAAATTTTCCAAAGCCATTCTGTCCAGTGACTACTAGGGAAAGTTGGAAATCTATGCCTGACATTATGGCATATATTGGTTGATGGGGAAAAGGAGAGCTCTATATCCTTCACCTTCCACCAGGAAAGAGCAGAAGCTGGAAGTAAAGAAGGGATGAAGGGAAGGTGAAGTATTTTGTCACACAGGCTGCTCCCTACTAGGGCTCATGATGGGGCGTAGAGAGTCCAGCCACCGGGGCCCAGTGACGGCGGGTGGAGAGAGCTCAGCCACTCGACTGTCTGGCATGCAAATGGAAGGGGCTGTGACCCAGATGCCAGCCTTTCCTCAAAGCAGCCACAAGACCAAGAGTCTGAACCTTAGCACTTTGCTCTTTGGCGGCCAGAAGCTGAGACCGCACTGTTCTCATGTCTAAGGGTGTGTGATGTTCCAGTGGATGGGGGCTGGGAGCTTAGGTAGCAACTCAACAGCAGGCAGTGGCTGCTCCTTTGGTGTACACTTTCCACAAGGAGAGCCACTTTAAGGTCTCTTACATAAACCATCATTATTCTCTTGTAGTGTTTTACTTTCAGCATTATTGTATAGATATTACTAGAGTCAGTAAAAGTAACATACTTTTATTTAAAAGGGAAACTTTTACCAGGCCATTTTGAATGAATTTTCATTTAGAAAAGTCTTAAAAATATATAGAATGAGAGAATAATGTGATTTAAATTGGGCAATGTATGGAAACTCAAACCAGTCTTTGCCTCAGCAGATGTGTATGCTGTGTGCTGTTGAATGTTATTTGGGGTTTATTTTCTCACAGAGGTGTATTTCCTGGAACTGTCTCTTGAAGGAAAATATACAATTTCTCAGCCTTCGCCTGTGAGACTTCCATGTTGCTGGAGGCTGCCCAAGTCTGTCGAGATGGAAGCTAAATGTAGAATGGCAATTGCTTTTTAATCTCTTTTAATTGTGTATGAGCGTGCTCAGTCCTGTCCAACTCTTTGCAATCCCATGGACAGTAGCCCACCAGGCTCCTCTGCCCATGGAGTTTTCTGGGGAAGAATACTGAAGTGGGTAGCCATTCCCTTCTCTAGGGGATCTCCCCAACCCAGAGATCAAACCCATGTCTTTTGTGTCTTCTGCATTGGCAGGCAGATTCTTTACCACTGCACCACCTGGGAAGCCCTGAGTTTTAATTATCTCTGCTAATAGTATCTTCTACAACATTCATGTGAGGGGAAAGAATAATTCAGAATATTTGTCAGGCTTTTGTACATTATTGTATTGATAACTGTAATCATTATAATTATTACATTTGCAGATGAATAAGAAAAGAGGGAAGGGCACTAGACCTGGAAGTTAGGAAATCTAGATTATTATTCTAGTTCTGACACTAATAATTTTGAGGCCTAGGACTAATATTTAAGCCAAAAAGTAGATGCCCTTCAGCTTGAAAATTCCCTACAGTGGGACCTGGAATAATGAAGCATGCATTTAACCAGTACTGCATGTATTTAACCAGTACGGCACTAGTAGCAATGTATAACATTTAACATTGAAAGCCTGACCTTGTCACTGAATTATTTGTGGAATCATGGAATGGTAGAATTCAAGGCCCATTTAATATCAAACTCTATTTTCATTTTTCACTTTATAGTTGCACAGAAGCAACTATGGTATAGAAAGGAAGCATTACTTGCCCAAGATTATTTAGCTAATTAATGACAGAACCTATAGAAGCTGTGTGCCCCAATGTTCCTATATTCTTTATACCCATCTTTTGAAGCAATGGAAAGTAAAATTGCTGTTTTCAGAAAGATAATATGTAATAGAGTGAGGAATATAATGAATAAGTGTAGATAAAGGGAAACACTGACAAAATAGATTTTTTAAAATATCTCATGCACGTTACTAGAGAAAGACTTTGGCATAAATCTAGCTACTTAGGGTGGGAAAGAGTTGGCAATCAAGTCCATGATACTTGATTAAAGATAAAAAAACCAAGAATAATGGGACAGACAACTCTGTTTGGTTACTTCTTTATAATTCTAGCATTTTGGAGTCTTCAATGACACTGAAATTATCTACAGTTGAGAGTTCTGAGCCATCAATTCTCAGAAATTAATGACATTAATTAATGACTAATGAAATTAATTAGTTCTCAGAAATTAATTGTCAAGAAATTATCAGTGAAAGAATGAATGAGCAGAAAAAAGTGATATAATCTTTTATCAGGTGATTTCTAGGAATTTACCTCCAAAAAATAATCCTTGACCTTCACTTTCATCTGTGGAAAAATGACTTAAGTTTTAATCTCTCTCTCTCTCGAACTAACTAGACTTCAACCTTTTGTGTTTAGGTCTTGTCTCCTCTAGAATACTTATTTAAACACAGAAGTTTGCTTTTATCATTACTTTGTGGTTTTTAAGATGTTTTTCTTTTGCTTTTTTATTTTTGAGAAAACAAACTTTTTATAAAATCTTAGTTTAATGATTTCTCTTTATCCATTGATTTTCTCAATATGATTATATACTGTTCTCTATCAGTTCAGTTCAGTTCAGTCACTCAGTCGTGTCTGACTCTTTGCAACCCCATGAATCGCAGCACGCCAGGCCTCCCTGTCCATTACCAACTCCCGGAGTTTACTCAAACTCATGTCCATTGAGTCGGTGATGCCATCCAGCCATCTCATCCTCTGTCGTCCCCTTCTCCTCTTGCCCCTAATCCCTCCCAGCATAAGGGTCTTTTCCAATGAGTCCACTCTTTGCATGAGGTGGCCAAAGTATTGGAGTTTCAGCTTCAACATCAGTCCTTCCAATGAACACCCAGGACTGAACTCCTTTAAGATGGACTGGTTGGATCTCCTTGCAGTCCAAGGGACTCTCAAGAGTCTTCTCCATCACCACAGTTCAAAAGCATCAATTCTTCGGCGCTCAGCTTTCTTCACAGTCCAACTCTCATATCCATACATGACCACTGGAAAAACCATAGCCTTGACTAGACGGACCTTTGTTGGCAAAGTAATGTCTCTGCTTTTTAATATGCTATCTAGGTTGGACATAACTTTCCTTCCAAGGAGTAAGTGTCTTTGAATTTCATGGCTGCAATCACCATCTGCAGTGATTTTGGAGCCCCCCCCAAATAAAGTCTGACACTGTTTCCACTGTTTCCCCATCTATTTGCAGTGAAGTGATGGGACCAGATGCCATGATCTTAGTTTTCTGAATGTTGAGCTTTAAGCCAACTTTTTCACTCTCCTCTTTCACTTTCATCAAGAAACTCTTTAGTTCCTCTTCACTTTCTGCCATAAGGATGATGTCATCTGCATTTCTGAGATTATTGATATTTCTCCCGGCAATCTGATTCCAGCTTGTGTTTCCTCCAGCCCAGTGTTTCTCATGATGTCCTCTGCATATAAGTTAAATAAGCAGGGTGACAATATACAGCCTTGACATAATCCTTTCCTGATTTGGAACTAGTCTGTTGTTCCATGTCCAGTTCTAAGTGTTGCTTCCTGACCTGCGTACAGTTTCTCAAGAGGCAGGTCAGGTGGTCTGGCATTCCCATCTCTTTCAGAATTTTCCAGTTTATTGTGATCCACACAGTCAAAGGCTTTGGCATAGTCAATAAAGCAGAAGTAGATGTTTTTCTGGAACTCTTGCCTTTTCAAGGATCCAGTGGATGTTGGCAATTTGATCTCTGGTTCCTCTGCCTTTTCTAAAACCAGCTTGAACATCTGGAATTCACGGTTCACGTATTGCTGAAGCCTGGCTTGGAGGATTTTGAGCATTACTTTACTAGCGTGTGTGATGAGTGCAATTGTGCAGTAGTTTGAGCATTCTTTGGGATTGCCTTTCTTTGGGACTGGAATGAAAACTGACCTTTTCCAGTCCTGTGGCCACTGCTGAGTTTTCCAAATTTTCTGGCATACTGAGTGCAGCACTTTCACAGAATCATCTTTTAGGATTTGAAATAGCTCAACTGGAATTCCATAGCTCCCCCTTAAAATGTTCTCCTTATTTCTTTTATACCCATGCTTAGTGGGTTCATATGTTGAATTCTTAACACTAATCTCACTCTCATTTAAGTGGTTCTTCAGTTAGCTGGAAACAAAACTGATTTTTGCATTATGAATTTCCCAATCCCATTTTCATAAAATTACCTAGTAATTAATTTAGCACCACATTGCACAATTCTGGGTCCCATCATTCCTGTGTTAGTCTATGTGAAAATTGTCTCCCGATATTTTGCAATTCATTTGCAATGCTGAGATTTATGTAGCAGACACTCAGTGGTTGCCTATCTAAGAACTATTGCCAGCTTTTCTCTTTGTGACATAGTTGCTAATTTATTTGATATATCCACCCTCCTCCTCAGGGCCATATAACTCACTGAATCAAACATAATATACTCTTGGTTTTGTTGGTGATTAGTTTTAGGATGAGCATGTGCCGTAGTTTTGGGAATAAGGGAAGACTGCTGGCAACCTTATTGATGAATAAAGAGATGCCTTTTTTCTTATGTCAGCCAGTGTCATATGCAGATGAGGTCCCTGGAACAATGGCATTTTGTGTCTATGAATGGAGGAGTAGGCCACAGTAAGGAGTCATCTGCAATGACTGAAAGTCTGATGGAAAACCACAGGCTTTCTAGTCTGAAACACCAATATACAGAGTGATGACCTTAACCACTGGAAAGTGAGGAGCACTTCTGGAAAGTGAAGAGCCAGAGAATGATAGTCCTGAGTTTTCTGTGTAAGCACTACATAATTATCTGGCTAACCACTGAAACATGTATGTGTGGAACAGGCCCTAGCTAAAGATAAAATAACTCAGCTGAGATTTGAGCTATTGAAGAACTTTTACTTTGAATCCAGTCAATTAATTAGTCAGAGGAATGTAATAGAATCCACAGCGTATCATTTCTAATGTCTAGTATATAACTCTAAATAACTGAACTTATGAAAAATTAGGCAAATATGACCCTTTCTCAAGAAAAAAGGACAACTAGCAGATACCCAGATAATCCAAAATTATCTATGCTATGTTGAAATTAGCACAGAAGGACTTTCAGGAATTAATGAAGCAAATTAAGGTAAACAGAAATATGTTCACAATGACTAAAAAAGGTAAAAAAACAGAGATAAAAACATCAAAAAGAAAAAAACAAATAGAAATTCTGGAGCTGAAAACTATAATATCTTTAATTAAAATGTCACTTAATAATAAAATGGAGATTTCAAGGAAAATTATCAGTGAGGCTGAAGTAGGTCAAGGGAAATTATCTAAAGAATATAGAGAAAAATACTTTAAAAACATAAAAGAGACTCTGGGGCTCATAGAATAATATTATTAGTTCTAATATATGTGTAATTGGTATCCCTAAGAAGAGGAAAGAGAAAATATGGCAGGAAGAAGGAGGAGGCAGAGGATAACAAGGAGGAGGAGAGAGAAATAGTGGCTGAAATTGCAAAAGACACAAATTTATAGATTTGCAGCAGTTCAGTGACTTATATAAACAATAGCCTTAGATCTCTTAAGTAGATTGAGTTATTTTAGAAAATTTTATCATAGAGTAAACTACATAAATTCAGAGAGTTTCACTGATAAATTCTAAAAAATATTAAAAAAAAATAACCCAATATTACACTAAGCATTTCATGAAAAAGATGGCAAATTTCTCCAAATTATGATGAGACAAATAAAAAGTCTGATCAGGGTGGGGGGAAGGAAGCTAAAGGCAAATATTCCTTGTGAATATAGAGACAGAAATAACTAACAAAATATTAGCATAAAATATTAGCATGAAAGGTACATTAAGTCTTGACTAAGCAGTTTATCTTAGAAATGTCCATCTTAACATTTAAAATCTATTTTATTAACTATATTAACAAATTAAAGAAAGAAACCCATTTCAATAAATACAGAGAAAACATTAGAGAAAATTCAGCACCCATTTATGATAAACATTCCCAGCAGACTAGGAATAGAAGAGAATTTCCTTAATCTGATAAAGGGCACATAAAAATATGCAACTAATATCATATACATTGGTAAAATATTTAATATTTTCTCCCAAATATTAGATACAAGGCAAAAATACCCACAGTCACCATTTGAATTAAATGTTTAGAAGTGCTAGTCATCTGAGTAAAACAAGAAATAAAATTTCAAGATATAAAGATCTGATAGGAAGAAATAAAATTGCCTTTAATTCATGAGTGATATGATTATATAGGCTATCTAAAGAACATACAAAAATATGAGAAACAATAACTAAATTTGACAGTGATGCAAGATACAAACTTGATTTAAAAAGAGAAAAAACCTATTGTATTTTACATACTAGCTATAAAAAGTTGAAAAATAAAGTATTAAAAAATTGCATTTGCAATCATGTCACAATACACATAATACTTGACGATGAATTAAACAGTAAATGTTTATCTACATATCTATAAGAGATATCTGCACTTAAAACAACAAAACATTCATGAGAGAAATTAAGAAGACCTATATAAAGAGACACCCATGTTTATGAATTGGAAGACTCAGTATTTTTAAGGTATTAATTGTCCTAAAATTGATGTTTAGATTCAATGCAGTCACAATCATAATCTTAGCAGATTTATTTGTAAAAATCTGTAAATGATTCTGAAATATACATGGCAATGCAAAAACATTTAAAACATCTAAGATACTCTTCAAGAAGAACAAATTGGATGATTTAAAGACTTCTTATAATTTTGGATAATCAAGACAGCATGGGACAGACAAAAAGATTAAAAATGAAACAATAGAAATCTCAGAAATAGATCCATATTTGTATGGTAATTTGATTTTCAACAAAGTTATGTAAGCAATCCAGTGGTAAAGTAAAATATTTTCAACAAATGATGTAATAACTAGGTATCCAGATTAAAAATAAAAAGAAACTTAGTTGAGATTGAGAGTTTTCAGTCCAGCATGTAAGCAATTTAGAAGTCACCACTCAGTCCTAACAACAAGTAAAAAGCTGAAGAAACTGAAAAATCAGCAATTTTTTTTAGATTTGTTAGAGATTATGAGGTCACAGTCCAAACCACTACCCCAAATAAAGAGACAGGCAGATCCGCAGTCACAATTTATGGAAGCAGAAATCCATTATCAGAAATCTCTACAGGAATAAGTTCCTGGATAGAAAAATATAAACTGTAATTGACAAATTGCTGGATGCTCAGTGTGGATAACTATGAGAGTTAAAAACTCCATGGGGACCCAGCTATAGGAGTCCTCCCACATTTCTGGAAGAAATTTTACTTTCAGGAGTTCTACCAGATCCTCAGAGTAAATTTTGGAGAGAAACCATATGCTTCTGCAGAGGGAAGGAAAAAGAACCATTTTGAAATAAGCCAGAGCATTCTGGTCTTATTAATGTGGACTTCTCATTGAGGAGACTCATTATTATTTTATCAGAGCCTAATGTTCTGGGTTTTATCATAATCTAATCTACTCAGGGAAAAGGAAATATCTAACTCTAGCTAGCTCTAGCCTTCCAGCTAGGAGAAGGGAAACACCCAAATCAGTTTTCCTCTATCTGTTCTTTCCCATCTAAGAGTAGGGGGTACGGGGCTATGGAAGTTAGAAGTAATGATAAAGTTCACAGTGTGGTGGCATAGATTCACCAAAAGAAATCATAGAACTATAGAATGCTTCTCGCCTCCACACACAGAGGGAACTTCTAAATTTTGATAAAGAATATCTACCAAAAACTTATAGCTAACATCATTCTTAATGATGAGAAACGTGAAGCTTTTCCATTAAGATCAGGGACAAGGCAAGAATGTCCCCTACTACTGCTTTTCAACATTATACCATCAGTTCTAGCTAGTGTAATAAGACAAAAATAAATAAATAAGTAAAGAAATAAAATGCATGCAGATTAGAAAGAAATAAATAAAACTGTCTTTGTTGATAACATGATTGGCTATGTAGGAAATCTTAAAAATCAACAACAGACAAAAACCAGCTCATGGAGATTATAAGCATTTAAAGCAAGGTTGCAGGATAAATGATAAACATACAAAAGTCAACTGCTTTTCTATATACCAGGAATGAAAAAGTGAAATTTGAAATTAAAAGCACATAAAACATCTCCCAAATAAAATACTTAGGTATAAATCTAGCAAAATATAGGCAAAATCTATAACAGGATATCTACAAAATGATCGTGAATGAAAGCAAAGAAGAACTTAATTAATGGAGACATCTTCCATGTTCATGGATGGAAAGCTTCAGCACTGTCAAGATGTCAGTTTCCCCCACTTGATCTATAAATTACATGCAATTTCAATCAAAATCTGAGCACACTGTTTTGTAGATACCAAGAAGCAGTTGTAAGGTTTATATAAAAGGGCAAAAGATCCAGAAGAGGCAACATAATACTGAAGAATAAAACAAAGTTGGAGGACTGACTCCACCTGACTTCAAGACTTTTTATGAAGCTAATGGTAATAAAAACAGTGTGGTACTGGTGAAAGAAAAGACAATATATCAATGGGGAAGAACAGAGAGTCCAGAAATAGACCCAAATAAAATAAATATAGTCAACTAATCTTTGACAAATAAGCCAAGTCAGTCAAATGGAATAAAGATTGTCTTTTTTAACAAATGGTGCTGG
Source organism: Cervus canadensis (assembly GCF_019320065.1). Taxonomy (NCBI): domain Eukaryota; kingdom Metazoa; phylum Chordata; class Mammalia; order Artiodactyla; family Cervidae; genus Cervus; species Cervus canadensis. The sequence goes on along the minus strand of NC_057401.1, from coordinate 29,013,979 downwards.
AACAGCTGGATAAACACATGCAATTTAAAATCAGCAAAATGTTCTGAGACATTTTATTTAAAAAATATATGAAAGAACGATAAGCTCATGAAAAAGTGTTCAACATCATCAGGCATCAGTGAGATAAAATTTAAACCTGATTTCTGAAATTTACTGTGAAATATATCAAATACAGGATAGCTGAATGGCTGGATGAGATGAGAAAAGAGATGGAAACATATGTGATAAAGCAAGTAGAGTAAAATATTAATGGTCAAATGTAGGTGATAAGTACTCAGTGTTTACTGCGAAATTCTTTTCACTTTGTTGTATGTTAAAATTTTTAATAATGAAATCTTGGAAAATGTAAGGGCAAAATGCAATGATAAGAATTTAACACAAAAATGATTTGTATTAAATTATAAGATATCCAAAGTGATCTAGAATATGTAAATTATATAATTTATTTAAATGTAGTAAATGCTATAACAGAATACAGTAGGAAATAATATAAGGGTTAGGATGTGAGGGATGATTAACAATTTTAAATACGACTGTAATAAAGTACATTCTGAATTCCTAATCTGTCTTAAAAAGAATTACTCTAGACTGTAAAGTAACAAAGGTAAAACAGACCATTTTGACATCTAGGGCCATGGCCTGGAAAAATAAATAATAGCTTGGACTAAAAGTTGTAATACTAAAGGTAGGGAGTGACAAGTGGATATATCCTGGATACATACTAAACTATGATTATCCTGATTTGCTGTATGTGTAGCATGAAAGAAAGAGCATAGTCAAGGACAGCACTAATTTTTTTGTGTTGAACAAATGGAAAAATTAAGGAGAGGGAGAAAGAGGGGAGTGTTGCTGAGGTAAAAATGTCCTTGAGTAAGATGTGAGATTCAGTGCATGAATACACAGGATTTAGAAAGGAGAAAGAAGACATTTATGTTGAGAAGGAGGATATAATATATGATACAGATCCTGGACAATTGTAAATCTTAAATCTCTTTGAAGCAGTTTGTGAAGGTTCACCTCTGGGTGCTTCTAGTGAATATTTTCCCAGGGAAATGGGATGAAAGATTATCGAGTGAATTTCTTTTTAACTTTGAATATTAGAAGTCAACGTACTCTTTGACCCAGGAATCCCACTTTTAGGTATCTGTGGGATTCCCTCGTGGCTCAGTACTAATCTGCCAGCCAATGCAGGAGACATGGGTTTGGTACCTGGGTCAGGAAGATCCCTTGGAGGAGGAAATGGCAACCCACTCCAGTATTCTTGCCTGGAAAATCCCATGGACAGAGGAGCTACAGTCATGGGATTGCAAAGAGTCAGAAACAACAGCTTGCACACAATGTTGTAGAAATAGCCATTGTTGTTCAGTTGCTCAGTTGTGACAGACTCTTTTGCAACCCCGTCAACTGTAGACCACCAAGCTCCTCTGTCCATGGGATTTTCCCAAAAAGAATGCTGGAGTGGATTGCTATTTCCTTCTCTAGGGGATCTCCCTGACCTAGGTATCAAACTTGTGACTTCTGCAATGTAGGCAGATTCTTTGCCCCTGAACCACCAAGGAAGCCCAAGAGAAACAAAATACTCGTATATAAGGACACAGGTACAAAATATTTTAGTGTAGTATTATTTATAGAAACATCTTTAATGTTAATCATTCATAGGACAATAATTATCCATGTTATAAGCATTTTCTCTTAGTCTGGTACAATGCAAGGGTATGAAAAGCAGGTTTCTCTCCCTGGAACAGGATAACTCTTAGGTATAGACTCTCTTTCAGAGATCCCTGGTGGAATCAAGTTGCATCTGTCCTCTAGGGGCAAAGTCTTTGCTGAAACTGGATTCTTGCTTGGCTTCTCCCCTCCCTGTCCTGCTTTCCCACTCCTTACTGGTCTTTCCTGGGAGTATTTTCTTCATAAATCACTTGCACATGTATTCTTGTCACTGAATCTATCTCAAGGAAATCTGATCTAAAAAGGGTATACTAAAAAAATACTGCTTTTAAATTCTCAACCTGTCATAACTAAACCTTCACTTTTTAGGCTTCTGTCTTTATAAACAACAACAAATTAAACTGTTCCAAAAGGGGCTTGATGACTTTGAGTTCTGTTCAGGTTCTTAGATTTTATATAAATTTGCTGTTAATACTTGCTCATTGTCCAGCAATGACTTCAGTGTTTAAAATTCAAAACTCTATTTGAAAACTGAGACAATAAAGAATATGTTTAGGAAGAGCCAAAATCTATCAGCCTTTTTTCAAATGAAGTTACATTTGTTACCACTTATTTTACATTCCTAGGCATCTTCTCTGGTAAAATTAATTTCTATACTAGATAATTTTTAAAGCCAATTTGTTTGCTCTCTGCTCTGTCAAGGTCCTTTAAATACACTGGTTTGTTCACATTATACCCCATCTAGAACAAGAATAGCCAAAGGCCTTAGATCTTGGTCATTACCTCCCAGTTCTTAATTCTGTCCCATTGTTTCTTGGTGTGGCCTTGCCTGGATTCTTGGCTATCTTCATTTTGATGATCAGGTTTTTTGGGTTTGACAGCACATTTGGACACATTTCTGCCAATTGACCCTTGGCATCTCTTCTTGAACACAAGTGGTGTTTGGATTCTGGCGCCAGGCACCAGAGTTACAAGCAAAGGCCGTTCTACCTTCTGAGGCGGCCCCTCAAACTCCAGCCAGCTGGGCCAGGTCCGTTCAGGCTTTCCTTCAGAGAGGAGGCTTGGACACTTGCCGCTTATTGACTTTCCCAAATGTCCTTGCTTAACCAGTGCTCTGAAGCCTGAGTTGCACGAATCTTAGACTGTTGCCTATGGTTATTATTTTAAAATATATTATCCTTATTTTTCAACCTTATTTTTAGTTGCTTCCCAAATCTTGAAAATACTTATATTCTATTTATATTTGCTCTAATCTTACTTCTGACTTGATTTTTTTTTTTTAATTTAATTTTATTTTTTTTTTAATTTTTTTTTTTCCAGTGGGTTTTGTCATACATTGATATGAATCAGCCATGGATTTACATGTATTCCCAATCCCGATCCCCCCTCCCACCTCCCTCTCCACCCGATTCCTCTGGGTCTTCCCAGTGCACCAGGCCCGAGCACTTGTCTCATGCATCCCACCTGGGCTGGTGATCTGTTTCACCATAGATAGTATACATGCTGTTCTTTTGAAATATCCCACCCTCACATTCTCCCACAAAGTTCAAAAGTCTGTTCTGTATTTCTGTGTCTCTTTTTCTGTTTTGCATATAGGGTTATCGTTATCACCTTTCTAAATTCCATATATATGTGTTAGTATGCTGTAATGTTCTTTATCTTTCTGGCTTACTTCACTCTGTATAATGGGCTCCAGCTTCATCCATCTCATTAGGACTGGTTCAAATGAATTCTTTTTAATGGCTGAGTAATATTCCATGGTGTATATGTACCACAGCTTCCTTATCCATTCATCTGCTGATGGGCATCTAGGTTGCTTCCCACTTCTGGGCATACACACTGAGGAAACCAGATCTGAAAGAGACACGTGCACCCCAATGTTCATCGCAGCACTGACTTGATTTTAAGAGAAGATCTATGTCAGTGAGGGGCTTCCCTGGTAGCTCAGAGGGTAAAGCGTCTGCCTGCAATGCGGGAGACCTGGGTTCGATCCCTGGGCCAGGAAGATCCCCTCGAAAAGGAAATGGCAACCCACTCCAGTACTCTTGCCTGGAAAATCCCATGGGTGGAGAAACCAGGTAGACTACAGTCCATGGGGTCGCAAAGAGTCGGACACGACTGAGAGACTTCACGTCTATGTCAGTGAAATTGGGCTATACAACCCCCAGGAATTTTTGAGTTCCAAGATGTACTTTTACCTTTTTAGTGAAAGAGACTTTGTAATCAATTCTAGGAGATTAACAGTTAGCACCTACCATAAGGTAGTTTGCAGTCTATATTAAGAATATTGTGTCTGGTTTACAAAGTGACAAGTCACTCTCTTTCTCTGAGCCTCAGAGCTATATGTTTTTGATGAATAAACAAAATATTCTGAGTCTTCGCTCAAATTTTACCTCTCACATAGAATTCTTTCTTTAGCTCCTATGCCTACTACATTCCAATTACTATTCAGTTTATGTCAAATCTCTAGCAAAGATTCCAGAAGAATCAGAGTTGAGGTATAAGGTACAACTGACAGGTATAAGGTACAGAAACAGAACATACGCGTTTTTGAGGATTAATGAGTTTCCTTGGGGGCGGAATACTGTACGTTATCCATAGTGTTAAATGCATAAGTGCAAATAATGGTTCAGTAGACGTCTCCAAAAGCCAAGATACAAGAAGAACTTTGAACCCTTGCAGAAGTTTTCAGATTCAGCAACGTGGACTGAAGAGCAGAATAGAATGGCAGTTCTCAGTATGGCATGGTGCTCAGCCCTAAAACGAGTCCCAGTCTAACTACCCTGGAAGCATGTGTATAGCCTGGGGACTTGAAAGGCTGCCTGTGTTGACTGGAACAGCTATTCCACCATGTTCCGAAACACTATGAGCTGTGGAAGCAGTGACAGATTTTATTTTCTTGAGCTCTAAGGGTCAAAGCGTTTGAGTTCCTGAGTGAGCAGATGGGAAATTAGAAACAGCAACATCCAAGTGCTAATATTAATGTGGCCTAGGCTATGTCATAGATTGGTTAGGCATGTGCGCTTTGTATTATGCTATGCTATAAACAGGCATAAAGCAGGCATTCAACAAGTGTTTGAATCAAAAGATGAATGAGACCTGTGTTGATGACAACTGAAGACATATATTGAGAGTTTTCTGGTTAATTAGATATGTTAAGTAGATCTGCACTCTGCAATTTGGTATGCTCTTAGCAAAACCTAGGCATTCAGATCACTCTAAGTTTGTGTAAATGTAGTAATATGTCAGAACCTAACTACTCATTCATTCACTCAGTTGTTTAAGAATATTCATTGAACATCTGTTCTGTGTATGACATAGTGCTAGGCACTGGTGACACATGGAAGATTGGGACAATCAAAATCTCTGTCTTTACCTGGGGCTTATTTGCTAGTAGGGAAAATAGCATAAAATTAATGTGAGGTGATAAATGTTGAAATTGGTATTATGTGGGAAATAAAAATGACTCTTTAATAGAGAATGTCAGGAAATGTGAAAATGAGAAAGAATCAGACATGAGAAGAATGTTAAAGACAATAGCAAGTACAAAAACACTGTGACAGGGAAAAGTTTGAAAAGTCCAAAGAACTTGAACAAAGCTGGTGTGGGTGGAACATCAAATGTAAACAGTGGGGCTGGTCAATATAAAATCATAAATGTTGCTGGGACCAGATCAGTCAAGACTATAAGTCATGGTGACAATATGGAATTTTATTCTAAAGAAAATGCAAAATTTAAGCACAGCAGTGAAATGATTTGGGAGTAAACAAAATAGTTAGGAGTCGATTGCCATAAACAAAACAAGAAAAGATGGCAACCTGAAGTGGCAACAGCAGAGATGCAGAGAAGTGGATGAACTTGAGGAATGGTTTAGAGGTAGACTCAGTAGGGTCTACTGTGTAGGGACAGCCTAGGATTCCTTTGAATTTCCTGTATTTTAGCTGGGTAGATGGATGATTGAGGATGGATCAGGTATGGGACAGAAAACCAAATTGTTTTTGACATGTTTTCCACAATGATGTTGTCATTGTGTGTGCTGGCTTTTACAGAGAAGGTTTAGCCTTATAACAACCTGTACTGTAAGTGTTATAGAGCTCCATTTAAGTTTGTTCATGCATTTAACTGAAGAGAAAAGATAGATGTCTCTCTCTCTCTCTCTCTGTCTCTCTGTCTCTCTCTCACACACACACACACAATTGATTCTGTTTCCCTGGAGAACGTTTACTACTCTACATAGTACAGGTGAGGTGGCTGTCTGTAACTCCAGCATCAGCTAATTATCTAACAGATGAATGTGCAACTGAACATGATGCAGGGAAAACTCCCACCAGCATTTGTAAAACAACACAGTGAATTGGCTTTCTTGCAAATATGTATTATAGTTACCAGCCCATTCCTGTAGGAATTAACACCTCAAGAGAAAAACATAAATATTTTTCATGTGATACAATAAAATCTATGTTAGATCTGATCTATTACTTAGACTGAAAGTCCTCAACTTTGGCAGATATTAGCATCAGCTAGCGAACTTCTTAGAAGACATCATACTCTGAGTCCCACCCCAAAGGAATTGATTCAAAATGGGCTTCCCTGCTGGCTCAGCTGGTAAAGAATCTGCCTGCAACGCAGGAGAACTGGTTCGATCCCTGGGTTGGGAAGATCTCCTCAGGAAGAGAACAGCTACCCACTCTAGTATTCTGGCCTGGAGAATTCCACTAACTGTATAGTCCATGAAGTCGCAAAGAGTTGGATACGACTGAGAGACTTTCACTTTCACTTTCTGGAGAAGGGGCCTAGGCACTTGTAGATCTGTTTTGCTTTTACTCATGCAATGGTTCTAATGTGCAGCCAGTTTTTAGAACCACTGATTTAGACTGAAGTTATGACATGGGAGTCATTAGGCTTAAGCAAGCCTGTTAATCTGTTTTGCTGAGCTGGCTCTGTGTTTTTTAAAAATAATCAATTGAATACTTTGCAACATGTATCTGTTTTGCAGTTCACCATAGGTTCTGCTCCTCTCTGTACCTCGCACCTGGCTGCTTTACAAATTAGCATTACTTCTGTCTCTGATAGCTTTTAAATTCACAATCCTTAAACTCAACACAAAAAGCACTTTCATTAAATATATAAGACTCTAGATAGAAGGACTATGAATCAGGATATTGAGACTGGGAAAATACTTGGCAGCAACAGTTGAATGACAAACATGTCCAAATCCAGGCAGGGAGACACTTAGGAAAACATTGATTCTGATCATTTCAAAAGGCAAAATTTCAAGAAGAATGTGAAAGATGAAAATAATTTTTGTTCATCTGCCATAGTTCAGTTGTTTGAGATATACATATGTGTTCAGTCGCTCAGTCGTGTCCAACTGTTTGTGACCGCGTGGACTGCAGCACACCAGGCTTTGCTGTCCTTCACTCTCTCCTGGAGTTTGCTCAAACTCATGTCCATTGGGTCGATTATATAATCCAACCATCTAATCCTTCATTGTCCCCTTCTCTTCATGCCTTCAATCTTTCCCAGTATCAGAGGCTTCTTCAATGAGTTGGCTCGTCACATCAGGTGGCCAAAGTATTGAAGTTTCTGCTTCAGCATCAGTCCTTCCAATGGATATTCAGAGTTGATTTTGTGGTTTGATCTTTCTGAAGTTAAAGGGATTTTAAACAGTCTTCGCTAGCACCACGATTTGAAAGCATTAATTCTTTGGCATTCAGCCTTCTTTATGGTCAAAATCTCACTTCTATACGTGACTACTGGAAAAACCATACCTCTGATTATGCAGACCTTTGGTGGCAAAGTGATGTCTCTGTTTCTTAATATGTTATCTAAGTTTGTCATGTATCAACTGTCTTCTGTTAACAACACAAGAGAGGACTCTACACATGGACATCACCAGATAGTCAATACCAAAATAAGATCAATTATATTATTTGCAGCAGAAGATGGAGAAGCACTATACAGTCAGCAAAAACAAGACCAGAAACTGACTGAGGCTCAGATCATGAGCTCCTTATTGCAAAATTCAGATTTAAATTGAAGAAATAGGGAAAAGCACTAGGCCATTTAGATATGACCTAAATCAAATCCCTTATGATTATATAGTTGAAGTGAGAAATAGATCCAAGGGATTAGATCTGATAGAGTACCTGAACTATAGATGGCAGTACATAGCACTGTACAGGAGGTGATGACTAATACCATCCCAAAGAAAAAGAAAGGCAAGAAGGTAAAATGGTTGTCTGAGGAGGTCTTACAAATAGCTTAGAAAAGAAAAGAAGGGAAAGACAAGGGAGAAAGGAAAAGATATACCAACTGAATGCAGAGTTTTAAAGAACAGCAAGGAGAGATAAGAAAGACCTCGTAAGTAAACAATGCAAAGAAATAGAGGACAGCAATAGAATGTGAAAGACTAAAGATCTCTTCAAGAAAATTAGATATACCATGGGAACATTTCATGCAAAGAGGGGCACAATAGAGGACAGAAACGTAAAGGACCTAGCAGAAGCAGAAGAGATTAAGAAGAGGTGGCAAGAATACACAGAACTATACAAAAAAGATCTCAATGACCCAGATAACCATGATGGTGTGGTCACTCATCTACAGCCAGACATCCTGGAGTATGAAGTTAACTGGGCCTTAGGAAGCATTACTAGGAGCAAAGCTAGTGGAGGTGATGGAATTTGAGCTGAGCTTAAAATCTCGAAAGATAAGGCTGTTAAAGTGCAGAAATCAATATGCCGGCAAATTTGGAAAATTCAGCAGTGGCCACAGGACAGGAAAAGGTCAGTTTTCATTCCAATTCCAAAGAAGGCAACACCAAAAAATATTCAAACTACCACACAATTGCACTCATTTCATAAGCTAACAAGGTAATGCTCAAAATCCTTCAAACTAGGCTTCAATGTTATGTGAATCGAGAACTTCCAGATGTACAAGCTGGTTTTAGAAATGGCAGAGGAACCAGAGATCAAATTGCCAACATCCATTGGATCATAGGAAAAGCAAGAGAATTCCAGAAAAATCTTCTGCTTCATTGACTATGCTAAAGCCTTTGACTGTGTGGATCACAACAAACTGCGGAAAATTCTTAAAGAAATGAGAATACCAACCACCTTACCTGCCCCCCGAGAAAACTGTATGCAGGTCAAGAAGCAACAGTTAGAACTGGACATAGAATGGACTGGTTCCAAATTGAGAAAGGAGTACATCAGGGCTGTATGTTGTCACCCTGCTTACTTAACTTATATGCAGAGGACATCATACAAAATGCCTGGCTTGATTAATCAAAAGCTGGAATCAAGATTGCAAGAAAAATATCAATAACCTCAGACATGCAGATGACACCATCCCAATGGCAAAAAGTGAAGAGGAACTAAAGAGCCTCTTGATGAAAGCAAAAGATGAGAGTGAAAAATCTGGCTTAAAACTCAACATTCAAAAAACTAAGATCATGGAGTCCAGTCCCATCACTTCATGGCAAGTTGTTGTTCAGTCACGCCATTGTGTCCAACTCTGCAACCTCATGGACTGCAGCACACCTGGCCTTCGTGTCCCTCACCATCTCATGAAGTTTTCCCAAGTTCATGTCCATTGCATCAGTGATGCCATCCAGTCATCTCATCCTCTGACACCTTCTTCTCCTTCTGCCATTAGTCTTTCCCAGCCTCAGGGACTTTTCCAGTAGGTAGACTGTTCACATCAGAAAACCAAATTACTGGAGCCTCAGCTTCAGCATCAGTCTTTCCAAGTATTCAGGGGTGATTTCCTTAAGATTGACTGTTTTGATCTCCTTGCTGTCCAAGAGACTCTCAGGGGTCTTCTTCAGCACCACAGTCGGAAGGCATCAATTCTTCGACACTCCAACATTTTACAGTCCAGCATTCACAACCATATGTGACCACTGGTAAGACCATAGCCTTGCTTATATGGACCTTTGATGGCAGAGTAATGTCTCTGGTTTCAACACACTGTCTAGATTTGTCATAGCTTTCCTGTCAGGAAGCAACTGTCTTCTGATTTCATGGCTGCAGTCAGCATCTGCAGTGACTTTAGAGCCCAAGAAGAGGAAATCTGTCACTACTTCCACCTTTTCCCCTTCTGTTTGCCAATGAAGTAATGGGGCCAGATGCCACAATCTTAGTTTTTTTTTTTAAATACTTAGTCTTAAGCTGGCTTTTTCACTTTCTTGCTTCACCCTCATCAAGAGGCTCTTTAGTTCCTCTTTACTTTTTGCCATTAGAGTGGTATCATTTGCATATCTGAGGTTGTTGCTGTTTCTCCCACCTATCTTAATTCCAGCTTGTAACTCATCCAGTCTGGCCTTTCTCATGATGTGCTCAGTGTATAGGTTAAACAACCAGGATGACAGCAGAGAGCCCTGTTGTACTCCTTTCTCAATCTGAAACAATCATTTGTTCCATACAAGGTTCTAACTGTTGCTTTTTGACCCACAGACAGGTTTCTCAGGAGACAGGTGAGATCATCTGGTATCCCATCTCCTTAAGATCTTTCCACAGTTTGCTATGATGAACACAGTCAAAGGCTTTAGCTTTGCTGACGGAACAGAGGTAGATGTTTCTCTGGAATTCCCTTGCTTTTGCTATGATCCAGTGAAAAATAGAAACAGTGACAGACCTCAGTTTCTTGGGCTCCAAATTCACTGTGGATGATGACTGAACCCTGATTAAAAGACACTTGCTGCTTGGAAGAAAAGCTATGACAAACCTAGACAGCATATTAAAAAGCAGAGATATCACTTTGCCAACAAAAGTCTATATAGTCAAAGCTATGGTTTTTCCAGTAGTCATGTATGGATGTAAGAGTTGGACCATAAATAAGACTAGGCACTGAAGAATTGATGCTTTTGAACTGTGGTGCTGCAGAAGATTCTTGAAAGTTCCTTGGACAGCAAGGAGAGAAAATCCTAAAGGAAATCAACCCTAAATATTCATTGGAAGGACTGGTGCTGACGTTGAAGCACTTTTACTTGGCTACCTGTCGTGAAGAGTTGACTCATTAGAAAAGCCTCTGATGTTGGGAAAGATTGATGGCATAAGGAGAAGGGGATGACAGAGGATGAGATAGCCGGATGATATAATCAACTAAATGGACATGAGTTTGAGCAAATTCCAGGAGACAGTGAAAGACAGGGAAACCTGGCATGCTACAGTTTATGGCCTCTCAGAGTCAGACATGAATGAGTGAACAATAACACCTAGGTTTGTCATAGCTTTCCTTCCAAGGAGTAATTTCCTTCCTCCAAGGAGTCTTTTAATTTCATGTCTGCACTCACTGCCCACAGTGAGTTTGCAGCCCAAGAAAATAAAATCTGTCACTGTTTCCACTTTTCCCCTTCAATTTGCCATGAAGTAATGGGACTGGATGCCATGATGCAAATTTTTTGAATGATAAGTTTCAAGTCAGCTTTTTCACTCTCCTCTTTCACCTTCATCAAGAGGCTCTTTAGTTCTCTTCACTTCCTGCCATTAGAATGGTATCATGTGTGTATCTGAGGTTGTTGATATTTCTCCTGGAAACCTTAATTCCAGCTTGTTATTCATCTGCACAGAAGTTAAATGAGATGGGTGGTAATACATGGCCTCACAATACTGTTTCCCAATTTTGAACTAGTCTGTTGTTCCATGTCCAGTTCTAGCTTTTGCTTCTGAACCTGCATACAGGTTTCTCAGGAGACAGGTAAAGAGGTGGTCTGGTATTCCCATCTCTTTAAGAATTTTCCACGTTTTGTTGTGATCCACACAGTCAAAGTATTGAGTGTAGTCAATGAAGCAGAAGTAGATGTTTTTCTGGCTCTTCCCTGCTTTATCCATGACCAGTGAATGCTGGAAATTTGACGTCTGGTTTCTCTGCCTCTTCAAAACCCAGCTTGTACATCTGGAAGTTCTTGGTTCACATACTACTGAAGCCTAGCTTGAAGGATTTCAAGTATAACCTTGCTATCAGGTGAAATGAGTGCAATTGTATGGTAATTTGAACATTCTTTGGCATTGTCTTTCTTTGGGGTTGGAATGAAAACTGACCTTTTCTAGTCCTGTGACCATTGCTGAGTTTTGCAAATTTGTTGGCATATTGAGTGCAGCGCTTTAACAGCATCATCTTTTAGCCTTTTAAGTAGCTCAGCTGGAATTCCATCACCTCCACTAGCTTTGTTTGTAGTGATGCTTCCTAAGGTCTGCTTGACTTCACATTCCAGGATGTCTGGCTGTAGGTGAGTGATCACACCACCATGGCTATCTGAGTTATGAAGATTTTTGTGTGTGTGTAGTTCTGTGTATTCTTGCCACCTCTTCTTAACCTCTTCTGCTTCTGTTAGGTCCATACCATTTCTGTCCTTTATTGTGCTCATCTTTGCATGAAATGTTCCCTTGGTATCTCTAATTTTCTTGAAGAGATCTTTAGTCTTTCCCATTCTATTGTTTTCCTCTATTTCTTTGCATTCATCACTAAGGAAGGCTTTCTTATCTTTCCTTGCTATTCTTTGGAACTCTGCATTCAAATGGGAATATCTTTCCTTTTCTCCTTTGCCTTTAGCTTCTCTTCTTTTCTCAGCTATTTGTAAGGCCTCATCAGACAACCATTTTGCCTTTTTACATTTCTTTTTCTTGAGTATGATCTTGATCACTGCCTCCTGTACAACGTCACTAACCTTCATCCAAAATTCTTCAGGCTCTCTGTCTATCAGATCTAATCCCTTGAATCGATTTGTCACTTCTACAGTATAATAACAAGGGGTTTGATTTAGGTCATACCTGAATGGTCTATTGGTTTTCCCTACTTTCTCCAATTTAAGTCTGAATTTGGCAATAAGGATGCTGTGAAAGTGCCACACTCTATATGCCAGCAAATCCGGTAAACTCAGCAGTGACCACAGGACTGGAAAATGTCAGTTTTTCATTCCAGTCCAAAAGAAAGGCAATGCTAAAGAATTGCACACAATTACCACACAATTGCACTCATCTCACTAGCAAAGTAATGCTCAAAATTTCCAAGCCAGGCTTCAATAGTACATGAACCATGAACTTCCAGATGTTAAAGCAGGATTTAGAAATGGCAGAGGGACCAGAGATCAAATTGCCAACATTTGCTGGACCATCGAAAAAGCACGAGTTCCAGAAAAACATCTGCTTCTTCTTTATTGACTATGTCAAAGCCTTGGACTGTATGGATCACAACAAACTGTGGAAAATTCTTAAAGAGATGGGAATACCAGACCACCTGACCTGCCTCTTGAGAAACCTGTATGCAGATCAAGAAGCAACAGTTAGAACTGGACATGGAACAACAGACTGGTTCCAAATAGGAAAAGTAGTAAGTCAAGGCTGTATATTGTCACCCTGCTTATTTAACTTATATGCAGAGTACATCATGAGAAACGCTGGGCTGGGTGAAGCACAAGTTGGAATCAAGATTGCCGGGAGAAATATCAAGAACCTCAGATATGCAGATGACATCACCGTTATGGCAGAAAGCAAAGAGGAACTAAAGAGCCTCTTTATGAAGGTGAAAGAGGAGAGTGAAAAAGTTGGCCTAAAGCTCAACATTCAGAAAACTAAGATATGGCATCTGGTCCCATCACTTTATGGAAAATAGATGGTTAAACAGTGAAAACAGTGAGAGACTTATTTTGGGGGGCTCCGAAATCACCTCAGATGGTGATTGCAGCCATGAAGTTAAAAGACGCTTGCTCCTTGGAAGAAAAGCTATGACCAAACTAGGCAGCATATTAAAAACCAGAGACATTACTGTGCCAACAGTAGTCTGTCTAGTCCAAGTTATGGTTTTTCCAGTAGTCTTGTATGGATGTGAGAGTTGGACTATAAAGAAAGCTGAGCACCAAAGAATTGATGCTTTTGAACTGTGGTGTTGGAGAAGACTCTTGAGAGTCCCTTAGACTGCAAGGAGATCCAACCAGTCCATCCTAAAGGAAACCTGCCCTGAATATTCATTGAAAGGACTGATGCTAAAGCTGAAACTCCAATACTTTGGCTCCCTGATATGAAGAGCCATCTCATAGGAAAAGACCCTGATGCTGGGAAAGATCGAAGGTGGGAGGAGAAGGGGACGACAGAGGATGAGATGGTTGGATGGCATCACCGACACGATGGACATGAGTTTGAGTAGGCTTTGGGAGTTGGTGATGGACAGTGAAGCCTGGTGTTCTGCAGTCCATGGGTTGCAAAGAGTGAGACATGACTGAACAACTGAACTTAACCCTTGCCTTTCATTTCTCTTTTCTTCAGCTATTTGTAAAGCCTCCTTTGACAGCCACTTTGCCTTCTTGCATTTCTTTTTCCTGGGAATGGTTTTGGCCACTGTCTTCTGTACAGTGTTATGAACCTCCATCCATATTTCTTCAGGCATTCTGTCTACCAGATCTAATCCATTATCTCCACTGTATAATCATAAAGGTATTTGATTTAGTTCATATCTGAATGGCCTAGTGGTTTTCCCTATTTTTCAGTTTAAGCCTGAATTTTGCAATAAGGGGTTCATGATCTGAGCTACAGTCAGCTCCAGGTCTTATTTTAACTGGCTGTGTAGAGCATCTCCATCTTCGGAAAATATATATGCTAGTGAAAGTGAAAGTCGTTCAGTCCTATCTAACTCTTTGCAACCCCATGGACTATGAAGTCTGTGGAATTCTCCAGGCCAGAATACTGGAGTGGATAGCCTTTCCCTTCTCCAGGGGATCTTCTCAACCCAGGAGTCGAACTCAGGTCTCCCGCATTGCTGACAGATTCTTTACCAGTTGAATCACAAGGGAAGCCCAAGAATATTGGAGTGGGTAGTCAATCCCTTCTCCAGCTTATCTTCCCAACCCAGGAATTGAACCAGGGTCTCTGCATTGCAGGGGGATTCTTTACCAATTGAGCTATGAGTGAAGCCAGCTAGTAGAGTCTTCTTAATACTTAAATATACTAATTAGTTTAGGGGGTGTCTTAATTTTTTATTTGATCATACCAGTTATCATATGATAACTTACTAGTTAGCTAATAAGTAACTCGTATCATATGGGTATGATCCTAAGTTATAAGGATCTATAATCCCCCCTCAAAATTGTCTACATTCATTGTTTTTAAAATTTGTGAGAGAAAATGAATTTAGCTTTATAGTAATGGTATATTTTACTTAAATGCTCTATCTAGTAACAGTGTTTCGCAAAGTTTGGTAATTCATGTGGGCAATGATGTCATTATTGTTTTATTGCTAAATTAAAAAAAAAAAACAATAGCTTCCTCTTGACACTGAGTATCTACTTTGGTTGAGGTAATAGAACTATATAAGGAGTAAAATCTATCTCTAGTTTCAATCCATGATCTTTAGAAGAAGTATTGCCTAAATAAGGATTTTGAAAAAGCAAGCACTTTATGAGTAAAACCAGATTGTATTGAACAATTGTCATATAGGTTTAAGTTGGTTCAACAACAAAATTTATTATAGTTGGCTGAGAAGTCATTTATTTTTGAGTTCTTCCTTCCATCTCTTGATAAATCTATTGCCATTATATAATTCTTTGTATGAGGCAGAATAGGATTATATCATTCACAAATAAATGTCTCCATTGAAATTTGCTAAAATATAAGGGATTGCAAAGTAATGTCTCTGCTTTTTAATATGCTATCTAGGTTGGTCATAACTTTCCTTCCAAGGAGTAAGCGTTGTTTAATTTCATGGCTGCAATCACCATCTGCAGTGATTTTGGAACCCAGAAAAATAAAGTCTGACACTGCTTCCACTGTTTCCCCATCTATTTCCCATAAAGTGATGGGACCAGATGCCATGATCTTAGTTTTCTGAATGTTGAGCTTTAAGCCAACTTTTTCACTCTCCTTCACTTTCATAAAGAGGCTTTTTAGTTCCTCTTCACTTTCTGCCATAAGGGTGGTGTCGTCTGCATATCTGAGGTTATTGATATTTCTCCCGGCAATCTTGATTCCAGCTTGTGCTTCTTCCAGCCCAGCGTTCCTCATGATGTACTCTGCATATAAGTTAAATAAGCAGGGTGACAATATACAGCCTTGACGTACTCCTTTTTCTATTTGGAACCAGTCTGTTGTTCCTTTTCCAGTTCTAACAGTTGCTTCTTGACCTGCATACAGGTTTCTCAAGAGACGGGTCAGATGGCCTGGTATCCCCATCTCTTTAAGAATTTTTCACAGTTTATTGTGATTCACACAGTCAAAGGCTTTGGTATAGTCAATAAAACAGAAATAGAAGTTTTTCTGGAACTCTCGCTTTTGTGATGATCCATCGGATGTTGGCACTTTGATCTCTGGTTCCTCTGCCTTTTCTAAAACCAGCTTGAGCATCTGAAAATTCACAGTTCACGTCTTGCTGAAGCCTGGCTTGGAGAATTTTGAACTGATATCATCCTCTGTCGTCCCCTTCTTACCTGCCCCCAATCCCTCCCAGCAACTAACTAACTATAGCCATAAATAACTAACAGTGCTATAGGTAAATGTTGTAATGACAGTGCCAACCTGATTTAGGGAAATGCTATATAATCAAAACTTCTGTGAACAAAATTCAGCTAAAAGCTATTATTAATTCAGCTTCTAATTTTGTAAGGTATTCTGATAGATTCTGTTGTCAAAATGACTACAAATAGTCAAATGACAAAGCTGTTTAAGATTTGTAACTGTGGCAGATTTTACACCTTTTTTGTTAAGCCATTTTATCAACATCACCTTTGACTCTTTTTAAACATGAAAAGAGAGATTCATAGCCACACATTGCAACAAAAATGTATTTTCTATTAGACAATAGAATTGACATACTTTTTATTACAACTCCATCAGATGTATCACATAACATACAGGGAATAGATCAAATAGCATACAAACCTGTTTTAGAACATTCATCACCTTCTCCTGCATCATTATCAGAAAACCAAGATCTTTAGGGTATTCATGTAAATATGCTAAGCAGTTAATTTATACTATCTTAAAATTATCTTGCAATCCCTTTAGTTCAGTTCAGTCGCTCAGTCGTGTCTGATTCTTTGCGACCCCATGATTCGCAGTACACCAGGACTCTCTGTCCATCACCAACTCCCGGAGTCTACCCAAACCCATGTCCATCGAGTCGGTGATGCCATCCAGCCATCTCAGGTTGGCACTGTCATTAACAACATTTACCTATAGCACTGCTTTATGTCTATAAAGCAACCAATTATAATGATAGTATATTATAGTTATTTATGGCTATAGTTAGTTATTTGTGACAATATGAGAAGAGTTTCTCAAGTTTTAGAAATCTATTTTGATACCAAGTTCAAAATTATCTATTGTTTAATGGGTTAAATCCTGTTATGCTATATTTTATTTCATGGGCAATGGCCAAATACAATGCTCTTTGTTTAGAAAAACTTAAATCATCCTGGAATTTGGTAGGCTCAGTGTAGCCAAGCCCAATCAATCACCAGAACTATGGTTTGACTTTTTAATGATACCAAATAAAAATTGAGGCTATGGTTCTTGATATCAGTCCTTTTCCTAGACTTAATGTTGGCAAAATTGTATCTGTTGCATTTCATTTCAAACTAAAAGCATGTGGGGGATTCTTGGACAGTTCATTTTATGTGGTTGCTCAATTGTCCGTGCAGAATGACTTTTGAAATTCTGAAGCATTTTTCTTGGGCTCTTCATTCAGTTAAAAGTTATATGCTTTGGTAATCAGTGCCTCCCTTCCATGCTTAAATGTCTCATGAGCATTATCATCAAGATCTGGAGTTTTAATATTTCTTGGCCCTGATAGCTATAAAAATATTTTCAAAACAAAGGAAATAAATAATTCATAAACTTGAAAATAGGCCCCTGGATAATTGAGTTAATAGACATTAGGAATCAACAGACTATTTTAAAGTCTCATTATGGTATATAGATTTTAATGCACATTACATGACTCAGAGACCAAGACACAGTCATTTAAACTTAGAAGTACAAGCTTTCCAAGAAAGGCTATTTCCCCCTTACTAAGATTCTTCTGAACTTGGCTCTAAAACTAAATGGGGCTTTATCTGTTTAATCAAAATGCATATTGATTAACAAATTCTCTGAATTTTTATTAAGATTCAAATGAATAATTGGAGCATCATGATATGGTATCTTCTGTCTAGAATTATTTAAAATGTATGCAATATGTTTGGGATTAAGAAAAAGATTCTAAAGTACAGTTATATATCTTATTTTCCTTTAAGTTTAAGATTATTTTAAAAGTATATAAATAAAAACTGATCATTAAAATTCAAATGAATACATATTTTCATCATATTGCAAATTATTATTAATAATTAGCTCAAAGAACTTTATTTGCATAATGTGACTATACATTGGTTATTCTTTTTCATCAAGCAGAGTACTTAAGCCAAAAAAAAAAACCAGGGCATTTGAACAGTAAAGAACTCTAACATCATTCATGTAGAGGGTATTTAAAAGGTATGACAGTTTTCCAGTGTCTCCATTCTTTGCCAGAGACCAAGACTTTCTAAGAATAAGGTGTTCCCAATTATAAGGTGATATGCTAAGATGTAAAGAAATAAGGCTGATGTATGCTTCTTTCTCATTTCTAGATTTTGGCTCTATTTTTCATTATCTTATGTTCTATTGTTTCCATCTGTAGTAGAACAATAATACCAGTCATTTGTTTAATTATTTCTAAATTAGGATGAAGTGGGAAGAATCTCATGGCTGATCATCAGAATGTTTTACAAAGCTTATATAAAAAAACTTAATGTCTGTATTCAACACTTAATAGTTTTCTGGGAGTATGATAGAGCTGTATTTTTAAAATCCTACATAGAACTCTATATTTTTAAAATCCTACGTAGAACTCTGTATTTTTGAAATCCTACACAGACAAGTTTGAGGACCACTGAATTAGATTATCTACAGTATGGAGAATTTTAAAAGAGAGATTTAAAACAGAAGAGATCCTGTTACATAAAAAATGAAATTTAATTAGCACTGAAAATATTTTTGAAAGTTAATTACATATGTTTACATATTCAAGAGATAATATTATGTGAAACAAATTAAAGGGTAGGTGAAGTGAGCGAAGTTGGCCATTTGAAGTTTACTCACCACCCCTGGATTTCAGGGGGCAGCAAGGAGGAGGGAATTGAACATTGGTTTCTGGCAGATTTGGAACATAATCTCATTAGAGATGTGAAATATGTGTTTCTATATAGCAAAAAAGCCCAATAAGATAGTCTGATATCTTAAAATGTTGTTACTGTTCAGTCACTCAGTTTTATCCAACTTTTTGCAACCCCATGGACTGCAGCAAACCAGGCTTCCCTGTCATTCACCAACTCCCGGAGCTTGCTCAAACTCATGTCCATTGAGTCAATGATGCCATTCAACCATCTTGTCCTCTGTTGTCCCCTTCTTCTCCTGCCTTCAATCTTCCCCAGCATCAAGGTCTTTTCTAAAGAGTTAGCTCTTTACATCAGTTGGCCAAAGTACTGGAGCTTCAGCTTAAGCATCAGTTGTTTTAATGAATATTCAGGATTGATTTCCTTTAGGATTGACTGGTTTGATCTTGCAGTCCAAGGGACTCAGGAGTCTTCTCCAACACCACAGTTCAAGCATCAATTCTTCAGCACTTAGCCTTCTTTATGGTCCAGCTCTTACATCTTTAACCATTATGCAAGATCATTCAGGAGGGCAGTTTTGGCAATATGTTGGGAAAGAGATTTCAGCAACTTTATATGACAACCACAGATGAATGTTGCTAAGCGGGGTTTTAATTTAATTATGTTTATTAATATAATTCTGTTCTAAGAGAACTTGTGAAATATTGTATTTACAGAAAGAACATTAACTAGCTTAGTACAGTAGATATTTTAAGTCATAACATATACTAAACATTTCTGTTAATCTGGGTCTGTTCAAGTGGTAGTTCTATTACAATTGTTAAATAGCTAATGCAGTATGAAACATGCTATCCTGTGTTAAACAGATCTGGACTGTAAAAGTCAATTTGTAGGACCATTCTCCATTTTCAACTGATGTAGTCTGATTAAAAACAGCTGAGACTATGACATCACAATAGTCTTTTAAAATAAAGGGCAAAAATTGGAGGGATCAGGCAGCACAGTTAAGGAAATTTAAACTATTACAATCAACATTCTGAAGAGGAAAGCAGTTTGGGTGGGGGGAAAACAATCAAACAGAGAGAAGACATTGCTTTTCAAGGAAACTTCTTAGGCTGTGCTTTCCAGAAGGAATGATGCTTCTTTAGTTTTCCTTCTGGAAAGCACAGCCTAAAAATGGAAAAAAAAAAACAAAACAAAAACTAGAGTAGCCTATCCAGGAAAAGACCAGGCTTCTAGCAAGAGGAGTGACTAGAAGGACAAAAACTTCAGAGTCGGAAATCCTTACTGGAAAATGACCCAGCTATTAATAATCCTGTTGCTAATGACGACGGTGATGATGATAATGATGGTGATGGAGGAGCGCATTTACTATGTGTTAGGCACTATTCCAAGCTCTTTACTTGTATTAATTCATTCAGTCTTCATAACAGTGCTATGGCATAGGTATGTTATTATTCTTGTCTTATTTACATTATTTTTAATAGGAGGATAATTGCTTTACAATATGGTATTAGCTTCTGCCATACAACAACATGAATCAGCTACAAGCACACATCCATGCCTTCTCCCCTGAACCTCTGCTCTGCCCCACCCCATCCCAGTCCTCTAGGTTGTCACAGACACCAGGTTGAGTTCCCTGTTGCCCACGCAGCAGCTTTCCACTTGCTATCTAGTAACATTTTACGCATGGTAGTATATGTATATTTCAATGCTACTCTTTCAATTTATTCCACTGTCTCCATGCCCTGCTATGTCCAAACCAGTCCTAATGAGATGGATGAAGCTGGAGCTCTTTGCCTATGTTTCTATTCCTGCCCTGCAAATAAGTTAATCAGTACCATTTTTATAGATTTCATATACCTGCATTAATAGGCAAAATGTGTCTTTCTGACTTTCTTCATGCTGTATAACAGGCTCTAGGTTCATCTGCTTCACTAGAACTGACTCAAATGTGCTCCTTTTTATGGCTGAGTAATATTCCATTGCATATATGTACCACCATTTCTTTATCCATTCATCTATCATGAAAGAAACTGAGCCATTATTTCAATATTTTATTTGTTCAATGAATATTAAGTATGTTTGAAGGAACAGAAAAACTTTCTGATGAGAATTCAACTAAAAAAGATAGAAAAGATGGTGACACTCCTATTTACTTTTCATTTGGTCCTAAAATCTGACTCATTCAGTGAATAACTGAGTAGCTATTTATACTATAATCCAGTCACACAAAAGGTAGACATTTCAGATACGGTTCCTAAAACTCCTAGAATTTATGATATTATTAGGAAGACTTGCAGTTTTACCAGCCTAGGAAATCAGGGGTTTCCTTAATATTTAGAAATATTCAGGTGTATGGTTCTCAGTGACAGTGAACTAAAGAACTCCAGCTGATATTTTGACACTGTGAATTGATATTTATTCTATTTTTAATGTAATAATTTTGTTAAGACTCCATATGAAACTCAAGTGTAAGGCCATGCTTGCAACCAATAGCAACAATTCAACCCTAATGACCTCCAAGTAGAGAAGGACAAAGTATAGAAAACACCTAAAAGCTGTTTTAGGGTTTACCCCAAAACACACCCACATATACACATGGTAGGATAGGTCATAACATCTTTGAGTCTAGCAAGATTTTAAAAAACCAACCTGTGTTTCTAAAGAGGCTTTGCCTTTATCTCTTTTGATTAAAGGTTTTTTTTTTTTTAAAACACATATATTGTATAATAGTTTCTTTATATCTAGTAACAAAGTCTTGGAAAAAAGTTTATTTCTTCCTTCATTATAGGTAAATATTGATGATTTGACATATTTTTGCCATTAGTTTTTTTCTTTTCTAATGTAGAGTTGCCAGATAAAACACAGGCTGACCAGTTACATTTGAATTCCAGATATATTATGATTTATTTTTGTTATCATAAGAAGTTTGTTAATTTGTTAAGTCTGGAAAACTTAAATTGGCTCTTATAAGCTACCTTTCTATTATCACTTGTCAATTTAATCCCTTTTTTATTCATGCATTCAACTAATATTTATTACATACCAATTATATTAGATTGGCCACAGAATTCATTTGGGCTTTTCTATACCAGCTTTTGGAAAACCTGTACATACTTTTTGGCCAACCCAATATATCAAGTACTCTAGGCACATGGAAATATATCAGTGAAGAAATAGAGACTTTGCTCTCACAAAGCATATATTCTTATGAAAGGAAAGACAAAAGAGAGGATTCATAATACTGAACATTTTTGAGAAGTTGGGAGATTGTTATTGTTATTAACCATGTGTTTGTTCTAGCTTAAGTACATATTTTCTAGTTGCTTGTTCTGCTCTTTCAATTAACTCCCACATGAAAATTAAACATGAAAAAAAACTGAATAAAACAAACTAAAACAATACTCCAGAATGAATCATTTTAATTAATCCTCACATTTTTGTGACATAGGTATTACTGTTATCTCCATTTTACAGAAGTGAAAGCTGAGATTTTAGAAGTTAAGTGATTTTCCTAAATTCAGAATCTGAATGGAGGAGAACTGAGCCCACAGTTACTGGCTATGAATCATAAGGACCAATCATCTCTCCTAGTAAGTGTTTTTGTACAGCAAGCTCATGTTTTTACAAATGATTTTCCTGAAAAGCTTAAATATATATATATGCAGGCAAACAGATAGAGAAATCTATTGATTTATATGAGCACTGAACTGAAGCCTAGCATACTTTTATTTTATTTCAGATGAAAATTGGGACACATGGAGCAAAACTGGCAAGTATATTCTCATGTTTATATGGTCTATAAACTTTAGGTTTTATTGTAGAAGGCTCTATGCAGGTATATATGCAAATAACCTCATGTTTGGGAATAGCATACAAAAAGTCACCAGAGAAGCCTGAGACATCATATATTCAAGACTAGGTGACTTTACTCCACATGATTTGCTCTACTCATTCTTTCTCAAGTATTCTACTTTGTACTCTTACTTGGGAGCACACTCCTACTGTTCTGGGAAATACTTTCTTTTTGTAAGCAAGAGAACGTCCTTAAAAAAGGGCTAGAGGAGGAATTTGGCAAAGTGGGTTCTAGTTCAGATTCTGAAGTTAATTAATTCTGTGTCTCTCTAGGGTCAAATTTCTTCATTTTTCTGGACCTCAGTCCCTTGGCTATACAATGAAAGGGATAGAATTCAAGCACCATTTGAAACAGCTAACCTGGCCCTCCCTGCCATTCAGTGATTCAATCTTTGAATAAGCACTTTCTCTAACTCCTACTTCAATACCTACAGAGATATCATTCCATTCTACTTACTCTGTATGAGAAAAGGTTTTTCTTTTTCATTTAAATTTGAACTTAAATATTTCTCTATGTCATTTCCAATTTTGGCTATTTTGGCTCCATTTTTGTTCTCCTGAGTGTCCTAGATCAAGGGTGCCTTATTTTCTTATTATTGAAGCCAACTATACTGTCTCATGTACTCTTTACCCTTCTCAAATATCAGTTCTAGCCTAACAGCTTGAGATATTTTAACTTTTCTTAAGAAATGACTCAGAATCTTTTGTTTTCTTGGTAATTTGTCTCTGGACTTGACTACTTATCAATCGTGCTCTTAAATTGCAGCATCCAGAGTGAATAATAATACTACTAAACAATAACACCTAGTGCTTATGTGCTAGCCACTGTTTTTAGGTGTTATATATATGTCCTTAGTTGACAGTTGTGTCTGACTGTTTGTGACCCCGTGAACTCTAGCCCACCAGGTGTATATATGCATATATATATAAAATTTCATTTAATCATTCTAGCACATTATGCAGGGATATTGTTGTTATCCACATGGAACCTGAGAGCTAGAGAGGTTAGACAACTTGCCCAGGTACATGACAATGCAGGTAATATCGTGAATCCAGATAACCTGGACTGTAGAGATCATACTCTTAACTGGGATAAGCTGCATTTTCTAAAACTTATACTTGAGACATAGTTTGTACAATATTCAGTTGACTGGGACTTACATCTTTCTCATTCTAGACACTATATTTCTATGACTACAATTTGAGATTGAATTATATATGTATGTCTTATGTGTGCATACTCCAATGTTGAAATTATTAAATATCTACTATATATCATGCATTGTGCAGAGCATAAGGATTTTAAGGATAAAAATAAATCATTCTTTGTCAAGTTGGACATATGCAAATAAGAAACCAAAATATAATGTTGTTAAGTCACATATGGATGTGAGAGTTGGACTATAAAGAAAGCCGAGCACCAAAGAATTGATGCTTTTGAACTGTGGTGTTGGAGAAGACTCTTGAGAGTCCCTTGGACTTGCAAGGAGATCCAACCAGTCCATCCTAAAGGAGATCAGTCCTGGGTGTTCACTGGAAGGACTGATGCTGAAGCTGAAACTCCAATACTTTGGCCACCTAATGAGGACAGCTGACCCTGATGCTGGGAAAGATTGAGGGCAGGAGGAGAAGGGGACGACAGAGGATGAGATGGTTGGATGGCATCACCGACACAGTGGACATGGGTTTGGGTGGACTCTGGGAGTTGGTGATGGACAGGGAGGCCTGGTGTGCTGCGGTTCATGGGGTCACAGAGTCTGACACGACTGAGTGACTGAACTGAACTGAAGTACAGCTAAGTTGTTAACTAAAGTAAGAAGTTTATTCTAAGATTAAAAAGAATACAGAGAATATAACTAATTCTATCTAAGAGAATGGGAAATTACTTTAAAGAAGTCACATTTGGGTAAGTTCTTTAAGTATGAATAGGAGTCCATTAAGAAAAAAAAATTTTGGAAAAATACTTTGTCTTTATTATCTTTTTAAAAATGTCTTAAATCTAGCCAAGGGTTAAGATTATGTCTATTAGACAATGCTTCATGGAAACCACTATTAAAACAAGTAGCACGAGTTTTGGTCATTAAGGTCTTCTAGAGCTTTTACATTCATCATGGTTTTGCAAAGATTCTGTTCAGAAATCTCTAATTAGAATAAAATGCAATTTGTTCAATCAGAAACACTTGAACTCATTTGGTGACATTTTGTGTTCTATAATGCAGTAGTCTCACAATTAACTAGTTTCTTGTCTGTTGTACTGATTTAAATTGTCTACTTTCTAGAATGCAGACTTCCCTGGTGGCTCAGTGGTAAAGAATCCGCCTGCCAATGCAGAAGATGTGGGTTCGATCTCTGGGTCAGGAAGATCTCCTGCAGAAGGAAATGGCACTCCAATATTCTTGCTTGGGAAATCTCATGGACAGAGGAGGTTGGTGGGCTACAGTCCATGGAGTTTCAAAACAGTCAGACACAACTTAGCAACTAAACAACAACTTTCTAGGGTGTGGATTAATGTTAGAAGCAAGTTGAAAACTGAGGAGTTTGGTATTGTTTCTATAATCTGTTGACAAGTTAATCTTTTTATAGAGCATCTATTTCATTGTGTCCTTACTATAAAAATATATTTTAAATTAATTTTATAAAAATAATCTACTATGTCTGAAATGTGAGTTGTGGACATAGTATGATTAGGCCACTCTTTTCCTCTTATAATGGATGTCTTCAGAAACTTCACTCCACTGGTTACTTAGATTGGGGGTATGTTGCAGTGTGTTTGTGGGCACGCTCAGTCACTTCGGTTGTGTCTGACTCTTTGTGACCCCATGAACTGTAGCCCACCAGGCTCCTCTGTCCATGCAGATTCTCCAGGCAAGAATACTGGGGTGGGTTTCCATGCCCTCCTCCAGGGGATCTTCCCAACCCAGGGACTGAACCTTCATCTCCTATGTCTTCCGCATTGGCAGGAGGGTTCTTTACCAATAGTGCCAACTGGGAAGTCCCACAGCATGCTTAGAGATTATTAAAAATCTAGAGTTTGCCGGGATTAAGGAAGGGGGTTGAGTAGAGAGAAATGTGTATGACTATAAAAGAACAATGCGAATGCATGAGGTGATACAATATTTTCAAATAAGGTCATATTCTAGGTGGATACGAATTTTAGGAGGATATTACTCAACATTTTACACCTAGTCGGCTTCTTTTCTTGCCATGATTCTGCCTTTGTTTGTTCTCCAGTCCCTTAAAATAATTGCTTTTATATTGTTTACATTTTTTATTACTGTTTCTGGATGAATAGTGGGCTTCCCTGGTGGTGCTAGTGATAAAGAACCCATCTGCCACTGCAGGATATGTAAGAGACGCAGCTTCGATTCCTGGGTGGGAAAGATCTCCTGGAGGAGGGCTTGGCCATCCAGTCCAGTATTCTTGCCTGGAGAATCCCATGGACAGAGGAACCTGATGGGCTATAGTCCATAGTGTCACAAAGAGTCGGTTAGGACTGAAGCAACTAAGCATGCAGCACCGATGAATGGTTAAGTCAATACAAGCTACCTTTCTATGAATGGAGCTGGACTTTTCACTCCAATTTTTCTCTTCTCAAAAGAAAGAGGGGCTCCTGATAACTGCTGCTGTCTATCAGCTACATTCCCAGAGGATGTTGCATTATATAATACAGATAATAAAGGCTCAAATAATGTTAGATTAGGTCTATCCATGACTGTATCTATTACTATATTAAAACATTATGTTGAAAACAATAATAATTTTAAGTGGCTTTAGAAGCCTCAATAAATTCTAGAATTCATCAACCTGCCAATATTATTTTTTTCAGGCCTAGACTTTTCTTTTCTTAGTCCTTAGATTTTTTTTCTTTCTTCGATTTTCTGTATATGTTATTTTTTAAAATCGAGGCTTTTGGCTATCTAGAAATCACCTTCAGGATTATTTGAGACTAGAGAGACAGAATTTTTTTTAAAAAAAACTACATTTTATATCATTGATTTTGGATTTGAGCCATCTTCTCTTTGGGCCTTGATAAAGGAAACCTTACTAGTATTTCTGCTGCCTCTGATATGGGCCTTTCTGAAAAGGCCATATCATGTTACATGTCTCACATCCTGCCATGTTTCCTTTCCTCATTTGCAGACACTCTAGGGCCTTTCTTAGGTGGCACTAGTGGTCAAGAATCCACCTGTTAATGCAGGAGACATAAGAGATGAAGGTTCTATCCCTGGGTCGGGAAGATCGCCTGGAAGAGGGCATTGGAACACACTTCAGTATTCTTGCCTGGAGAATCCCAGGCAAGAGAAAGAAGCCTGGTCGTCTACAGTCCATGGGGTCGCAAAGAGTCGGATACTACTGAAGCTACTTAACATGCATGCAGGGCCTTTCTGCTCAAAGTGTGGCACACGGACCAGCATCATTAGCATCACAGGGCAGGGTGGAGGGCTTGTTAGAAATGCAGAATCTCAGGCCTCATGCTAGGCCAACTGAGTCAGAATGGACACGTTAAAGGGAACTTCAGTTTCCTTCTAAGTATGTGGAATTAGAGCAACACTGCTTTCAGATGACAGGCAAGAAAATTTTCCCAAAGGTCTTCTTATTTCCACCCCTCTAACCATGTTCTCCCTAAGAATCAGGTTGTTGGACTTCTGGTAGAAAAAAAGTTTATTTTAAGGCAAATAAAATAAAATTTCAGAGGTTCCTTTTAGCTGAATAGTAATCATAAGTGTGAACTAATATTGACAGAGGGATTACTACATAAACATCTTTAAGTTTATTTTAGCTGAATAGTAATCATAAGCATGGACTAATATTCAGAGGGATTACTATATACATGGTGCACATCTCTAAGTTTAAAGATTTATTTAATCTTCTTGTTATCACAGTGACATATTTATCATTATCATAATTTCCATTTTACAGATGAGAAATTTGAGGCCCACATAGAGAAAAATTTCTTAGCCAACATCACACAGCTCTGCAGAGTCAGATTCCATATCAAGCCTATTTGATTTTAGGCTTTACATGATGATGCTTTATGCTTCACGTGATGATGTCAAAACTGCCTTCTCTGATGACTGAAAGACATTTAAACAGGTCGCAGTGAAGCTAAAAATCCCCCATACCATAACATTTGTCTTCTTTTTCAGGTTCATGCTCTCTGAGTCTTTTAAGCTGTGGCCCCTACCACCTGTTAATATTCCTGTCTACACCCACCTCTCCCGCACAAAACATCCCCGTGAGGGTAACACAAACATTCTTTTGCTCTATGTCTTTTGCTTCAATTGTGAATTGCTTGTCACGAACTTTTCCATAACATACTAGCTTACGCTTAATCCTTCCGGCTTCTGTCTGCTCCTCTTTTCTGCCTTGTCTTGATCTTTAAATCTGCCATTCAATACTGTTTTCCTTTCAACTAAGATCCAGTTTTTTCCTCCAGTTACAAGGCCTGTAACTTAGGTAAACACTGTTCCTGATATGACTAGCCCTGGACTCCTACCTCATGGCCATCCCTGGGCACAATTTCAGGGTTCAAGCTGAATCTGGTTCTGAGAGCAGGAACAAAATCTTCTTTCAATAAAGGCTCTTTCAGTGTAGAACACTGTCACATTTTACCTTGTTCTCTCTGTTCTTTTACCTTCACTGAGATGTTTTCTTTTATGTTTTCAAAGGCAGGAGTTAAGAGTTCTACACGAGTTTACATCTTTGTGACATGTGGAGTTCATCTACATCTTCCAAGGCTTTACTAGAACAAAGTACAGCTTTGTCATGATCATGTTTACAAGCGATAAATCTTGGTGGTTTACTATGTTGAATTATACTCCTAATATTGTGGATGGTCTGGGCTTTGAATACCCATTAGAATTCTTAATCCTCTTTTTAATCATTTAAACTGCGAATTCTTTTTTCTGTACCAATCGCCTAGCTCATTTTATGGCTATGACTGATGTCCTTCATTTGTTCCAGTTTTATGGTTTTATCCGACAATGTTCTCCATACCCCTAGACTTTGATTTTAAGGTTAGTATAAACCTGGCAGGCTTCCAGATGATTTTGTGCAATATATTCCATAACCAGGTGTTCATCACTCTGGCAGATTAATCCTTGGTGTAGCAACCAGACCCTGTCTGTACCTCTATTTATTTAGCTAACCATTATTTTTCCAGTCTTCTTTTTATCTACAAAATTCCCAACTCTTCTAAAATGCGAGCATGAATGCCACCTTGTTATCAACAAATCCTTTAGTTCCCTGATTAAAGCTCTAATTCCTAGAACTATTTCCTGAATGTCTTCTGTTTATTTCATTCATCCCTATTCAACATTAAAAGCAAGTGAACGAGCCAGAGGATTTATTCACCTATTTATCTTCAAACTACATTTTCTGAGTGACCTTTGTTCCAGGTACAGTGACAGGCCAGTAAATTGGTATGTCCTAGCGGACTCTGCCTGCGATGAGGGGGTATTCATTCCAGGAAGCTAGAACAATTACTATTATCTAAGTTATACAAATTGCTGTCTCCATTCTCCTGTTTCTTCTTTGTAGATCCAGTGACTAAGTTCTTCTAACTCTAGAAGACCCTTTTTTCTTTTCAAGAAATAGGACATACAGTTTTCTTTCTAGAAATTATACATCTCTTCTCAAAGGATCCCTCCAACGGATCCAATTTCCTTCTCCTTCTCTTCCTTTGTGTAAAATTCTTTTGCTGAACTTGATCTAGTTTAAGTCCCCTCCGCCTTTTCAAAACCTTTTCCCTTTCCATTTCTTGCTTAGGCTGCTTCTTTATGTTATCCAAGAAGTCATTTTTTTCTTTCAGTTTAGCAAAGGATAAAAATTTGTTAATTTTAGTCTCTTAATTTCACTAATTTAATTACTTTACAGCTACCAACATATTTTTTTATTTCTTCTAGAAAGAAGACTGTGAAAGTCACTCAGTCATGTCTGACTCTTTGCAGCCCCATAGACGATACAGTCCATGTAATTCTCCAGGTCAGAATACTGTGAGTGAGTAGCCGTTCCCTTCTCCAGGGGATCTTCCCAACCCAGGGATAGCACCCAGGCCTCCCACATTGCAGGCAGATTCTTTATCAACTGAGCCACCAGGGAAGCCCAGAAAGACTAGTAGAGTCCCTATATCAATTACCTCTCTCCTTGAACCCTAGGAAAGCTATATGAGCAAACAAATAAGATATGGAGGTCTTTTTAGGTGGTCCTAGTACCTTCTGAAATTCCTGCGTGAATATGATCAGCACCTACCACTAGGATGACAGTTTTTAAACTATCATTGTTAAATGTAGGCAACAAATAAAGGCAGTTAATTAACTTTTTCTTTTTTTAAAAGAAAATACTATTTTTCCTCTTGTTTTACTTCTTCTAATTTGTGGGTACCTGCTGCATGAACTCCTAGTTGACTTCTAAAATTCCTTCCGTGTGTGTGCTGCTTTTTATTTTTTGGCCGTGTGCTCTGGCATGTAGGATCTTAGTTCCCTGACCAAGGATCGAACCTACACCCCCTGCAGTAGAAGCGTGCAGTCTTAACCACTGAACTTCCAGGGAAGTCCCTTGAGTGTTACATTTTAGAGTATGGTGACTGTTTATGAACTACTTAAAGCCATTATGTGGTTGAAAATTACATATTCCCATTTGAGGACTGATACTTCAAAGAGAATTTTACATGGTACAGAAGGTGCCGTGGGGGCATGTGAAAATTAACAAATGTGTAATTACCAAGAGACCAGTTTTACTGTAATATTTTCTTTCAGAAGAGAAAAGTAATTCCATATAAAATCTGAAATGAATTTTCCAATACATTAAATAAACTGAAAAGTTTATATGCATTTCTAGTGGAAAGTTGATTCTTCTTTCTTTATATGGCCTATGTAACATGAAATTATTCGTTCCTTGATGTTAATATGCTATACACACAACCTAATATAAAGGCCCAGGCTGTCTACATCAGATCAGATGTGCTTGTGCTGTTCGTAATGGATAAGCACGACACACAAACTAATTTCTACAGGATATATTTAATTCAGAAAGCTTTATGTCCATAATCCTCATCACATAGATCTTTTTTACATACAGAAAGCAATGGAAATTGCAAAATACCTACCTTCAAATAAAATTAAGAATGTAACACAAAGTGAAGTTGGCAAAAGAATTTTTTTTCATTAATTGTGGTTTCAAAGAATTTAGAGTTCTCTGAACCTTTTGTGACTTAATTTAAAAACTTTTCTTATTTTTAAATGAAGTAGATTTCTTATGATGTGAAAGGAGTAGTTGAGGATGGAAAATTCTGAAGTATAAGAATTATGGTTTCATAAAATTAGAAGTGCTTTAAAATTGACCTAACAGGGACTAGCATGTTGATTGGTACAATGGGAGGCATATTTCATTTAATCAGAAAGTGCCATTCTAAAAAGTGCAATAGTTCAAAACATGTGTTTATTGCTTTGCAGAAGAATTCTACCCTTAGTTACTAGCATGCAAAAAGTCCAGGATCAAAATCTTATTTCCTGTTCAAAGTGTATTCCCACTTTTCTTATTGTTTTTCTAATTGGAGTATAATTGCTTTCCAATACTGTGTTAGTTTCTGCTGCACAACGCTGTGGGTCAGTTATATGTATACATATATATGCTTCCTCTTAAGCCTCCTTCTGGTCACCCACCATTCCTCCCTCTTAGGTCATCACACAGCACCAGGCTGAGTTTCCTGTCCTATACAGATACCTATTTAGCACATGGTAGTATAATATGTGACTGTTACTCTTGCTGGTTTTGATACAACTTAGAGTATTCTACAGTTAACACTGCTTTTGCCCACTTGAGAAAACTAAGTCCTGTACAGATTAATTTACTCATTCATAATTATGTAAAAATGATATTGAAGGATGTGTATATGCTTAATTTTAAGCTAAATCCCCAAAGTTATGGATAATAGACATTAGCAATCTCTATATTTTAAGGAGTTTCAAGAAGATGTTAGACACCACCTTCAGGACTAAAGAGATAACCAACTGGATCCTTCAGCTCTCCTCAGTATGGTATCCTCAGGCTATATGAATAGAAGACTGTCTCTTGATGATTAGGATTTTGTATTTCATGAGTTTTCGGTTAGTGGAGCATCTGAAAGCATTGCACCTTCTTTCCTCTCTGACGAAAGGAGAGTGGCTTCTATACTGCTCACACAAGAAAGGATTCAAGAGGGTACCTAGTAGCAAGCCAAGAGCTTTCTGAATAAGCAAACACTGGCATTTCATTCCCTAGTTGGATGTTTGCTGAGCATCAGAAACTTTTAGGCCTATTTCTTGGTGCACCAAGTAGGTCATGATAAGAAAGTGCTTTGGAGAAACTGACACCTGAATTCAAAGGCAGATTGAGCCTGAATTCTAGTTTCTGCTTCAGTCAGTTCAGTTGCTTAGTCATGTCTGACTCTTTGTGAACCCATGGACTACAGCATGCCAGGCTTCCCTGTCCACCGCCAACTCCCAGAGCTTGTTCTAATTCATGTCCATCAAGTTGGTGATGGATCTAACCTTCTCATCTTCCATGGTCCCCTTCTTTTCTGCCTTCAATCTTGCCTAGCATCAGGGTCATTTCCAATGAGTCAGTTCTTCCCATCAGGTGGCCAAAGTATTGAAGCTTCAGCTTCAGCATCAGCCTTCCAATGATTATTCAGGACTGATTTCCTTTAGGATGGACTGGTTGGATCTCCTGCAGTTCAAGGAACTCTCAAGAGTCTTCTCCAACACCACAGTTCAAAAGCATCAATTCTTTGGTGCTCAGCTTTCTTTATAGTCCAGCTTTCACAACCATACATGACTACTGGAAAAACCATAGCTTTGACTAGATGGACTTTGTTGGCAAAGTAATGTCTCTGCTTTTTAATATGCTGTCTAGGTTTGTCATAGCTTTTCTTCCAAGGAGCAAGCGTCTTTTAATTTCATGGCTGCAGTCACCATCTGCAGTGATTTTGGAGCCCAAGAAAATAAAGTCTCTCACTGTTTCCATTGTTTCCCCATCTATTTGCCATGAAGTGATAGAACTGGATGCCATGATCATAGTTTTTTGAATGTTGAGTTTTAAGCCAACTTTTTCACTCTCCTCTTTCACTTTCATCAAGAGACTCTTATTCCTGGATATTTTTAACTGTGTGAGTCAGGTTAAAACAGCAATAATAAGGAAAGAAGAGATATTAGCAGAAAAATATCACACTTTCCTATTATTTGAATGAAAATAACATATGAATCCAGGGCCAAGTAGATATTGTGAACAGATATCAGATGTTAAGGAGATGTAGTGAAAGGTAGTCATGTTGAAGCCATCTTGAAAATACATCACCCAAGAGCATGATGTAACAGAGTGGAGTTGCCCCAATCAATACCTGAAGACTGTGGAGTGTTTCCTGGAATTAAAGATGAAAGAGATCAGAGTGTAAGGGGTCACGGTGGAAGGTTATTTTATATGTGCAAAATACATCATTTCCTACCTACAGGAGGATCACATTTCTTGCCCTATAGACTCCACACATCTCCATTGACTCTCTTTGCTAAAGGAATGTAAACAGCAGTGGCATGTGGCATGTAATACTCTCAATTAAAACTTAAGGATATTGTGTTTCTTTTGTAATGGTCACAGCAGGTCCCAGATAAAGGCTGCTTCTTCCTTTCCAAGTCCCTGGGTCCCAGAATAAAGAAGCTGAAAGAAAAGATGATGCCAGCAAGCAGAGAACATGCAATGAAAATGAGATATAAGCTTTTGTTATTGAAAGCTGCTAAGATATGGGACTGTTTCTTGTCACTGCACAATCTAGCAAAATATGACAGATATAGTGTAGGAGAATAGTATGAATGTTTTCTATGTAGGCCTCTAAAGAAACCATATGGGCATCTCACAAAAGAGCATGAATTTGAGTGCCTGCCTATTGGAGTCGTCTGTGGCAACCTGTCAAGAAGGTAAATACATACGATTTTTTTTTTTCCTCCAAAATTCTTTATTCTTTCCCAGAATACCAGTGAAAATGGGATATTTAGAGGCAAGTGAATGATTCAGAAAAATATAACAGAAGATCTAGAAAGAGTAAAAGAGCAAAGGATTGTAGCTTACTTCTCTCCTCTGCAGTATGAATGAAGCCTGAACTTGGAAGGCAGAGAGAGACTTTTATTTGGAGAGAAGATCAGAACTGACATTTAAAGTGGACTGGACTAGGCTTTGTAATAGAAAAATGAGTCTCAGTGACAAAAATGAGAATGTTCATGTCACATAAAAACCTAGGAAGCCGAGAGTTCTCAACAATAATCTCACTAATCAATGCGGGATGAAGATTGAGGCAGAGGTCAGAAAAAAGTTGTATTGAATATACCTAACAGGGTGTAGATTGTTCAATATGCTTGTTATAGTTTGTGCAGTTTGTTGGTGACAGAGCTGGGACTGGAATTCAGGAATCTGAACTATAACTACAATACTATTTTGACCATTTATTTCGTAAAGGATATGGTTCAGGGGAATTATATTAATCAAATAACAAAAGGCAAACTCAGCCTTGAGAGATGATTTCTTTGGCAGGACATAGCATGAAGCACTATGGTGAGCGAAACTGTGACTCATCTTTCTGCCACTGATTGAAAATTTTGTCTCTCTAGAGTAATAATGCATACCTATTACTATATTATATTATGATCATATGAAATTTCTTCCTAAGGAAAAAATATTGTTACCTATACCCAAAATTGTGTCTTTTAGCTGTTATACTTCTATTTGCTAAAGCAAATATTTGCTGAAGAAATATTAAGTACAAGGCTGTATTGGATAATTTGTCTCTCTCCTTCCATCTTATGATATTGCTTCTATAGCAGAGCACTTCTAGCCAAGAACACTGTGTAATTATTGACTTTCATTTATAACTTCAAGTATTGCCCACTTCTATGAAGTACAGTTTGGTATTAGGCTCTAAACCAAAAGTCTGCGCTGGAAAGACATTTGATAGCATAAAGCCATTTTACTTTATTTTCTTGCCTAATAATTTTCTGCATTGAATATTAAAAATTATGAATCCTTGCCCATGGGACTTTAGAAATATGTCTATAACATGTTCATTCCCTAGCTTATAAATAATTATTAACTTAAAAAAATCATCTGACTAAAAAAATAAAGATTTTAGCCTTTTAACTATAAAGTAGAATAATTAAAAAATGGATGCATGGGGTATCTAGGCACACTGATCACTGATGAGAAAGAGAAAGGGTCATTTAGTGTGTAGAGAGAGGGTTGGAGAATGTCTGGACTCATTTATCTATTCAAAATATTTATTTAGTTTTCACCATGCCCAATGACTATGTCAAGATCTCTTCTCTTAAATTCAATATGTAGGGTATGAATGGGTGGGCAAGGAGAATCAAAGAAGGTAGAAAAGTGTCCTGGTAAGCACCACAAGAGGAGGTGAGAGAAGAAATCCAACGGAACAGAGGATGGAAATCTAACTCTGCCTTGAAGTATTTCAGAGAATGTCATGTACATGTCATAACGGATAGGTTGAACTTACCCAGTAAATGATAGTGGAAAAGCTTCAAGCAGGAGGCCACCAAATACAAAAATATGTGACCATCTCGTGATGAGAGAAATGAATTGTTGTAAGTAGGAAAGCAGTGAGAAACAAAAGTGAAAGGGTAAATAACCAAAAGCATGTTGGGTCTTATATATTACGCTGTTTGAGTTTGACATCACAGACTTGAGGCAGGAGGAGCCTGGCGTGCTATAGTCCATGAGGTCGCGAAGAGTCGGACACAACTTAGTGACTGAACAGCAGCAGCAAGACCACCACGGCAGTGGGTAACCCTGGCCAGTTTAAAGGTCTAGCGTGCAGACGTAGTACGTGCTTGTTGTGTTAGTTTGCCAGAGCTGCCGTAACAAAGTACCACAAATGGGTGGGGAATTAAACAGTGGAAATGTATTGTCTCACAGTTCTGGGGGCTAGAAATCTGAGATCAAGGTGTTGGCAGAGTTGGTTACTTCTGAAAGCTGTGAGGAGGAATCTGTTCTATGCTTTCCCCTGGTTTCTGATGGTTTGCTAATATTTTTCACGTTCCTTGACTGTAGATGTGTCACCCCGACATCTGCCTTCATGTTAACATGGTGTTCTCCCCATGACATAGGTCTGGGTCCAAATTTCCCATTTTTATCAGAACACCAGTAACAATGCACAGTGGCCTGTCCTACTCCAGTACGACCTCAGTTAATTACATCTGCAGTGACTGTCTTTCCAAATAAACTCACAATCTGAAGTACTGGGGGTTAGAACATCAATACATGATTTTGGAGGAGACACAATTTAAACCAAAGCAATAGTATTGTATTAAACGTTTTCAAAAGATTATCCTGGTGGCATTATTGCAGCTGGCATTTGGGGAACAAGATTGGTTTCTGGGAGATCAGTGAGGAACCTCTTGTCATAATCTAAGAAAGAAACAATTTTGGCTTGAACTAAGGCAGTAGCTACCGAGAGGGGAATAGGTTTTATAATTATGTAAGAGGTAATATTGACAATGTAGAGAATAATTTTATTTAGGGTTTGATAGCATCAAAGGAAGCTGGAATGACTGTTTTCTGGATTTAGAAATTGAACAAACTGGAATTATTAGTAGGTGAAGGAATGTTGTAGAAGAAGATCTGAGCAAAGATCATGAGCTTAGTTTTAAGGTCCCTGTGGGACATCCAGGTAGACATATTAAGCTGACAATAAGACATATGAGTCAAAAGCTCAGGTTAGACGTTATACTTTTGTATATCAGGACAATCAAGATGGTAACTGACACTGTGAGGAGATAAGAGAAAACAATCAAAGAAACAGTAATATTTAAGAAATGGTTTTGTGAAGAGAAACCCATACATAGAGGTAGCAGAAGAATAAAAAAAAAAAAATTACTCTAGAAACCAGGAGTGTTAACAGAAAGGAAAATAGCAGAGCTGCAGCAACTGGGGATAATTCATTGGTGAGGTTAGCATAGGCAATTTCAGTGAAGTGTGGTGAAGATGCAGCACATATACATTTAACCTGCTTGAACTCAGATGCCCTCCTTATTATCAATAATGATAATTATTATTGTTATCAATAATAATTATGATTACTATTATTATTTAAACAGCATGGGCAATTCTGCCTGACATCCCATTCAATAAGAATATGTGTAAACGTCCAAAATAAGCATTAGGAGATATATAGCTTTGTTGCTTTCCCAATTAGTTTGGGTTGTATATGGTTCTGTAAATAAGAATCTTGTCATGCTATAGATGGGGAAACAGTGGAAACAGTGGCTGACTTTATATTTCTGGGCTCCAAAATCATTGCAGATGGTGATTGCAGCCATGAAATTAAAAGACGCTTACTCCTTGGAAGGAAAGTTATGACCAACCTAGATAGCATATTAAAAAGCAGAGACATTACTTTGCCAACAAAGGTCCATCTAGTCAAGGCTATGGTTTTTCCAGTGGTCATGTATGGATGTGAGAGTTGGACTGTGAAGAAAGCTGAGTGCAGAATAATTGATGCTTTTGAACTGTGGTGTTGGAGAAGACTCTTGAGAGTCCCTTGGACTGCAAGGAAATCCAACCAGTCCAATCTAAAGGAGATCAGTCCTTGGGTGTTCACTGGAAGGGACTGATGTTGAAGCTGAAACTCCAATACTTTGGCCACCTGATGTGAAGAGCTGACTCATTTGAAAAGACCCTGATGCTGGAAAAGATTGAGGGCAGGAGGAGAAGGGGACGACAGAGGATGAGATGGTTGGATGGCATCACTGACTCAATGGACATGGGTTTGGGTGTACTCCGGGAGTTGGTGATGGACAGGGAGGCCTGGCGTGCTGCGGTTCATGGGGTTGCAAAGAGTCGGACACGACTGAGCAACCGAACTGAACTGATGCTATATAATTCCAGTGTTAATAAGTTATTTTAACTTTTGTTAAATTTGTTTAGCCTTTGGTCTTCAGGCACAAGTAACCTACTTATCAGCTAAAACCAAACAAAGCTATCTATCCTTTCAATACTGGGCGGGGGGGGGGGGGGGGGGGAGCGAATAAGATGGATTTAATGAGAAAGCAAAACAATCTTCAATGTGATGTTCTCATAGTAGGTTTGCAGCAAATTTGCCTCTGAAATTTTTATCTTGTGTGATGATTTTAGGGACATTGAGAGCAAAAATGGGAATAAAATGGATAGAAAATGTAAAAATGGAGTGAAACAAATAGAATAATTAATTTATATAAATCATATAAATCAGTTGAGTTGGTTGGTTGATTCAATAAAATAACCTAGCCTTTTAACTAGTTCTGATTATGCTATTTATGGGAGGAAAGTATTGTCATCACCAGTAGCACTCATATTTTAAGGAAACTTGGAAGGGTTTTGTGTTATGTCAGAATTATGTTTGTATTATCTGATGTTCAATTTCATCATCCTAACATCAAAAACTGCAGATACTCCTTTCTTCCACAACTTCCCAGTGTCTTAAAATCTGAAAACAAACTAAGAACTGAAAATGAGTTTATTTCTTTGTTTTACTGTAAAAGCATATAAGAATAAATTATACTGGGATAGTTTAATCTTACAGGTAAGAAGATGGACTAGTTGACTTCAGAGGAATTTTACACTTTCATGATTCTATGAGGTATTAGAATTTTCTAAGAAGGATAAGAAATGGTGACTTCTCAATATTCATGAATAGAATCTATTGTGTTGTAGAAAGGATGGTTTAAATTAATTTCCTTAGAAGAGAAATTTGAACGGTGGTTGGTGCACACGGGCCAAAATTTAGAGATCAAGTTATGGATTTTGTACTTGATATGAAATAAGGAATGAAGACTAGAATGAATAGCTAACTCTGAATACAGAAAGATGTTATATGGGCTTCCCTGATAGCTTAGCTGGTAAAGAATCCACCTGTAATGCAGGAGACCCTGGTTCGATTCCTGGGTCGGGAAGATCCCCTGGAGAAGGGCATGGCAACCCACTCTGTTATTCTTGCCTGGAGAATCCTCATGGACAAGGAAGTCTGGCAGGCTGCATTCCATTGGGTTGCAAAATGTAGGACATGACTGAGCGACTAAGCACAGCACAGCACAAG
Source organism: Cervus canadensis (assembly GCF_019320065.1). Taxonomy (NCBI): domain Eukaryota; kingdom Metazoa; phylum Chordata; class Mammalia; order Artiodactyla; family Cervidae; genus Cervus; species Cervus canadensis. The sequence goes on along the minus strand of NC_057401.1, from coordinate 28,975,223 downwards.
TCAAATATATTAACAATAATAGTAGCAAGGGGGAAAGAATTTGTTGATGACAAACTATTTAATTTAACAAAGAGGAAAGGAAAAATATCTGAGAGGAAAATGAAAAAGAATAATTGTTTATACAGTAGCCGTTAAATTCAAGTGACCTGTACCATGGAAAGATAATTACACGAAGAAAATCAGATAGTTTACATATGTTGATAGATTCTTCCTTTCTTCCTTCCTTCCTTTCTTTTTTAATAGAGAATAAATGTTTTTTTAAATGCTGTATCTGAAAAATTGCAAACAAGATAGAAATTCTATAGATAGGATGAGTAGATCCAAGTAGCCCTCAACAAATGGAATGCCAGTGGCTTGTTGAGTTGACTACAGAGCAAAATTCTATAATGTTCACCACCATTTCCCCACCAGTTTTAATTTCTGAATTGACAGAGCTTCTCAGAACATGGTTCCCATCCATCCCATTTACCTTCTCTGAGAGCAGCTTTCTGTGGCATAGTCATGGCCAAACAGCTGTGAACTGGTCTTGTTTAGGATGCTAGAGCTGCCTGGTTAATAACTAAAAAGTTTCTCTGTAGGCAGCAAGGCCAGGACTGGAGTGAGGCACCCTCCATGTGCTCAGCAAAGCTGATAGTTTCTTAATGTTCTGTAACCTTCCTGTATAAACATTTATGATCCTTTGCGGTCACAATGAAAGCAACTACTCTTTAAAGTAGACTCATTGGTGGAATTGATGAAATATTTGTAAAATAAGTGAGATAAAGAAGTTATAGCAGCGTTGAGTAATATGCTAATAAACTATCTGCGGAGATACTGACATACTTAGATTAGTTCACACCATGATGCTCCAGAGATCTTGTTTCTATAGAACAACAGGAAAAGGTAATGGAATCCTAAGAATGGGTAGGCATCTCTACAGAAAACGCCTGTCTCTAATCCTCAGGATTTCAAAACTTAAGGAGACTTTCACAAACATGTCTCAACAGGTCTTGAGAATGACAGCGGGAAAGGGGGAAGACACATCAGAAGAAACTATCTTCATGATATAAATTATTTAGAAAAGCTTCCCTCACTCTGGGATGAGAAGGCTCACTTTATTCAGATTTGGCATCTAAAAAGCAATAGGTTTTGCTGACTGAAATTTTTAAGCACAGAAAGATACTCATACAATTTTTTCTCATTATTTTAGTTTTTAAGTCTCAAAACCAAACCACTATAACTCAAAGCCAGCTTAAGTTTTCAAATGAACATTTGCTACCAATTAGTTTATAATGAGGATTTGTCTAAAATGTTTAATGACCATAAGAAAGCTTTTAAAATTGGAAAACTTTTATGTTTTGGACTTATGTTACTCCGCCTGACTTATTAGTGTACCAAGTTTGATCACCCAAAGAGTTCATAAGGTTTTTAAACGTGAGGGCTTGTCTCTCCAACAGGATGACAGATCTCCTGCCGCCTCTTTAACATCTTGCATAGGAAATCTTTTAAACAAAGGGTGGATCTTAATTGCTTGTTTTGTACTTAAACCTCACACTAATCCCATTGCCATCAATAGAAAGTCTCTGTGTGGATTGTGTGGGCTGCCCATTCACAGAGCTATTGAGAAAAGGAAATGCCCCTTTATTTCGTCGTTAAGGCCAGTTTTCTTTTTTTTTCCTCTTGGGCTAATTAGTACCTCAAAGAATCCTTCCTGACTTTATTGGGAATGCTTCTAAAGTTTCACCATTAAATGCAATGTTTACTCTGAGTGTTTCTGTTCTTACTTGATTAAGACTTCTTTTTTTTTTTTTTGGTTTTGTTTTTTCTACACAAATGAGTAATTTTTATTGGATGCCACATAGCATACATTTACAGGGTCATAGGACTTTTTCCAATCGTAATCCATTCAGCAAAGAATCTTAGAATACTGGATTTTCTAATTCAGAATTGTGGGGGAGGGGAATATCCACCCTCTCCCCGCCCCGCCCCTCCCTCGACCCCCGCCTTCTCTTAGTTCTTTTGGCTGGTCAAATCATTAAAATGACATAAGACAGATTAACAGTAGAATATCAAATTTATCACATACTTACGGAGAATTCATATAAGCTTGAAGAATTCCAAAGATAGTTAGGCAAGACGAGGTATGTAAGTCATTTGGCATTCGGGACAACGAATAAGGAGGTATTGGTCTGGAACTTCAAAAGAAAGTAAAATAATTTACAGAAAGATGAAGGGAATTGTTTGTTAAATGAATGCTTGCTGGGTCATCTAGAGACAATGGGATACAGAGAGGGCTTTGATCAAATGGACCTTGCTAGGTTCTTTGCTATCTACCACAGCTAGTTCATACTTTAGTTATCTATGGTGATAGCACCTTCCTAAACAGGCCTTCTATCTTAAGTTTTTTTTTTCTTTTTTAGGTAGTTAGGGGGAAGTCAAAGGTTATTCCTGAATCTTTTGGGTCTTGCTTGTTTTCAGCTTGAAATAATCTGCGTGCCAGAGTGGTACATCTCTGGGTGGCTTGCGCTAAACCCCAGCAGAATCATCCTTGCATTATTTGGAGAATCCACTTGGTCATGATTTTTTTTTTTTAACTGACATTTCTGAATTGTATTTGATAATACTTTATTCAGGATTTTTGCACTTAAAGCAAATTGACACTTAATTCTGCTTTGAATATTGGGTTTGTTCTAGTCTAAAAAATATAGCTTTTCCTATTTTTTCATCTAAGAATTCAAAATTTTGCTTGTAGAATTTCTTTATATTTTTAAATTATGCCCTTATCTGTCATTATGTTCTTTTTCTTCTGTAATATTTATTTGCTCTTATTCTTTTGCCCTTTAGTCAATTTTCCCAGAAATACATTTTACTAATCTTTTCAGAGATTAAGCATTAAAAATAATCTCTAGTGTTACTTTGCTTTCTAGTTCATTAATTTCAATTCTGTTATTTTCTTGCTACTATTTTCTTGTATTTACTCAGTTTTCCTATTCTAGCTTTGAATTTAATGTTGGTTCATTATTTTTCCATTTTCTCCAATGTGTTTATTTAAGGCTATACATTTCCTTTTAAATGGTATCTTAGATGAGTCTTAATTTGTACTATTTAAAGTACCTCTAGATATTTCTCACATAAATACATTTTAAACCATAACTCATTTAGAATTGTCACTAATGCCAAAGAAACTGAATTGAACAGCTAACAGAGTTTTGTCAAGAAAACACTGTGGTCATAGCAAACATCCTCATCCAATAGCACAAGAAACGACTCTACACATAAGCATCACTAGATGGTCAATACTGAAATCAGACTGATTATATTCTTTGAAGCTGAAGATGGAGAAGCTCTGCAGAATCAGCAAAAATTAGACATGGAGGTGACTGTGACTCAGATCCTGAGCTCCTTATTGCAAAAATCAGATTTAAATTGAAGAAAGTAGAGAAAACCCCTAGGCCATTCAGGTATGACCTAAATCAAATCCTTTATGATTATACAATGGGATTGACAAATAGGTTCAAGGGATTAGATCTGATAGAGTGCCTGAAGAACTATGGACAGAGGTTCATAACATTATACAAGAGGCACTGACCAAAACCATTCCAAAGGAAAAGAAATGCAAGAAGTCAAAATGGTTTTCCGAGGAGGTCTTACAAATAACTAGAAAAGAAGAGAAAGGAAAGACAAAGGAGAAAGGGAAAGATGTACCCAACTGAATGCAGAGTTTCAGAGAACAGCAAAAAGAGATGAAGCCTTCTTAAGTGAATGATGCAAAGAAATAGTATAAAACAATAGAATGAGAAAGACTAGATACTTCTTCAAGAAAATCTGAGATATCAATGGAAAATTTCATGAAAAGATGGGCACAATAAAGGACAGAAACAGCAAAAACCTACAAAACAGAAGAGATTAAGAAGAAATGGCAAGAATACACAGAAGAACTATACAAAAAATGGTGTTAATGACCTGAATAACCACAATGGTGTGGTCACTCACCTAGAGCCAGACATCCTAGAGTGTGAAGTCAAGTGGGCCTTAAGAAGCATTACTATGAAGAAAGCTAGTGGAAGTGATGGAATTCCAGCTGAGCTATTTCAGATCCTAAAAGAAGATGCTGTTCAAGTGCTACACTCAATACACCAGCAAATTTGGAAAATTCAGCAACCGCCAGAGGACTGGAAGAGGGCTGTTTTCATTCCAATCCCAAAGAAAGGAAATGCTGAAGAATGTTCAAACTATCATACAATTGTGCTCATTTCACATGTTAGCGAGGTAATGCACAAAATCCTTCAAACTAGACTTCAGCAGTATGTAAACCGGGAACTTCCAGATGTACAAGCTGGATTTAGAAAAGGCAGAGAAATCAGAGATCAAATTGTCAACATTTGTTGGATCATAGAAAAAGCGAAAGAATTCCAGAAAATCTTCTGCTTCACTGACTATGCTAAAGCCTTTGACTGTGTGGATCACAACAAACTGTGGAAAATTCTTAAAGAGATGGGAATACCAGATCACCTTACCTGTCTCCTGAGAAACCCGTACACAGGTCAAGAAGCAACAGCTGAACTGGACATAGAACAAGGAACTGGTTCAAAATTGGGAAAGGAGTAAGTCAAGGCTGTGTATTGTGACCCTGCTTATATAATTTCTATGCAAAGCACATCAGGTAAAATGCCTGCCTGGCTGGATGACTCACAAGCTGGAATCAAGATTGCTGGGAGAAATAGCAATAATCTCAGATATGCAGATGGCACCACCCTCAAGGGAAAAAGTGAGGAAGAACTAAAAAGCCTCTTGATAAAGGTAAAAGAAGAGAGTGAAAAAGCTGCTTTGAAATTCAACATTCAAAAAACTGACACCCAGTCCCATCTCTTCATGGCAAATAGATGGGAGAAAAGTTGAAACAGTGACATATTTTATTTTCTTCGGCTCCAAAATCACTGTAGACTGTGAGTGCAGCTACAATATTAAAAGACACTTACTCCTTGGAAGAAAAGCCATGACAAATTTGGCATATTTAAAGGCAGAAACATCATTTTGCTGAGAAAGTTCAAAGCTATGGTTTTTCCAGTAGTCATGTTTGGATGTGAGAGTTGGACCATAAAGAAGGCTGAGTGCCAAAGAATTGATGCTTTTGAAATGGTGTGTTGGAGAAGACTCTTGAGAGTCCCTTGGACAGCAAGGAGATCAAATGAGTCAGTCCTAAAGGAAATCAACCCTGAATATTCATTGGAAGGACTGATGCTGAAGCTGAAGCACCAATACTTTGGCCACCTGATGAGAAGAGCTGACTCAGTGGAAAAGACCCTAATACTGGGAAAGATTGAGGGGAGGAGGAGAAGAGGGTGACAGAGGATGAGATGGTTGGATGGTATCATGACTCAGTGGACATTAGTTTGAGGAAACTCTGGGAGATAGTGAAGCACAGGGAAGCCTGGCATGCTGCAGTCCATGGGGTCACATGCAAAGAGTCTTAACACGATTTAGCAACTGAACAACAACAACAGAAGATAATATAGTAAAAATTTTCCTTTTGACATCTTTCATATATTAATATATGATCTGCCTTATATTATCTCTGGATTTTGCTAAAACTTCCTTTTAAGCTGACATTTCATCAGTTTAAATAAATATTCTTTTCTTGAAATTGAGGGATTCGCTAGTGGCTCAGATAGTAAAGAGTCTGCCTGCATTGTGGGAGATGTGGGTTTGATCCTGGGTCAGGAAGATCCCCTGGAGAAGGAAATGGCAACCCACTCCAGTATTCTTGCCTGAAAAATCCCATGGATTGAGGAGCCTGGCAGGCTATAGTACATGGAGTTGCAAAGAGTTGGACATGACTGAGCGACCTCCCTTCACTTCATTCTTGAAATTAATGTCTATTGTTTATTTTTTAAGGCACAAAATTCCCACATGCAATTACTGGATTGTGAGATGAATATATTATTTGGTTCTTTTTTGTACTTATTCTTTGCTTTTTGATTTATAACTTTTCATGAAAAATTTAGTAAGATTATCTTTTTTTTGTCCAATTTTTCAGATTGTCCTTATAATGTTATTAATTTTATTTGATGTATTTCAGTATAACCTGTTGCATAAAACTACATGATGAGTGGTTTATTCCATTTATCATTATGTCTTATCTGTAATCTCCATTGATGTTTTTACCCCAAATTCTATTTTTCCCTAGTATTTATACTGATAAACAAACAGTCTTTTGATTTAAAGCTACCCACTTTCTCTTTGATAGATGCTTGCTTGGTCTGCCAACATTAAATGGTGGCTGTCAGTGAGGTAGGGAGTAAGAGTGAGATAGGGCAATTCTTAGTTGAGTGACTTTGTACTCTCTGCATCTGGCAGATAGTTAAAGTTAATACTCTTCTGGGATCTGAGATCCTGGATCTTTCACCTGTAACTCTCAAGCATCAGGCAATGCATTCCTTTCCCCCACATTTAGGGGCAATTTTCTAGGGTAGGATTTAAAGTGGCTCTGCTCTCTGTCCATATCTGGTTCAAGAGAAATAGCCGTAAAACCTAGACCTATGCAAACCCTGGGAGGGCAGTCCAGAGCTGGGACAGCAGCAGATTCCTGTCTCCAGGATCACTATTATTCTAATTGCATCTTGGTGATGTCTCAGGCAGGACACCAAGAAGGGTTCTTGGTGTCTTGTTGAAGCTGAGTCCCTCTAGACAGAAGAGGCTATGTGTGCATGTTAGTCACTCAGTCATGTCAACTCTTCGCGACCCCGTGGATTGTAGCCCGCCAGGCTCCTCTGTTCATAGGATTCTCCAGGCAGGAATACTGGAGTGGGTAGACATTCTCTTCTCCAGGGGATGAAGACTTCCTTCCCAACTCAGGGATGAAACCCAGGTCTCCTGTATTGCAGGACGATGCTTTACTGTCTGAGTTACTAGGGAAGAGGGTAAGCATTCATTATTTCAACACCCTCCCCTCCGACCCCCACACACACTCTTAGGAAGGAGGAATTGGGAATCTTAGCACTATTTTCCCAAGGACTTCTTCCTCAAATGTTCCTCCTACCCCTACACTGACCCATTTTCTATTATTATGAATATAGATATAGTTAGACTTATTTTGGTCATTTTATTTCAGTCTGTTTGGTGACTTTCTTGTCTTTCTCTGAATATATTGAATTAATGGAGTTTTCATCATTTCCTTTGTTTCTTCTTCTGGTTTCAAAGTTACACATACTATTACATTCATTTGAATGGCCTTCCGTATATATTTAAAATATGTAAATGCACACAACTTTTTTATGTTTCAAAAAGTCTAAAAGTGATCAGTCCCTTAACTCGTATAGGAACTTGAGTGCTTTAATATTTCTCCAAACCTGCCATCCTTTCTTTTGTGTTGTTGTTATTGCACCTTGCTTTTAAACCCTAAACAGTTATTTATATAATTAAATACTTTGTTTAATTTAACAACAAATTTTTACTCATAGCACTTCTCGATTCTGATTACACCCTCACCCAGCTCCCATTTATCTTTTTGTTTTACTAATTCCTTCGTTCATTATTGTTTCTTGTTATTCTCTTTCTGGAGGAATCAATTTTGTCGTTGTTGTTGAAGTACATCCTTTACTAGTTACTTCAGCAATGGCCTTTACCAATAAACTTTTAAAGTCTCTGTATACCTTAAAATGTCTTTTTTAAAAACTCTATTCTTGAATGGGAAATGCCATTGCTATAATTGAACTGTAAAATATATATTAAATAGTTTAGTTAAAGGATAAACTGAAGTACATCCGAATAAATGTTCAATTTGAAGATAAAACTGAGGCTATCACCCGGAACACAGTTTATGAAGGAAAACTTAAAACACATTCCATATAGGATTAGCTCCTATGTATTCCTAATAAAATTTGCAGAAGCTCAGAAGACTGAGAATGAACAGAGAGACAGTGACAAAGTATTTCCCAGGATTCAAAAAAAATTACATTGCTTGCTCTGTCTATGAGTGAATTTGTATATATTACCCTGCTGCATTTTATGTGCCTTTTTAAGATAAGGGAACATGTCTTTCTTAAAGCCTGGACATTTCATTTTTTTTTTTTTTTTTCCAAATTGACTTAAAAAAAAAATGGCACCCTATTTTTTTTTATGGATTCTATTCCACTGTTTACCTTCTTGATTGTTCTCAATGATAGCAAACTCTTTCCTATCCCAGACAAGAGGGTTTTAGTAGTTCAGGACCAGTTTTTATGTTATATTCTCAGTCTGTTGATTCTGTATCACATACGTAGTATAAATTTGGACTCCATAGCTGCACGTTCTTCAGCTTTGGGGCTCTGATTTCTCCTGGGTGGTGTTATCTCTGCTTAGAGCTTGCTTTTGAGGGGAGGGGTACTCATTTTCTGGGATAAATTCCTGCATTGGTTGATGGAGCATTTCTGGTTCCTGTTGATGGCAGAGCAGTTCTCTGCTTCTCAGCGTTATTCAACAAGGCCTGCCTGCACAGTGATTGTGACCTAGATCCTTCTAAGACTTTATTAACCACCCCAGGTCCCAAATATAATGCAATTACTAACAAATCAGTATTTGTTGGTACCAATTTGCTACAGACTTTAAATTTCTCTTCATTTCTGACACCTAGAATTTGTTCAGTTTTGTTTAAAATTTCAGCTTTATTAAAAATAGTTTCACTGCATTTTGGTAATTTTTGGCATTTGGCATTTTGCCTTTGGTTATTGTCTGTGCTTGGAGTTCTTGGTGCATTTCACATCTTCAGTCTTCCATATACTCTATGTTTCCTCTGAAAACTTAGTACTTGGTAATATTTTTATGTCCCCATCCCAGAAGTAGCTATTAGTTATGTCTTCCTGAGATCTTTAAAACTTCCTTGATATGCCTTTGTGCTTTCTTCTGTATCCTGGCCCATTCCATTTCTTAGGATGTCTTTGCTGTGCTATCCACTTCTCTGAACACCACCATCATTTAGGGCTTCCAAGGTGGTGCTAGTGGTAAAGATCTGCCTGCCAATGCAAAAGACTGCAAATGCAAGAGATGAGGGTTGAATCCCTAGTTCGGGAAGATCCCCCTGGAGAAGAAAACTGCAACTCACTCCAGTATTCTTACCTGGAAAATTCCATGGACAGAGGAGCCTGGAGTCCATGGAGTTGCAAAGAGTCGGACATGATTAAATACACACACTCACACACAGCCCATTTAGGATCCCCCAAGATTATCCACCTGGATTATACTTTTTTCTACATTCTAGCTCAAAGTGATCTTTTTTTTTCCCCCATGAAATTCCTGGGGCATTTAATCATCTAAAGTCATCATTCTGTACTTATTTAATATCAGGCATTCCTTTTCTTTTCATGCATTCTTATCTGACTTTACCATGTAGCCTATGATCTCTTTAAGAGAGGGAGTATGAATTTTAATTTCTTAACTTCTCTTTTAGCTTCAAGCTCTGTGCAATATACAGCTTTGTTTAGTAAGTTCTCAATAATTATTAGATTTAATAGTTCGATCCTTCACTGACTTTAAAGTTCAGAGCACATAATGGGTTGTCATTAAACGTGTAGATTAATATTTAATCAAGTAAGTAAGCAACTCCTCTTCTCTGCCATCTTAGTGTAGTAAAGAATGTGCCTTGGAGTTAATATATCTGGGTTAAAAATAAATTTCTATTACCTATGACTTCATGATTCTGGGCAACTCAGCTAACTTTAAAGAGTATCTTTTCCCTCGTTATGAAATGGAAATAATGATGCATATTTCACAGTATTGTTATAAGAATGAATGAGGTAATGTTTGTGTAAATATCTTTTAAAAATTGACACAGTAGACAATGTTAGTTGCTATCTGAAAACGTTAAATAACTAAGGAGTGATAAATATCTTAGAAAAAAAGGATGCAATATTTCGGATAAGAAGGGAGATTGAAGAGAGGAAAGATACAATTTCAAAGGAAAAAAACACAAAAGAATAAAAATATAAATTAAAAAAGAAGAATTATTGTGTTGAAAAACTAAAGCAGAAAAATTGTGGACTCTTAGGACACATACAGACAGAATAGAATAGAAAAAATATAATATAAAAAAAGACAATTTGACATATAATGTTGTAAATAATTGAGATCCACAAAACTAGTAAGAAATAGTACCTTAATATATTTGAAAACTATTCTTCTGCTTCAAAATCAGTTGCCAAAAAGTCATTTACCTTTTATACAATCAACTGTTTTTTAAATTAATTCTCCAAAATAATTTTGGAGGTAAGGGTATTAGTAAATATAACCTGAAATATTATAACAAAGTTACTCATATTGCTTTGATTCATGTTTCCTTTCATATTTTAATTTAAAAATCTTATTCAAATATACTTCAATATTACTATCATGCCCATATAAAACATAAAGAATTTTTTCATACAATTTCATTTTTTTTGTGATTAATGTCTATTTGCAGATAAGCAAATCAGCCCTGAAAATATTTTTTCTCCTTTAATATGACTACTGAAAATTAGTGCTTCAATAATTTAGCTAAAAAATCTAGTTTAAACACAGAGCCATGACAATAATAGAGATGGAAATGAATCCCAGACTTGTCTATGTAAACAAGTTCGTAATGACTTTCAAAAGATACTGGTTACAATAGACACTGATGTTAGATAAATTCAATGCAAAGATATCTTTTATCATTGCAACCAATATTAGACCATATTGACTTTATACCAAAGTGTTTCACTCATAGGCTGGTTTCTAGGGTCCATGAGAAAATGAAAGCCAACAACTACTAGAAGAATGCTCAGATATGATCAGTCTTTCAATGTAGTGATTTAAAAATTTGGATTTTAAATAGTAATATTTAATAGTAACATTACTGGTGGCTCAGTGGTAAAGAATCCACCTGGAGATGCAGGAGGCATGGGTTTGATTCCTGGTGGGGAAAATCTCCAGGAGTGGGGCATGGCAACCCTTTCCCATATTCTTGCCTGGAGAATCCCATGGACAGAAGACCTGGTGGGGTGCAGTCAGTGGTGCTGCAAAAAGTCAGACATGATTGAAGCATCTAAGCACGACATAAAACACGAAGACACTGGGGCTTGCCAAGTGGGGCTAGTGTTAAAGAACCTGACTGCCAGTGCAGGGGACCTAAGAGATGTGGGTTCAATCCCTGGGTTGGGAAGATCCCCTGGGGAGGCCATGGTAACCCACTTCAGTAATCTTGCCTGGAGAATCCCATGGATTCTTGGAGCCTGGTGGGCTACAACCCAAAGGGTTGCAAAGAGTTGGACACAACTGAAGTGGTTTAGCACAAACACATATGAAGATAGTGAGGATCCTCTGGAGAAGGAAATGGCTACCCACTCCAGTATTCTTGCCTGGAGAATCCCATGGACAGAGCCTGGCGGGTGATAGTCCATGCTGTCACAAAAAGTCGGATACAGTTGATTGACTAACATTTGTTCACTTTATAAGGATAAGTTAGATAGATAAGAACATAGCTATGTAGCACAGGTCCATGTTGGCTACTTGAAATTCTACATGGGTTCAAATCCTGCTGTCACTCCTTACTGGCTCTGTAATTAGGAAAATTATGCAAGCTCTCTTTGTATTTATTTTCTCATTGGTAAAATGGGGAAAGTGAAAGCAACTACCTTACAAGTTTATTATGAAAATTAAATGTGTGTGTGTGGGTGTGTGTGTGTGCGCTGTGCTTAGAAGGCCTGACACCTAGTAAATGCTCAAAATAATTAGTTGTGATTATTGTAAACTCTACTAGAGATCTCTTCAAGAAAATTAGAGATACCAAGGGAACATTTAATGCAAAGATGGGCTCAATAAAGGACACAAATGGTATGGACCTAACAGAAGCAGACGATATTAAGAAGAAGTGACAAGAATACACAGAAGAACTAAACAAAAAAGATCTTTATGATCCAGATCTAGATGGTGTCATAACTCACCTAGAGCCAGACATCCTGGAATGTGAAGTCAAGTGGGCCTTAGGAAGCATCACTAAGAACAAAGCTAGTGGAAGTGATGGAATTCCAGTTGAGCTATTTCAAGTCCTAAAAGATGATGCTGTGAAAGTGCTGCACTCAACTTGTCAGCAAATCTGGAAAACTCAGCAGTAGTCACATGACTGGAAAAGGTTAGTTTTCATTCCAATCCCAAAAAAAGGCAGTGCCAAAGAATGCTCAAACTACGACACAATGGCACTCATCTCACACACTAGCAAAGTATCGCTCAAAATTCTCCAAGCCAGGCTTCAACAGTACATGAACCATGAACTTCTAGATGTTCAAGCTGAATTTATAAAGGGCAGAGGAACCAGAAATCAAATTGCCAGCATCCTTTGGATCTTCGAAGAAGCAAGAGAGTTCCAGAAAAATATTTACTTCTGCTTTATTGACTATGCCAAAGCCTTTGACTGTGTGGATCACAACAAACTGTGGAAAATGCTTAAAGAAATGGGAATACCAGACCACCTGACCTGCCTCCTGAGAAATCTGTATGCAGGTCAGGAAGCAACAGTTAGAACTGGACATGGAACAACAGACTGGTTCCAAATCTGGAAAGGAGTATGTTGAGGCTGTATATTGTCACCCTGCTTATTTAACTTATATGCAGTGTACAGCATGAGAAAGGCCAGGCTAGATGAAGCACAAGCTGGAATCAAGATTGCTGGGAGAAATATCAATAACCTCAAATATTCAGATGACACCACTCTTATGGCACAAAGCTAAGAACTAAAGAGCCTCTTGATGAAAGTGAAAGAGGAAAGTGAAAAAGTTGGCTTAAAACTCAGCATTCAGAAAACTAAGATCATAGCATCCAGTCCCATCACTCCATGGCAAATAGATGGGGATTCAATGGAAACAGTGACAGACTTTATTTTTTTGGACTCCAAAATCACTTCAGATGCTGACTGCAGCCATGAAATTAAAAGATGCTTGCTCCTTGGAAGAAAAGCTATGACCAACTTAGACAACATATTTAAAAGCAGAGACACTACTTTACCAACAACAAAGTAAAATCTAGTCAAAGCTTTGGTTTTTCCAGTGGTCATGTATGGATGTAAGAGTTGGACTAAAGAAAGCTGAGCACCGAAGAATGGATGCTTTTGAACTGTGGTGTTGGAGAAGACTCTTGAGAGTCCCTTGGACTGCAAGGAGATCCAACCAGTCCATCCTAAAGGAAATCAGTCCTGAATATTCATTGGAAGGACTGATGCTGAAGCTGAAACTCCAATACTTTGGCCACCAGATGAGAAGAACTGACTCATTGGAAAAGACCCTGATGCTGGGAAAGATTAAAGGCGGGAGCAGAAAGGGACAACAGAGGATGAGATGGTTGGATGGCATCACCAACATGATGGGCATGAGTTTGAGTAGGCTCTAGGAGTTGATGTTGGACAGGGAACCCTGGCGTGCTGCAGTCCATGGGGTCTCAGAGAGTCAGATACGACAGAGCAACTGAACTGAACTGAACTTAATCATAATATAATTGGGTAAATTCAACTCTTTTATTTCTACCACTTTATAAGTTATTTAACATCTCTGAGCCTTAGTTTTCTCATTTGTAAGTGAGATAATACCTCATGAAACTATTAAATGTTATAATACAGATAAAACATTATGCAATAGTGCTTGGGTTAATAAATGTTAGAAAATAAACCTCTAAACCTATATGCTTATCATAATATTAATCATAATATAATTGGGTTCTTGGTAATCTAAAACCATACTTAAATCATTTAAATGTGTATTGCATCTCAGACTTTAAATCCTGAGTTTCAAGAATTACCTTAGAAGCACTAGATTATAAATCATAAACTCTAACTTCTAATTTTGATTTATTCTCTTGAAAATTTGAAATTTTTTTATACTTTCTGGACCTTTGAATCATTTATAAAGTTAAGGAGTGGATACCTACTTCCATTTTACTTTATAATGAGAAAGTAATGGACTGTGGTAGATGATGTAACCTTATTGTCCTGAGTTGGTTTTCAGAATGTATTGCTATCTTTGGTAGGATGTACTATTAATACAGTATTAAGGGCATTATGAGAGTGTTTGTTAGCCTAAAATTTCATCTTTGGGAAAGAGGTTAAATATTCAAATGAAATTTTGGAATCTTGCCTTCCTACCTCAACCACAAAGATTATATGCTCCTGAAAGTCTTCATGGCAAGAAAAAAATATGGCTGATTCAAGCCAAGAAACCTAGTTTTTTGGAAAATAGGTTTCAGGGGGCTTTTGTAAATACTATTTTATGTACACAAAAATAAGATAAGCAAGGAAATAAAGTAAATAAACTATCAACAGCATTTTAAGTCTTAATAATCATGGATGCTGTAATTCCATTTTCATAGCCTTTATTTATCTATTGAGATAACCCTATCTGTTGAATCATTGTCATTACTTGTTTTTTACATTCTTTTAATATCCCTTCAACTCAGTCACTCAGGAATGTCTGATTCTTTGTGACCCCGTGGACTGCAGCATGCCAGGCTACTCAAACTCATGTCCATTGAGTTGGTGATGCCATCTAACCATCTCATCCTCTGTTGTCCCCTTCTCCTCCTGCCTTCACTATTTCTCAGCATCAGCGTCTTTTCCAATGAGTCAGTTCTTCAGTTCAGTTCAGTTCAGTTGCTCAGTCATGTCCAACTCCATGAATCACAACACGCCAGGACTCCCTGTCCATCACCAACACCCAGAGTTTACTCAAACCCATGTCCATCGAGTTGCTGATGCCATCCAGCCATCTCATCTTCTGTCGTCCCCTTCTCCTCCTGCCTCCAGTCCCTCCCAGCATCAGGGTCTTTTCCAGTGAGTCAACTCTTCGCATCAGGTGGCCAAAGTATTGGAGTTTCAGCTTCAGCATCAGTCCTTCCAATGAACACCCAGGACTGATCTTTAGGATTAGGTGGGCAAAATATTGGAGCTTTAGTTTCAGCATCAGTCCTTCCAATGAATATTCAGAATTGATTTCCTCTAGGATTGACCGGTTTGATCTCCTTGCAGTCTAGAGGACTCTCAAGTCTTCTCCAAAATCACAGTTCAAATGCATCAGTTCTTTGGTGCTCAGCTTTCTTTGCAGTCCAACTCTTGCATCCATACATGACTCCTGGAAAAATCATATCTTTGACTATATGAACATTTGTTGGCAAAGTGATGTCTCTGCTTTTTAATATACTGTCTAGGGTGGTCATAGCTTTTCTTCCAAAGAGCAAGCGTCTTTTAATTTCATGGCTGCACATCATCTGCAGTGATTTTGGAGCCCATGAAAATAAAGTTTGTCACTGTTTCCATTGTTTCCCCATCTATTTGCCATGAAGTGATGGGACTGGAAGTCATGATCTTAGCTTTTTGAATGTTGAGTTTTAAGCCAACTTTTTCACTCTCCTCTTTCACTTTCATCAAGAGGCTCTTTAGTTCCTCTTAGCTTTTTGCCATAAGGGTGGTGTCATTTGCATAATTTGAATATATTTTCCTTTAATTATTTGAACACAGAGATATAACCTGTCTGGTGGCTCAGATGGTACAGAATCTGCCTTTAATCCAGGAAACCTGAATTCAATCCCTGGGTCAGGAAGATCCCTTAAAGAAGAGAATGACTACCCTCTCCTTTATTCTTGCCTGTAGTATTTCAGGGACAGAGAAGCTTGGTTGGCTACAGTTCAGGGGGTCACAATGTGTCAGACACTATTGAGCAACTAATACACAAACATAATGACTGCATTAAAGTCTTTGCTGAATTCAGTATCTGGGCTGACTAAGCGTGTCTATCAACAGCTTTTATTTTTGAGTCACACTTTCCTGATACTTTTTATCTTTTAGTATTTTTGTTGAAAACTGAACATTTTACATAATATGGTCGCTATTAATCCTGACCTTTGTCTTGGAATTTTTGTTGCTGCAGAATCTGTGTTCCCTGTGGTTTGGGCTGTTGATGTGTCTTCTCAGTTTTTCATTCTTACTGTCATTTTTAGCTTGGCTTTCTAAAGCTCATCTTGGGGTCTGCATAGCCTAGTGTTTTGGGTGAAAGCTGTGCCTAAATGCTTCAGTTTCATAAGTTCTACCCTCTACTAATGTAACTCTGTGTGGTTGAAGAGCATATTCAATGTTCAGCAAGCTCTGAAGTCTGCTTTGACTTTTTATCCGTGGCACTACTCTGGGTTTCTCTGTACACAGCTTTCTGGTCAACCAAGGCTTAACTAGTACATCTATGGCTCTTTCACTTACACGATCTGATCTCTGATTAAACCTCAGGCTGGTCCAGTATTGATTCCTATCTAGGTTGCAACTTTGGGCTGGCAAAGTTACAGGTTTTTCCTGTAACTTTATTTTCTGTGGGATTCACCCTCCTGCCCCTCACCTATACTCCCATTGCAATCCTTCGCCTATCTCCTCTTGAATCTTTCTGCTGGCATTCATAGACAAACTTCCTGGTAAAACTACCAGTTTTGCAGACTGAGCTGAGCTGGACTGGGGGAGGGGAAGAATGGTGAGGTGATGGGGAGGATAGGGGTGGGATGGGAGTTAGGAGAGGTAGGGGTGATGGCAGCATCTCCGCCAAGAAGGATGCTTTCTTGCCCAAAGCTCTAGCAGGTTTCTGCGGACAAAATTTGTCAGATTCTTCATGCCGTAGCCTGAAGGCCCTGTTCTAAGCCTTACAAAAGCTGGAATATTTTTATAATAATAAAAAATATTATTATTAATAAAAATTAGAAAGACTAGGATGGTCATCTATTTTTCTACCTCAGAGTATATCCTGAATCCTGATTTCTAACTAGATTCTAAATCTTCAGGGCTTTTTCTTCTGAGTTATTAGCATTTCTTTCAATCTTACATCAGAAAATGTGGTTCCCAGATTTTCTTATTCTACAAAGTGAAGATAATGTTGTGTGTGTGTGCTAAGCTGCTTCAGTCATGTCTGCCTCTTTGCGATGCTATGGACTGTAGCCCCTTCAAGCTCCTCTATCCATGGGATTCACCAGGCAAGAATACTGGAGTGGTTTGCCATGCCTTTTGCCAGGAGATCTTCCCTTCCCAGGGATCAAACCCATATCTCTTATGTCTCCTGCATTGGAAGGCAGGTCCTTTACCACTAGCATCACCTGGGAAGCCCAGATAATGTTGAGTTGGCCTAAAAGTTTGTGTGGGTTTTCCCACAAGATGTTAGGGAAAGAACTGAATGAAATTTTTGGCCAACCCAAGAGCATCCATCTAAGAGACTACACAGATTCAGTGAGATTTCTAAAATCACTGCTAGGATCTAAAGGGAAGCACTTCATTCTTAAGAAGATGACAAAAGAGTATAACCAATTTGGGGAGTGGGAAGTCCCTTGTGATGAAATGAAAAACACTCAAAATTGTACCAAACAGTGGTCAGAGATCCCTGAGAAATGTCAGGGTTTTGAAGGACTTCTAATTTTTGAGATTTAAATGATCTATATTGTATTTTAATTGCTCTCCTCTAGAGCAAAAAAGTAACATCCAGGTAGGTGGTTGCTCTCTATATTGAGAGAGTAAGGAAAGCCAGCCACCACTTTTAGAAAAATATCCTGGTTTTGGTTTTCAGTTGCTCCAGGGAGTGGGCAAAGCTCAAGTGGGTAAATTTGTTTCTGAAGCTCATTTAATTTGAAAGTTCATTCTCTTGCTTTGGAAAATATATATACATACCCATGTTTTCTTTCCCTAATCATGGTGATCAGGGAAGGGAGAGAACGAACAGATGGTAAGCCTCTCTCAATATACATAGCCACTTCAGGCTGATAGACCTTAAATACTGGCATTTTTTGGCTCCAAGAAGGAGAAATAGTCCTCACGTGGTGCAGGCCTGACAGATGGGAATGGTCCAACCATCACTAAGTGAGTTTTTGAAGAGAGACAAATGTCTGTTGAGCAGCTACACCATCAGGATGGTTTGATTCTTCTGCAATATCTTAATAAGTTCAATTTAGGGAGAAGGCATCTGAATTTGTAAAGTGTCTGAGAAGTCTTCATAAAGCTCTCTAGTTTCTTGTTTATTTTATTTTTATGTTCTTAGGGTAGGACCTACTAGCTAACTATTGTTGTTTAGTTGCTAAGTAGTGTCCAACTCTTTTGTGACCCCATGGACTATACCCTGCCAGTCTCCTCTGTCCGTGGGATCTCCCAGGCAAGAATACTGTACAGGGAAGTCTGGCATGCTGCTGTCCATGGGGTTGCAAAGACTCAGACATGACTGAGTAACAAAAATCATTTCCTTCTCCGGGGGATCTTCCAGACCCAGGGATCAAACTCACATTTCCTGCATTGGCAGGCAGATTCACCACTGAGCCACCAGGGAAATGCTTTAGAAACAGATAAGATGAACTTGTAAGCAGCTGCTTTTTGTTGTTGTTTGGCCACATAGCTTGCAGGATCTTGATTCCCTAACCAGGGATTGAACTCAGGTCCTGCACAGTGAAAGTGCAGGTCCTAACCACTGGACTGGGAATTCCCTGTATATTTTCTTGCAATTACTGTGTTTATAGTTCTAAAAAGAGCTGGTCTTTTAAAAGCTGGGGAATCTTTTGCAATATTGTTTATGATGTTAATTTAATTTTTGTTCTTTCAACCAGAGTTTATATGTAACCCAAGTTGAATGGATTTTCAGAACATTTTAGAGTTGCCCAGGGATCTTTCAGGACATCCCAACCTGTTTATTCCTTAAACTATTCCTGGTAGGTAATGGTCTAGTCTTTGTATAATGGTGCTTGTCAAAAGGAGGTTCATCCCACTTGGAGGTTATCAGTTTTACTTATAGCACTTCTGTAACTCAGAGTATGTCATCAGCATCCTATAATAACTGGAACAAAGAAATTGAACCAAATGTAGAGGGGTTTGGTCAGATCCACAATCATATGTGTCAAATACTTACCAGGAATAAAGTATGCACTTTGCTTGTATCAAGCTCTGGGTTGACTCCTCTGATCTCTCCGGTTTCTGGGAAGCTGAACTGTGTAAGGATTAGGAACACAAGGATCCAAAATTACTACCTTTTCTTTCTGGCAACTCTTTTTTTTCACCTTTTATCTCAAAATGGTAATAGTAGTATTGCTTCCTTTGAGGCGGAAGATCTATAAAATAATAATGTTAATATACTGCTTATTATTTATGAGGCATTGTGAATCTTTATTTAAATACTTTTAAGCTTTAAAATAGTTTAATCACTTTATTTAACTCTCACACCTGTCTTAACAGTTGGGTATTGTTATTACCTATTTTAGGGATGAGGAAAGTCGAGTCTGGAGAGGTCTTCTTATTTGTCAACATCATGCAGCTGAAAAAAAGTCAGTTTCAAGACATGGAACTAGAGCATCTCTCTCCAGGACTCTTGCCTTCAAGCACTTCCGGAAATACCTGCACAAAGCTTTTTTCTTTTTTTTGCTTATTTTATACTTATGATTATATATATATATATAATATAATGCCCCTTTTTACTTTCATGCTTTTAGTTTTTCATTTTTTTAAGTAAATAATGCTTAAAGTGAAGTGAAGGTCACTCAGTCGTGTCCAACTCTTTGTGACTCCATGGACTATACAATCCATGGAATTCTCCAGGCCAGAATACTGGAGTGGGTAGCCTTTCCCTTCTTCAGGCGATCTTCCCAACCCAAGGATTGAACCCAGGTCTCTCGCATTGCAGGTGGATTCTTTACCAGCTGAGCCACAAGGGAAGCCCTAGCTAGGTAAATATCCCCGTCACCGAATAAAAATAACATGCAGTAGTATACTGGAACAAAAGCAAACAAAAAACAGAAACAAAAGTAAAATAAAATAGCACAAAATTATTTTCCAACCCTGTTGTGACATGTAGAATGCCAAATGTCAATAGAGATTTTCAGTGTATCTAAAATTTGAAAAGCTTTTCATAATAATTGCTTAAATTATTGCTTATATTATTTAGTATATTTATCATAATATTTCATTGTTCTGTTTTCATTGCAGAAGATGTACAATGTAATGAACTTCCAAGATAATTTTCTAAAAAAGCTGTATAAAGTTTTTAAGTAGTTTCAAATGAAAATATTTCTAAAATATACTACAAAGTTTCCTCTATTTTAAAAGATACTGACAAATCAGATCTTTTCCTGGTGATTCAAATTCTTCAATATTAACAACAAACAAGCAGTGAGGTTTTCAAGATTCATTGATAAGTTTTCACTAAAAGGCTCAATGCTTCTGTATTAACTTTAAAATTTTTCTTTATATTTTCACTGTGTTTAGTCATGTCCAACTCTTTTTGACCCCAGGGAGTATAGCCCACCAGGCTCCTCTGTTCATGGAATTTTCCAGGCAAGAATATTGAAGTGGGCTCCATTCCCTGCTTCAGGGGTCTTCCCAACTCAAGGATCGAACCCTTGTCTATCTATATGTCTTCTTTATTGGCAGGCAGGGATAGACTCAGGGATCAAACCCATGTCTATATATCTCCTTCATATGCCACCTGGGAGGGCCCTATTTGCTGACTGCTTGCGGATGGCAGTTACCATCCTAAGCACAATTGAGATGTAAGGGATACAAGCTAATGAAGGAATGCGTGTGTGAATATTTTTTAAGTCTTTCAATAGAACATTGCAAGATTTCCACTTTTTTCACAGTTATACAAAGTTTGTGAGTGAAAGAATATTCTGCATGACTTTTCTATTGTTTTGAGAAAGTCACATGACCGCTTTGGATCTCAGTTTCCTCATCTATAAAGGGTATATGTTGGACCTAATCAATGTCTCTCCAAAGTGACCTTTAGACCCACGTGAGAAAAATAAACAGGTTTTCTTTTTCTTTTGTTTCTTCATTAGCAAATGGTTTGGGCTTAGCTTATTTATTTCTATCATACACAGTGACAAACACATGATAAAGAACTAGAAACATTATGCCTTTATATATTTTTGAGATCTGAGAATATTGTATAAAAAATAACTTTTTTGAAATTGAAGAACTAACGTGCACACATGCATACAAACAGGAAAATTTCTAAATGTAGCAAAATTGTTGAGAGAAACCAGTACATGTATATGAGAAAATATGTATAAAAATCTAACAATTAAAAAAATTATATTGGCAACAGTATAGAGAATTTATTTTTTCCCTTTAGATATTTATTCAAAACATCACTATTAAGCCTATGAAATTTATTATTGCTATTGGTATTCTGCTTCTCATATATTGTTTTTATGAATGCATTTATTTCAAGATTTATTCTTGTTTTTCATTTTCTTTCTGAGATGGATAGGTCTGTTTTTGTTATTAAACGTATGGCGTATCTTTGTATTTATGTTAACACTTTCTCTGGGAACACCTAAAATGCTTTTGAAACTTTCTTTATATCTTCACAAACTCCCTGAAAGGCATTATCATGGTACATTCTATCTCAGGAAAATAAACGAAATAGAATTTAAGTGATAATTATGATTGCTGGTGACCCTGATGAGAAACATGATCATTTTTCTCCTTTAGGACTCAATGCAGGATAAGATTTTGTGAAGCTGTGATTATCCTATTTTATTTAGCTACACTCCTATCTGAAGTACTTGATTTTTTCTTATCCAAAGAACTAATACACTATGAACAAAACTTTGGAAGATGTTCCAAATATTGGTGACTACCAAGAAATTTTTGAGATAAACCATAAGTGGAAAATTTGTCAATATCAATAATTTTGATATTTGTTAGCAGTCTTGGAGTAGGATGAAGTGGTGAATTTAAAGATACAACTCTTATTTTCAGAAAAAAATTTTTTCTAATTTTGTTTGTAATATAAGTTGAAGACTATGGAAAAAATCAGAATGGATCAAATAACTTTTGGTTTGAGCTGTTAGCCCACATCTAATTTTGAAATCTAGTGTTTCAGAGTATCCTTATGTCTCCATTTTTAGAGTTAAAGATGGATACCAGATGGACACCATCTGTATCTGTCATTAATGGACTAATGTTTCTCTACAATGGGCCAAGAATATGGGAAATAAGAAAGATAGAACAGAAGTAATCATAATAATATATACTAAATAGACTATTTTTCACTATTAGAAGCAAAGTAAAATATTGATATGCAGCTTAAAAGTTGAATTAGATGCTAAACTGTCTAATATTCCAAAACATAACTAGCAAACATTTCAAAAAATAAAATAGAATTCAACAGAATATAAACTGATGCCATCTTTAATGACTACAGAGCTCAAAATCAATCTTTTAAAACAACATAATGAAAGTTGTAAGTAAAATATGTATAATTTTATTCTGAAATGTATGGTGAAAAACATTTTTGGTAGTAAGACTATGTCTGTAAGAGCATCCTACAATGAGAAAGGAGAACCACAAACCTTCCTTAGAAATCTTTTCCTGAAATGATTTGTATGTGACTTCTTTGCTTCTAAAAAAGACAGAGGTAACTAAAATGGCTTTCTCCAAACTAAAATCTATTTATACAATAGAAAGCATATGTTATACAAATACATTTAAATTGTGTTTTCAAAACACTATGATTGATGAAAAGTAAAATGTTTTCAAAATCTGTAGATACCCACCTGCTGCCTGGACTTCCCTGGTGGCTCAGTGGGAATCTGCCTGCCGGTGCAGGAGACGCAGGTTCAACTGCTACATCAGGAAGATCTGCCGGAAGAGGAAGTGGCAACCCACCCCAGTATTCTTGCTTGAGAAACCATGGGCAGAGGAAGCTGGCAGGCTATATTCCATCAGGTGGCAGAAGAGTTGGACATGACTTAGTGACTAAACAACAACAGTTCAAAATACTTTCATACAGTTTCCTTTGATATCATTTGATCCACGTCAAGGGGTATCAGGTTAGTAACTCAAATACTAAACAGACCTGAATTTAAAGTTTCAATGTATAACTCTGTGACCTTGGGCAGATTATTCTATGTGCTAGACCTCATTTCTTCATCTGTAAGATAGAAGTAAAATTAGAACAAGTTTCTAAATTAGAATTACATAATTTTGATGCACTAGACTGCCTAATATACAGGTAATATCCAATTAGGGTCAGTTATTTTATTTCATTATATTATTATCATCATAATTATCTATCCTTAGGATCCCATCCAGTTTTACTTTTGTAAGCTAGATATGCTCAATTCTTCATCTGATATAATTTCAATTCTTATAATCTTGATTGTACTTCTCTGATTTGACTTTTTGGTATTATTCTTCATGTGAGGCACATGCAATAACTCAAAATTTTTGACATTATATATTTTTACTGTAAGCCATGAAAAGTTATTAAGAAATTATATCACATTTTGTGTTTGCTTTCAAGACTTCAAGCTTGAGCATGGGTCATAACTTACTTTATGTTTTACTTCAAAATCTAGTTACAGGCATGCTGATACTTGATAAATGTTTGACATAAAAGTTAACTGTTAAGTAACAACTAAACTTTATTCACATGTGCACTGTTAGCTCTTCCCATACTCTATATTTGTAAACTTGCTTTTTTTTAATCTATAAAATTTTATATTCATTCCTCTTAGACTTCCTGGTGGCTCAGATGGTAAAGCGTCTACCTACAATGCAGGAGACTTGGGTTCAATCCCTGGGCTGGGAAGACCTCCTGGAGAAGGAAATGGCAACCCACTCCAGTATTCTCGCCTGGAATGGAGACGAGGATGGATCTCCTCATGGATGGATCTCCCCATGGATGGAGGAACCTGGTAGGCTACAGTCCATGGGGTCATAAAGAGTCGGACATGACTGAGTGACTTCACTCTCACTCACTCACTCTTAGATTATATCCTTTTTAAAAAGTTGACATTTATCTTTTAATTACTCATTATGGTCACTAAAATTTTCCTGTTTTATATTATAACATCATTGTTCAAATAACTTGAAACAAAGTTGGCAATGAAATCTTACTATCACTAGAAATTCCCTCTGACCTGATGGAATGTTGTTTAGTTGCTCAGTCATGTCTGACTCTCTGTGCCCCCACGGACTGTAGTCCTCCAGGTTCCTCTGTCCATGGGATTTTCCAGGCAAGAATACTGGAGTGGGTTGCCATTTCCTCCTCCAGGAGATCTTCCTGACCCGGAGATAGAACCTGCATCTCCTGCATAGGCAGAGGCACCAGGAAAGCCCCAACCTAATATATTTCCGCTGAGCCATCAGGGAAGCCCCAACCTAATGCTGCTGCGGCTAAGTCGCTTCAGTCGTGTCCGACTCTGTGCGACCCCATAGACGGCAGCCCACCAGGCTCCCCGTCCCTGGGATTCTCCAGGCAAGAACACTGGAGTGGGTTGCCATTTCCTTCTCCAATGCATGAAAGTGAAAAGTGAAAGCGAAGCCGCTCAGTTGTGTCCGACTCGCAACGACCCCAGGGACTGCAGCCTACCAGGCTCCTCCATCCATGGGATTTCTTTTTAATTAAAAAGTCAAACATTACAACTTTATTCCTTAGGCAAGCGGGGAAGGGCTTTTAAATTTAAGCCTGAAAATGACTTAAAAATAACACTGTTGCTTAGAAATTTTCTTTTATAAATACAGTTCTATTGGTAATGTGGAACATTTATCAGAAAATTATGAGACTGCAGGCTCACAAAATATTTGGTATGTTTAAAATAGGAGTCCAGAAAAGAGTACACATGAACTGGAACCAAGAAGTAATATTTCTGTTTTCTTTCTAATTATTCATAAAATATCCTATAGGAAATATCTCTATAATTCAATGATTTAATAAAGAATATAAAAAGATGAATATCTACTCAAAACATTAATAAGTTTAAAATATGGAATACAAAGTATCTAGCACAAATAGTAAGTTTACAGTGAAAGTTTATTGAATAAAGCTTAGCAAATTATAAGGATCGCAATTTTTTAAAAAACTTATGAGACAGTGAAATTATATCTCTTAAGGCTTGTATCATATAAAACGGAATTACCAATAAATCATCAGTTTTCCTTAAGAATTACTTTGGTTTCTTGTTTAAGTTTCTTAATTTTCCTTAAAAATTAAGTGTTCGGATGAATTTTTTATCTGATATTACCTTTTTTATATAACTCAAAATGTTACATGTTACTCCAATGACATAATTCTAAAATTGAGTTAATTAATTAAAAACCTGTAATAGATATCTTCCTTTAGCTCAGATGGTAAAGAATCTGCCTGTAATACAGGAGACCCAGGTTTGATCCCTGGGTCAGGAAGATCCTCTGGAGAAGGGAAGGGCAACCCACTCCAGGTTTCTTGCCTGGAGAATCCCATGGATGGAGGACCCTGGCAGGCTTCAGTCTGTGGGGCTGCAAAGAGTCAGACTCGACTGAGCGACTAACACTACTAGTAGTAACACTACTAGTAGTAACACTACTAGTAGTAGTATTAGTACTAAGTATTTAGTACTTAGTAATATTGTTTATGAATGTGTAGTGTTCATTGATGAGAGCATTACATAAAAAGACAACATATCAAACTATAAAAGTATATAATGTATACTTCTCATCAATATTGATACAGAAAATGATTATAATATAATTTTAAACATTGTCTAATTTATCTGAGCAATATTTTTTTAGTGGGAGCAACTGCAAAGTTGCATGTCAAAGTGTGTCAGGGAGGGAGGAAATAGCTCATTTACCATCAAATGTTAATTGGAAGTCTGCTCATAAAGCTTAGGGAAGAAAGAGTCATGAACAACCAAGTTCAGATTCAGCTAACCCTTCCTTAATCCTAGACAAATAGCTAACCCTTAATCCCAGAGAAATTTCTTAAAAGGTAACTGAGAATTATGCAAACCTTATGAATTATTGGGACAGTCACCTAAGCCATATAGTTTTGTTTCACTGATGTTCTCTGAAACCTAATGCCTCTGCAGACCTCCAGAACTTCTAAAACAGATTCAGAGTCATTAAGTAATCAGTCAAAATGGTTTTAAAACTTGAGTTAACACCAATGCTCATTTTATTTCATCTTGACTCTTGATAGTAGGAAACTGACCAAGTCATTTTTGATTATGTAGATAACATGGTAGGCTTACACCTTTGGGTTTTCTTGCTGTTAGATGAAAGGCGTCTAAACTTTCCAAAATTTTATCCAAAGAGAGGACTCATCTGAAAATGAATATCTTATCATCAGGGGAGTCAGAAGAGAGAGACTAAGACTAAAAGGCAAGTGGAACTATATGAAGCTAAATACATCAGCTTTGAAGGATATCACTTCCAATTGCAAGTGCTTACCCTCATGCCTGTCCTATAAGAGCCCAGAAAAACAAAACAAAACAAAACCCTTCATATTTCAAATGACTACCAGTTATTAAGGTGAAATGCATTCTCTTGTTGTTTCTGTTCCATTTATGAAACTACCATTGCAGAAGGGCAGCACTGGGATCAAGGAGTCTTCTCATGCTCTTGAGTAACTGCTGGTGGGGCCTCTTCCTTCCATTCTCAGGGCCCCAAGACTTGGATCGGTTACTCATTCAGTCTAAATTTGGAGGCCACAAAAAAAATCACCCATGGTCTCCAAAATTCCTTATTTTGGCCACCAAAAATCAGACTTGTGGATATGTGTAACAAACCAGAACGACCCTGCCTTGTAAATAAGTGTTTTTATTAATATTTCATCAGAGTAGGAAATGGCAACCCTCTCAGTAATCTTGCCTGGAGAGTCCCATGGACAGAGGAACCTGGTGGGCTATAGTCCATGCGGTTGCAAAGAGTAAGATACAACTGAGCGCACACACACATCAATATTTCATATGCTCGAACATCTGGAGGAGAAAACGAAGGCAACCAAAGAGGCAAAAGAAGGAAGTTAAGCTCCTACACTATCATCTGAGCAAGAATTCTTTTGCCTTTTATGGTGTGTGAGTGCCTGTTCTCACCTGGAAGTTGAGAATTGAAAACTTCTTTATGTAATGTCACCAAACTTCTTTCCAATATCCATAACTTGTATTTGAATAAAGATAAAAAGAAAGAAGAGTGATAGTTGTAGTAACAGAGGTAGTTATTACTTGAGACTAACTTAAGCTTGGATTATACATTTGAGGTGCATTCATTTTTATGACATCAAAACCTGTATTTCAGAGGAAAAATAAAAATTAGTGATAAACATTACCCATGACATCTAATGTTTTTTGGTGTGTTAAATTGGAATCCGTAGATTGGAGGAGCAATTAAATAAATAGATTAACCACATTTAAATCTGTTAATAGGTAAGAATATTACATAAAAATAAGTTAGAATACTGTCACTTTATCCATCAATGACAAATAATGCAGTATTTATTATATCAGTGCTTGCTTATTCAGTGTAATTATGTCAGGAACTATTTGTTTATATATCAGAGGTGAGTTACTGACTTCCCTAGTCATGTTTAAATGGAGCTGAGATGCTGCACCTAGAGACCCAGAACGACTCAGTTCTTGAGATAAATCTAACCAGAGAAGAAAGGAATAGTAATAAAATAATAGTAATAACACATTTTGTTTAGAATGTGACAGGAAATGTGCTGAATGCTTTTCATGCATTCCATCTTCATCATCATTCCAGGTTAGTCCTGGACATTATACCCATCATCCACTTTACAGATGGGAAGACTGAATCTCAGACAAATGGTCTAATTTGCCCAGCATCACATAACTAACAGGTGGTGAGGCACTGAGCCTCCAGAATCATGTTTCTAACCATCATGCCATCCTGTCTCCTAGAAGATGAGATTCTAAGATTACTTTTGCTAGAGTATGGGTTGTCTTCAGGTATAGTTTTTATTGCTCAGTGCATTTAGCTGGATTCACAGTTTAGTTTCATGGTAGGTATTTACAGTTTCTTTTTAAATCTAAACCTCAACATAAGAGATCTGAAAAGCTACCTATTTCAGACTAGCTGTCCATTTGCCTCAGGAGTCTCACTCAATAGACATTGAATTCCTGGGCACTGGCCTGAAAGGAGCTCAAGTTAGCCTCCAGTTCGCATACACCACTCCCATGGGAGCAAGCTCTACAGTCTGACCTGTGTCCCGCTGAAGTTTATAGTATCTCACATCTGTGTCCACTTGAATTGAGAAACAAATATACCTGCCCTGAATCATCTACTTTCTTATTATAGTTTTTCACCAGTAAGAAGCATCTTAACAGGGATGATTGGAATAACTGTTCCCAGTTTCATCCTGGATTGAATTTGTGAACATCTGTCTTACAATGATTTTATATCCCAAAGTTCTAAATTTATTACCCAAAACACTAGCAGTTCCTGAATCATTTGTTATGTGTCACAAGTTGTTACCCATAATAAGATACTGAAGGTTATGAATGAATTGCTTTTTATTTTGTAAATTAGGACATAGTATTTCAGTACACTCTAACATTATTTCTATTCATTTGAATTCCAATGTTTTCTTAAATTGGAGCAAAAAATGATGGTGTGATGGCTAGTAAACCAGACATCATATCTTACCTTCTCAACTGTATCTTCTAAGGGATGCTATCATTTGTGTTATACGATATATTATCTCTAGGTTTGGTGTGTATTTCTACTAGTTGATCACGTTTACTTATTTTCCTTTGGAAAATGGATCAAGGAGATAGTTTATTAACTGATTTCCCAACATTTCTCAAAGTATTAGCAGTTGAACAACTTTTTATTTGTGAGGCTAGATGCCACTACCAGTTAAGACTTTGCTTTGTTTAAGAAAGCTGACTTTCTTCTTCTAAAACTTGTAAATAGGCATACAAAATAAACTTAAATCCTGAAATTTGATTAGTAATTATTACGATAAAATTTCAGAGTAAAATTTCCATGAAAAGTAAAAAATCTTTCAAATGAAGGAAATTATAAAGTTGCATGTAAAAGAAAATAAGAGGAAAAAGGCAATAGATGAATTTTTTTTTTGTTTTCATAATTCAATTTAAGGTGCATTTATTTGAATGGCAGTTGGCAAAAAAACCTCAATGTCCAGTGTGCAGTTATTAGTCTGTAGAACTCAAATGCCCTTAGACGCAATGCTATTAAAAACACTGAATTATTTCTTAAAAGAATGTTGTCAAGTATCTTTTCTCATGAACCCTTTAGTTGGTATTAAAAGCTGCAATTTTCTCCTATTTATTGAGGTTGTCCTATATGAAAGCATTACCACATTTTCAGGTAACTTGTATCACTAGATATTTCTAATGATAAATGAGTGTGATTTTTGGAAAATGGTACTAGATTTACAACCAAGGACAATGGAAAATCTGTGCTTAAGAAATATAGGACCTTGAAGTCCTTCCTATGCCGCTTAAAGATTTGTGTTGTCTTGAACACATTCATCCAGTATTATTGTCTGTTCCTTCTCTATGTTTAGTTAGTATCAAATGCCTGTCTTTTGTTTATTGTATAGTAAGCTTACAAAGAAAAGGCAAATTCTCAGCCCCTTTATGCAGACATTTGAATACCATGTCTGAAGGTTTGGATCATCCAAACGGAACCTTCGGCGTTCTGACCATTAGCTGGGTCACTAGTTAGGGGCTGGGGGCCTCACCTGAGTAACTCGAGAATCCCTACAATCTGGCTCTTTGATTTGGCTTTCACAGGCCAGTACTTTTTATTTCTTCTCATCTGTCTGCTATCATGTTAACAAGACAAGACGAATCTCTGCAGCTCATTGACAATGTAATAAAATGAGATTAGAATTTCACCAGCAAAAGAATGGCTTGTTTTAGGGCTTTAGGCTTGTGCCTAATGTTTGTATGTGCCTTGATGATCAAAAAAGAGAGGGAAAAAAAAAAAAAAAAAAAAACCAAACAAATAAAACCATAATGGCTGCCTACAAGGATTTCTTACTCAAATCTGCTGAGCCTGATTGAAAACCCAGAAAAGTTCCAAACCAAAATAACACAGCATCTTTCATGTTACTGACATAATATTACCAGGAAGCTCATCCCAATGTTGCTTTTGTACCATTAATAACTGTTATCCAATTTACATTTTGTTACTATAAACCCTGGTTCAAAAAAAGTCAAGTGATGCTGGAAGCTACCGAAAAACTGCTGCTTCATTTGAGGCATTTAGAACAAATAGGTGGAATATGTGATGTTGTGTTAAATGTCTCATGGCTACTGAAGATTTTGGCAACTACTAAAGACATTTTGAACTAACATAAATAAAACTTTCAAAAAAATTGGAAGAAAGACCTTGTTTATTGTGTAAGAACAATCAAGAACACTTAATGGAATATTGTGACAAAGAGTCACAAATTAATATCTAATCTCAAATACATGCAAGGCTTTTATCCTCCTAAGTAGGCTGACCAAAGAAACTAAAACAAATTGTCTTAATTGTGTTTATATTTTCAAGCCACATTTTCCATATACAATAAGTTATTTAAAATTCTGCAATTGAAGTACTTGTCTTTAATAATAAGGTCTGGGTTTATTTGATTAAAATGTGATTTGGCATGGTTACATGTCTAACATTTTAATTAGGGAAATTGCATTTGCTTTCTTGATATTTGCCTATACTCTAACCAGTTATTTTATCAGTTACACATGACATATAAACACATTTTGCAAATTACTGGTTATTTCTTATCCTGTGAAATTTAGATAGCAGAAGTATATGTAGAATGTAAATAATATATGTGTGTACTAGTTTGCATGCAATAGAAACTTAGGTAAATAAAACTACTTTAATGTGCTCTATTCATTATTAATCAGTGCAACTCAAGAACTTAAATAGCCTGGGCCATTTTAGCAGGAATAAGGATGTTTTTAAAGGAGCAGCAATCCTGTAACAAATGCTATTTCTCAGCTCTACTAATTGCTTTCTTTGCAGTTAAATCCTTGCTAGTGCTGAAAGGTAAAAGCAAGCTAGGAAGCTACATGACTGAGAAACCCAAACAACTCTTAATTTTTTTTTCTTTTCCAGTCCTGTGCCTTGAGTATTTGCCATCTGGATTGCATACTGTATTCAGTGCTTTAGCTCTTGACGTTTTTAAACAATAGCACTGTAGCATTTCAGCATGTTGCCTCATGACAAAATAAATGTTCTGTGCATTAAATTATGCTCGTATATATTTAAAACTCCTCAGTTGACCAATGGACACAGTGAGGACAGGTACTTGCCAATTTTCTTTTGCTAAGACAAATTTTTGATAATGTATAATGCATCTTTATCAGATCTGCATTCATCGATATTTAGGAGGAAATATTTCAGAGAGAAACATGTCAAATTTTGTATTGCCTTGAGCTTTCTCAAGGTTAACTAGTATCCAAGTGACTAAGATGTTTTATTCCTCTTTAATACTTTCATCCCAGGGTGATATTTGCCTGAGGTTGCACTGTTTTTGATTAACTCTATGTGATAATGAAAACCATGAGAATGGCTTCATGTAGGAGTTCTTTTTTTTTTCTGATGTTACATATAAAACTGCGGAAGTCTTCCAATATTTAACACTAAACCTTTTTTCTCTTTCTGCACCTAGACCTCAAAGTAATTACGGAAGTGTGAGGAATGATTTTATCTAAGGTCATTACTGTTTTCTAAGGTGCCTAAGTGAAGAGTTCAACTATTTTTATTGGGGTGAAAAAAAAACACATGTATTGAGGGTTCAAGGCAATTTTGTGCTCTCCAAACACAGACAGGGAGTTAGATCAGCAATTATATATAGACATTTGAGACAACCGGACTGATGCCTCCTCTGTTGTGATAAAGTCAGTCTATATTTTGAACTGATCAAGTAATGACTATTGGTATTTCCTCCATGAACTGAATTGAAATCAGAAAAACAACCAATTGGGTAAAGTTGTCAACGTTGTTTGAGGAGAGATCTAAGGATGCAATAATATTCTTTTCTTCCAGAAACTACACAAGATTGTGAACAAAGGAAATTCCTTTCTCTTTTATTTTACTTCTATATTAATGAGCACATTTTGGTGCTGCTTTTTAATAGATAAAATATGTAATGGGCTCAGTGTGCATATTAATCTATAGACATATTTACAATTAGAAATGGACTTATGTAGAGACAACTATAATCTCTTCACCTTTCATTTTACTCTTTGCTGAATTACATCTGAATCCAATGAGAAAGCAATTTGCATCATTACATTCTTTTGTCATAAACCAACTTGTATCATTATTATATTTTCAAGAAGTTAACACCTTTGCTTCTACTCAATTTTCTTCACCATTAACTGAAGCAATTAAAATTTTAGTTGCAATACAATTG
This sequence comes from Cervus canadensis, assembly GCF_019320065.1. NCBI lineage: Eukaryota > Metazoa > Chordata > Mammalia > Artiodactyla > Cervidae > Cervus > Cervus canadensis. Next base: position 28,943,094 of record NC_057401.1, on the reverse strand, counting down.
ACATAATATTATAATATTAGTTTCAAGTATAGAGTAAAACATAATGATTAGATATCTGTATGTATGAATTATGAAATGATCATCATAATGTCTTGTTAATATCCATCACCACACATAGTTATAATAAGACAATTTTAATTGATGAAAATACTTATATTCAATGGGCTTGGGTTTAACCCATGTGTTGTCTTCAGATTGTAAGAATAAATTCAGTTTGCCTCAGTAAATAGAGGGTTTGTTGGAAAGATCGCAAGGGAAGAAGGAGACATGGTTACACGTGGGTCATAGTCTCCCTCCCAGGCTTGTTGAAGGATGATTGCTTTATTTCCCACGTCCATTCCAATTAGCTGTAGTCCAGGCAGGCCACACATGGTAAATTAAAAAAAAAAATTCCGGCATGACAAACACATCAGACTGGGGTTATGAGCATGGCAGTGAGTCTGAGACTTCTCACAAGACTGCTATATAACTAGCAGATAATTTGTGTGGCCTGGCCACACATTGTGGGATTCATAGAAAATAAATCCTTGATTTATATTATTAAAAATTTATTATCTGGCTGGCTCAAAATACATGTTTATTAATTGATGACTTAAAAATAGTTATTTGAAAGAGAAATGATATCTAATAAACGGGAGTACATTTTATAAATAATGCTAAAGCTGGTTTCATACTGAAAGGCAGTTGAAGTAGAACCCTCTTCTCAACAGCTGAGTACTATTAAGTATTTATTAATTAATTGCTAAGAGATTCTAATGAAAATTGACATAGGGCCTGCAGGTTAGATCTTTTAATTTCCTTAAAGAAATACATTTGAAAGAAATTGACTCGTGATTGAAGGAGCTAATTCTAGCAATTAAGTGGTTATTTAATGGACTATTTCCTATATAGCATGACAAATGGAACATTTTTCAAAAGGAAGAAGTCATGAAAATGCTTGCAGGCACAAAAGAATAATAAATTTTTAAACTACAAAGCTAATAAACTAGATAAACTGGTGTCATGCTAAGGAAACCCATCCTGGCTCATTAACGTGTAACATCTGAAACCACTAAGCGGTCTGTCCCTTTTCACTACCACAGTACAAAGGTGCTAAATTACAGGCATCAGATTAACTCCTCATACATTCAGGCTAAGCTTTGCTTGAAATGCTACCATACATGTTCAAAGAAAGAGCATTTTCTTTGAACAGTGTTTGTGAAAACTCTGATTTTATGTTTAGGTATATATGTATACATATAATCTTATGTATAGATTTTTTAAAGTGAAGTATAGTTGATTTATACAACACTGTGTTAGTTTCAAGTATACAGCAAAGTGATTCAGATGTATATATTTTCAGATACTTTTCCATTATAGGTTATTAAAAGATACTGGATGTAGTTCCACAGAGTTTCTTCTAATAAGGCTCTCTTAAGAGAGAAATCGGACCTACTAACCTTTGACAAATACAAATTGCACTTACTGAAATCATTCATGAGACCAGGATTCAGTAGATGTATTACTATTAATACTACTGCCAGTGATACTGAAAACTCTTAATTCTTAGAGATCAAATTGACTAGTTTATCTTTGATTTCTTCTGTATAAAAACACATTGGAAGAATTAGTTTTCTGAGACATCTGCTACCAATTTAGCACTGATATTTAAAAAAAATGAAATACTCCAGCAATAATTTAGTACATATTTGATTTTTCCATATCAATCATGTGATTAATAAATAGCTCCTTCTATTTTATGCACATGTTATAGGTAATTTAATATTATTATAAAAACACTACACTTTAGAATAATCTGGCTGAAGAGTCTGAGCTTTTGCTACATTGTTGAACTGGAATGTTTCTTTAAAGCTGTAGTAGATGTGTCATTTTGCATGAATTGATTACCTTAAGTTTTATCTTTGGACCATAAGTATATAAAATAGAGAGTTAATATGGGGAATATACTCTTTAAAGAATACTTATTGCTTAAAAAAAATCTTTGAAAGTAATGGCTAGAAGCATACTTTTCTATTTTTTGGAATTATTTCTTTTGTACAGATGTAGTTCTTTGAATTGTTTTGACTTTCTATAAAGCACTGTCCAATAGAATTTTTTGCACTGATGGAAATGCCATGTCTATGTGCCCCCAAACACTGCTGGTCACACATGGATTTGGGGACTTAAAATATGGCTAGTTCAACTGAGGAACTGAATTTTTCATTTATTTAATGAAATTTGAATGATATGTGACAAGCAGTTGCCCTATTAGACAATATAATATAAAGTGTTGGGCCAGTAAAATGCATAATGTCCTTAGTATTTACTTTGATTGTCACCAGAAAAAGTGAGACTGTATGCTATTTTCCAAATCAAAGAAACCTTTGGAAATCAGGACAATTAATTATGAGGAAACAGTTGTGTCTAGATAATGTGAGAGACTCCTCAACTGACTATTTGGGCCATTTTGTGTCATTTTCTGTCAGAGACAAAATTGGTAAGTCCTGAAGGAGAAAATGGTATCTGTATTCCCCATGGTGATTCTCTAAGGTATAGCCAGGTGCGCTTTAACTTGCTCTTTGAATATGGCATTGACTTTGGAATCAAATAAATATACAAAATAGGTACTATGAGCTGATTATGCAACTTGAAACCTGATACCCAGAGGAAGATTGTTCAGTGACTCATCCAGTTCTACACAACAAGCTACATTTTGAAGAAGAAAAAAATAAAACAGAAATCTACTTATATCTGTATAAAATCATGTGAAACTAAAGTGTTTCTAAATGTTAGGTCTTTATTCTAGAGTGTTAATTCCCTAACTTCAGAATAATAATTCAGTGTCACGACTTTACAGCCAGTTTTCAAATCACTGTATCTATACTAACTCCTACACTTGATTGCCTATCTTTTTTTCCCCTCTTTTCTTTCCAGAATGCTTATTTTGTGTGCAAGACCATATTAACCTTTCTTTTCTGAATACGTTATTGCTCCCTGGTTTCCAGTTAAGGCTCCTAGCTTCTGTGTTTCTAATCAGGGCCTTCATTAAGCAGTCACAGAGGTTATTGTTTGGTTGTGTTTGTAGTTAGTAGCTCTTAGCTTTATCTGTTCCGTGGTGGTTTACAAATTCCTGCTAATGCTAAATTAAAACGGTAATTTCTGGTGACTTCTACTCTTATTTTCCCTTTCTCCTCTCCCTGTTACAAATCAGAGACGGAGGAAGAGAAGACAGGATGAGGTGAAAAGCTTCACCATATTCACTCTGTAGGATGGTGGATAAGGGAGATCACGGCTGTTTGACCTGGATCTGGATGTCACCAGGCTTCTTCAATTCTCAGAGGCAGAAAACTGGATTCTCCCTGCTGTTAACAGGACTTAACATGAACTGAAGTTCACTAAACTTCCTGTAACTAAATAAAGTCAGGGTTGCTGAAACTTTCCTCCTGCCTTTAATAGTCCAGTGATTAGGATAGTGTTGGTATCGCAACACTGTGCAGTTACCTGATGTCCTGAAACTGACATATGCTAAAACGTGTCATTGGGACTGCCACTTGTTTCAGCCATAACCTGCTTTCCTGAACTTGGAGTCTCAATGTACAGCCTGGAGAGCATTGGAAGAGAAAGTACAGTAGTTATATATATATATATATATATATATATATATATATATATATATATATTTTTTTTTTTTGCATTGTGCACTTTCTTGCAGTCTGAAATCGAACACCTTTCTGCCTTTGCAATGTAGCTGATACTCCATATATTCCAAGGACAAATAACACATCAGAAGAAAAAGGTAGAAGGAGTGTTAAATATTACGTATGAGGAATGAACTTTTAGTTATTCTTTCATAAAACAGGGTATTAACAAAAATACAGCTGACCCTTGAATATCATGGTTAGAGTTCTGACTCACTGGGTGGTGGAAATCTCTGTGTAATTTATAGTCTGCCCTCAGTCTCCATTATTCCTCTGCATTCAAGGTTCCCCATCCTTGGATTCAACCACTGAGAATTGTGTAGTATTTACTATTATATTTATGCATTTTATGTATATTTATATTACTTTTATATCCCAGAGCTGTGTACGCACACACACACACACACACACACACACACACACACACACACACACACACGCAGTGGAATGCAATACATTATAATGATCTCAGGCAGTACTTATGTGAAATGAGTGATTTGAATCAATCCATTTAAATGAGAAACTAGAACAAAGTGTAGGCAGAAAAAAATTATTAAATGCTCTGTTGGTTACTGAAATTCCACCACCATAGCAGATTTGGGGCCTTAGAGAATTATTGTTCTTACCGTTTTAGTGTGTTACTGCAACTGATAACAATTACTTAAAGAAAACAAATTTGCCTTGCTCTTTGCCAGTTTGGCCCTAATCCAGTCTTGTGAAAATATTGGCTCTACAAAAACAAAAGTTTAGGGAAGTAGGGTCAATCTATCTTTTTTTCTTTCTTAAAAATGATCTTGCATTAAAAGAGTTGGCTCCCTAAATCCACACAAATGTAAACGAGGATAAAGTACCTCACATTCCTAGAGCAAAGAATGGGGATAGGCTTGAACTGATCAGAAGTTCAGTCACTCAATGTTATCTCCAGACCCTTCAGTTCCTGTGGCAGTGTAAGCATCTGGTGTCCACTAGTAGTATACCCATTTGAAAGCCCTAATTCTGTGGTATGAGGAGGCGGGGCTATATTCTGCCTGCTGGAGGTAGATCCATGTAAATAAGAGTAAATACTATATTTACCAAGAGACTCTAGAGATGAGAACTTGGTGTGGTCCATAGGCCTTCCTTGGCACATATCAGTCACTGTAGGAAATGCCAGAGGAAGTGAAAGATTGTGCAAGATTCTGCAGTGTTGTTGTGAGAATGTTCCTCTTATTCCACAAATTGCTTATGACTATTTCTCAGTACTTTTCAGCGTATTCATTATATATACTTTATCATTTACCTCCCCTAGGGATCACAGAGAGTGGACACTTGCTCCGTGCTCAGGGGAGGGAAAATAAAAATGTGGAAATGTAGTTTATCAGGAGTATGTTGCAAGTTGAGAGCCTAGAAAACTCTCCTCTTCTCTTTAGTTTTTCATTCAACCCAGCAAATATACTTTCTGGTTGTCTAATGAGCAGTTGGTGAACAAGCAAGTACATTCACCTGAAGAGATGGCTAAATTGTGGTTTTATTCAACTTTCTATTTCCTTCCAACTGGCTTATTCTTTTCCAAACTCTGGCTTAGTTAGTTCACTGCCATCTAGTCATACTCACTCATTAAAGAAAAACACTTAGGAGACTCCTTGAATTCTTCTTCCCTCTGGGTCCTTGTTCTCTTCTCAGTTGATTGCTAAGTCCTGAGGATTTTACCACCCAAATACCAAATATCTCTCAAGTATATTCTTACTTCTCCATCCTTGCCTATTTGTCATCTTTTACATGGTCTTCTGCCCCAGTATCTTTACTTAAATTTTTTATACTCTTTTGATCACAACACAATAACAATATTTTTGCCTGAATCCCCACATACACATACACATGTACCTATGGCCCAGGAACACTAAATACTTTGCATCATGCTGTTTCTCACTCTTGTGTCATTGATCAAGTCTCCTTTTTGACCTAGAATTTTCTGGCCTGCACACTTCCTACCCTCTGCTCTGAGTAACCATGTTTCTTTTTTGAAGATCCATCACAGATGTGGATTCCTCCAAGAAATTTTCCTGCTCATCTCAGGTTGAGTTAAGGTCCCTCTCAGTGCTCACATAGTGTTCATACAGTGCTCACTGTATCTACTGCATATTCCATATCATGGCAGTTGTTTTCATACCAGTTAATAGGAGTATTAACATGTGAAATTTTTGAGGGCAGAACCAATAAGTTATTCTAACATCTAGCAGAATATGTGGCAGATAATAGGTGTTTAATACATTTGAGTCAATAAAAGATTTCAAAGGTATCTCTCTGAAGTGAGATTATTTTTTTTCAACATCAAGTTAGAAGTATACCAAAATCTCAGCTTCCTGAGAAATCATTTTTATACATTTTCAAGGATATATAATTCCTGGGTATCTTTACATTAAAATCTCCTAAAACAGCAAGCAGAGGTGCCTTTAACCTCTTTCGTGACTCACTCCTTTGCACAGACTTGCTACTCTTTCAGAGTCCCTCTACTTTTGTGCACGATTCATTCCCTTCTTTCTCCTGGCTCCTTCCAATCCCATAACCTTACTTGGAGTCTCTTTTCTCCACTGGAGTCAAGTCCTGCAGTTTTTCAGTCAGGTCTGTCAATAGTCAGTTCCTTCCTGAGCAAAAGATAATTGCTTTGGAAATCTGAGTGCTCAAACCCAGAAGTAGGTAGTGGTATCAAGGTATGCTGGTGGACTACTCTGCTGGCAGAAAAGTTCCTCGACAGTGTTACTAATGCATTTAAATCAAGAGAAGCAGTGCTGCTTCTATAGCTCTTGCTTACTGATACATCCTGTACGTGCTTCTGTTAGTCCTTCTGTAAGGAAGGTACACGGAGCCACACTTTGTCAAGCTTGTGAAATAGGTAGTATGTTTCCTTAGATTTTACTTTCCTCTGACCCCACTGTTTGGGTAACACTGTGCCTAATCTGAAATGGTAAATATGAATATAGTCCTACTCCCTTCACCCTTTTCTTTTTCTATAATAGCAAGAAAATGAGTCTTTTATTCTGACTGTATATTCTATCACTTTCGATCAACACACTAACTGAAGCAGTTTCTGTATTGAAAATCTAACTTTTTTATTTTATTCTCAATGGACAGTTTTCATCCCCTGTGGGAGAGATTTGGAGCCACATAAAATCAGAAAATAGGAAAATCAGAAAGGAAATTTAGAACTTCTCTGGTTCAACAGTTTCATTTATAAACAACAAAACTGAAATCCAGGAAGGTTTGATACATCCCCAAATCATGAAACTGATTCAGTCTAGCCTAGATTCTGTATCCTCCAATTTTTAGCCATTATTGCTTCCCTGGTGGCTCAGATGGTAAAGAATCTGCCTGCAATGTGGAAGACCCGCGTTCAATCCCTGGGTCAGAAAGATCCTCTGGAGAAGGAAATGGCAACCCACTCCAGTGTTCTTGCCTGGAGAATCCCATGGACAGAAGAGCTTGTGGACTATAGTCCATGAGGACATAAAGAGTTGGATACAACTGAGAGACTAGCACACACAATGCTTTCATTATAATATATTGTCCTTCTAGTTCAGGGATATACTAGAGAAACATTGAAGGATACAGATTCTCCAAATCATGAATAAAGCCTACTCCTAAAACTGACATAAAAACAATTTAGAGATGACTGTCTGGATTCAAGTCCCCTTTCTTGGCAGAGGTCCCATGGAAATTCCCTGTCATTACAACTCTTCTTCCTTTCCCTGATTGTTCTTTGCTCAGACTCCTTACTTCACTTGATCTAACGTAAATCCAGCTTTCAATTTCTTTTTTTTTTTTTTTTTAACACTCGTTGCCAAGCTGAAACGTTCATGTTTTCTAACTCATTGATGTTACTTTAGGGCTTTTTTGTATGTTTGTTTTCTTCTCTTCTTCATTTGCAGTGTCTAACCACTTCGTCTAAAAGCAAACTCTATTTACCGGCAAGAATCAGTTTCTTTTATCAAAGCAAAACAATCCTGATTTCTTTCACTTTTCTCCTACAGAGTCTACCTTCTAGAGCTTCAATTACTTTATTGTGGTAAAAAGTCCATTAGATAAAATGATTTTAATATTTTTAAGAGTATAGCTCAGTGGACTTAAGTACATTCACTTTGTTGTGTAATTATCACCACCACCCTTCCCCAGAACTTCTTTTATCTTCCCAAACTGGAACACTGTACCTATTAAATACTAACTCCCCGTGCCGCTCTCTCTCCAGCCCCTGCCAACTACCATTCTTTCTGTTTCTGTGAATTTGACTTCTCTAGATACCTAATATAAAGGGAATCATATAGTATTTGTCTTTTTGTAACTGGATATTTCACTTAGCAGAGTATTTCTAAGGTTCATCCACATAGCGGCTTGTGTCAGAATTTCCTTCCCTTTTGAATGGTGGATATTACTCCATTGGAGATCTATACCACATTTTTTTATTCATTAGTTGATGGACACTTGTGTTGCTTGCACCTTTGACTAATATAAATAATGCTGCTATGACATGGGTATACACACATCTGTTCATGTCCTTGTTTTCAGTTCTTTTACATAAATACCTGTGTGGAATTGTTGGATATGTTGATAATTATGTCTTAAATCTTTTCAAGAACTGTCATCCTGCTTTCCAGAGCAGCTACACATTTTGAATTGCACTAGTAATTCACAAATTTTCCAATTTCTTCACAGCTCCACTAATATGTGTTGATCTTATAGTAGCCGTCCTAGTGAAAGTGGTGTCTTCTTACGGTTTTGATTTGTATTTTTGAAATTATTAGTGATGTTGAGTATCTCTTTGCAAGTTTATTGGCAATTTGTATATCTTTTTATGAGTAAACGTGTATTCAAGATCTTTGTCCAGTTTTAAATTGGATTACTTATTTCTTCTTGTTGAGTTGTCGGAGTTTATATATTCTGAACATTGACTTCTTAGCAAGTGTATGATTTGAAAATATATTCTCCCATTCCATGGGTTGTCTTTTCACTCTGTCAATAGTGTTCTTTAATACAAAAGGTTTTTTAAAAAAAATTCATTCAGGTCTAATTTATCTGTTTTTTTCTTTTGTTGTCCATGCTTTTGGTGTCATATTCAAGAAATCATTGCTAAATACGATGCCATTATGGTAAGATGCCATTTCTAAGGTAGATGCCATTTCTACCTTGCTTTCTTCTAAAAGCTTTTATACTTTTAGTTCTCAATTTAAGTATTTGATCCATTTTGAATAAATGTTTGTATATGGTATAAGGTAAGTGTCCAGCTATTTTCTTTCACCTTTGAATATCCAATTTTCCCAAAATCATTTGTTGGAAAGATTGTCCTTCACCCATTGTTTTGTAGTTTGAAGTGTACAAACTGCACTTGAGGTGTACAAAGTGCACCTATTTGGTTAAGGTTATTCCTAAGTACTTTATTCTTTTTGACGCTATTGTAAATTGAATTGTTTTCTTAATTTTTATGTTCATTTTTAGTGTAGAGAAATGCAGATGATTTCTGTGTGTGGATTTTGTATGCTGCAAACTTTTTAATTTATTTACTAATTCTAATGGATTTTTTGCATGTGGAATTTTGAGAGCTTTCTACACATCACTGAGACCAGGGAAAATTCTGCTTCTTCCTTTTTAATTTGGATGCCTTTTACTTGTTTTCCTTGACAAATTGCTTGGACTTCTAACACTGTGTTGAGTGGAAATGACAAAAGTGGGCATACTTGCCTTGATTGTGATCTTAGAGGAGAAAGATTTTAGTTTTTCACCACTGAGCATAATGTTAGCTGTAGTCTTTAGCTATTTTCAAATGTTATTATTTCACGGCTCGATTTCCTTCAAATATGAGATCATACTGTGGTATTTTCATTTCCATTAAGACATTTTTCTGTTCAAGAAGTAACTTATTAGAATGCATTCCTCTCACCCAGTCCTATCACTTCATGGCAAATAGATGGGAAAAAATGGAAACAGTATCAGATTTTATTTTCCTGGGCTCCAAAATAGCCATGGGCAGTGACTATAGCCACAAATTTAAAATATGCTTACTCCTTGGAATAAAAGCTATGACAAACCTAGACAGCATATTAGAAAACAGAGACATCAATTTGCTGGCAAAGTATAGTCAAAGCTGAGGTTTTTCCAGTAGTCATGTTGGATGTGAGAGTTGGACCATAAAGAAGGCTGAGTGCAGAATTGGTGATTTTAAACTGTGGCATTGGAGAAGACTCTTCAGAGTTGCTTGGAGAGCAAGGAGATCAAACCTGTCAATCCTAAAGGAAATCAACCCAGAATATTTATTGGAAGGACTAATGCTGAAGCTAAAGATGAAATACTTTGGCCACCTGATGTGAAAGAGCTACTCATTGGAAAAGGACCTGATGCTGGGAAAGATTGAGGGCAGGAGGGATGACAGAGGATGAGATGGTTGGATGGTATCGATGACTCAATGAACATGAGTTTGAGCAAACTCCAGGAGACAGTGAAGGCCAGGGAATCCTGGCAAGCTGTACTCTATAGGGGCAAAGAGTTGGACACAAATTAGTGACTGAACAACAATAAGATACCGTATGAGTGCATCTGAGTGTGTACACTTCATCACTATTCCTCAGTCTTGTTGATATTTCCTGCACTACCTAATCAATCTCCAGATGCCCTTAGTTCACAACAATCACCTCCTCTTGGGCTCAAATGGGAGTTCATTTTTCTCCTCTGGGTTATTTCACTCTATTATTTAGCCACACTTCAGACCCAAATGTGCAATTTATATGGCATTAATTTGTTCCCGTTGGTAGCAGTAAAAGTAACTGAGCACCTAGGTTCTCTCTCTTCAGTTAGATTTAGTTCATGTGTTGAATCTGGTACTTTGAAAGCAGTAGTTTCCAGGAAATGTTAACTGAAGACTGGCTGAAGTCTGTGAAGTAATTTCATTATCAGAGCAATCACATCTCAACAGTCACCAGCAAATGGTGCTACTTAGGACAGTAGCATTTCACAACTGCTAATAAGTTCTGTGAGAAAGTGCAGCTGTTGACTATCACTGAGGATAACAAAAACATTCTGGTAAGAGCAGGAGGCAGGAACAAAGAACAAGTGCATGGAAAAGAAAATATAGATCTGCTTCTAATTTTAGATGTATTTTAAAGAAGATATAACTGTACTTTTAAATTAAGAAGTACCAATTTCAACCAAATTAAGTTAAAATATAAAAACTGAGTTTTACTTATTTTAATATCTCAAATGACCTCTCATATATTTATTTTTAGATACGAATTATGAAAATGTCATAATTTAAGCAAGAACTGAAAAAAATAATTTAAGGGGAATTGAAGTTATATATTATCTAGAGCTCTCAGACCAGAACGTCATAACCTCAATGCATTTTCTAAAAAATAATCAAAGCCTTTTCAGGTCACCACTGAAAATTAACTCACAATGGTATATAAAAACTACAATCTGAATTTTCTTTCAGTAATATAGTAACTGACTTAATGAGTACCTAATTTCTTTACAAAATAAACTGGTACCTACTTTGACCCAATTCATTCTAATTTAAAAAATTTCAAGAATCAATAGCTGTAAAACAATGACAATCATGCTCTGATATTATTATTGGATTCAGTAAAGGCTCCAGCCCACATGTTTCTAAGGAAAGTAAAAGGAAAAGCAGTCTGGAAATAATAAGCAGGGAGAAATCCAGGTGACCTGAATATTTTATTTTCTTCTAGTTTTATTGAGAGATAATTAACATATAGCACTGTATTAGCTTAAGGTATACAGCATAATAATTTGATTTACGTGCATCTTTAAATGATTATCATAATGTTTAGTGAATATTCATCATCTTATATAGATTTCAAATTAAGAAATAGGAAAAAATGTTTTCCTTGTGATGAAAACTCATTTTTTTATGAGGACTCTTCAGATTTACTCTATTAACAACTTTCTTGTAAAATATACAGAAATGTTAATTCTATTTATCATCTTGTACATTATATTCCTGCAGCTGCTGCTAAGTCGCTTCAGTGGTGTCTGACTCTGTGCAACCCCATAGATGGCAGCCCACCAGGCTTCTCTGTCCACAGGATTCTCTAGGCAAGAATACTGAAGTGGGTTGCCGTTTCCTTCTCTCATTATATTCCTAGTACTTATTTATCTTAGAACTGGAAGCTTGTACCTTTTAGATGCCTTCTTCCAATTTACCCTCCCCTCATCCCTGTCTCTGGTAAAGATTAATCTGATCTCTTTTTCTATGGGTTTGTTTTTGAAGTATAACTGACCTACAACACAATGCTAGTTTCTGTTATGTAGCATACTGACTCTGCATTTTTATATATTTCAAAATGCTTACCACAAAAATTCTAGTTATAATATGTCACCATACAAAGTCGACTGTATTTCCTATACTGTACATTCATACTTATGACTCATTTATTTTGCAACTGGAAGTTTGTTTCTCCTAATTTTCATTCACCTATTTCTCCCACTCCCCCACATCCATCTCCTCTGGCAATTACTAATTTGTTTTATATATCTATGAGTCTGTTATGTTTTGTTATGTTTGTGTGTTCCTTTGCACAAAAATGTGAAATCATACAGTACTTGTGTTTCTCTGTCTGATTTATTTCACTTAGCGTAATACCCTCTAGGTCTATCCATGTTAATGCAAGATTTCATTATTTTCAATGGCTGAGTAATATTCTATTGTATGTGTATGTCATATACTGTTGTTGTTTAGTCATTAAGTATGTCCAACTCTTTTGTGACCCTATGGACTGTAGCTGCCAGACTTCTCTGTTCGTGGGATTTCCCAGGCAAGAATACTGGAGTGGGTTGCCATTTTCTTCTCCAGGGCATCTGCCCAGCCCAGAGATTGAATGCACGTCTCCTGCATTGGCAGGCTGATTCTTTACCACTGAGCCACTAGGGAAGCCCATGTTCTATTTACACACGTGTGTGTGTGTGTGTGTGTGTGTATACAGCATTTTCATTCATTCATTCGTTTATTAATGTGCACTGAGGTTGCTTCCACACCTTATTATTATAAATAGTGCTGTAATTAACATAAATCTTTTTGAATTAGTGTTTTTATTCTCTTGGAATAAATATTCAGAAGTAAAATGTTGGATCATACAGTAATTACATTTTTAATTTATTGAGGAATCTCTATACTGTTTTCCATAGTGGTTTTACCAATTTACATTTTCACGAGTAGTGTGATTGGTTCCCTTTTCTCTATGTTCTTGCCAATTCTTGTTTTTTCTTATCATTTGATAACTGCCATTATGACAGATATGAGGTTATATCTTATGGTGGTCTTGATTTTCATTTCCCTAATAGTCAGTTGAGCATATTTTCATGTGCCAGTTGGCCGTCTGTATGTCTTCTTTGGAAAATGTCTATTCAGATGCTCTGCCCATTTTTTTTTTTTGTATAGTGTTGTTTGCCTTTTTGATGTTGTGTTGTATTCGTTCCTTGTATATTTTGCATATTAACCTCTTCTTAGATTTATTGTTTGCAAATATATTCTCCTAGTCAGTAGATGGCCTATTGTTTTGTTGATTTCCTTCACTGTGCAAAAGCTTTTTAGTTTGATGTAGTCCCATTTGTACTTTTTGCTTTTGTTTCCCTTGCCTGAAGAGACATACCCCCCCAAAAAAAAGATGCTAAGACCCACGTCAAAGAGCTTACTGCATAGCTTACTAAACATTTTTATTTATTTATTTTACAGGGCCTGATTTTAGTTGCAGTATACCGGCTCCAGAGTGCCTGGGCTCAGTAGTTGTGGCTCAAGGACTTAGTTGCTTCATGCATGTGAGATCTTAGTCCCGGACCAGGGATCGAATTTGCATCCCCTGTACTGGAAAGTGAATTCTTAACCACTGGACAACCAGGGAAGTGGTTTTAATTTACAATACAATTTTAATTTACAATACATTATTCTAAAAAAATGGTTTTTAATGTATTTAAAGAAATATTTGAGAATATTTTTAATCATATGTTAAATTATAGGAGATTTTAAGAGTGTTTTATGTAGCTAAAAAGAGAAATTTGGAAATGTAAACCCTTTTATAGTAATATGTCATGGATTTCAACACTTTAAGTTTTTTTTTTTTTCAATGGAGCCGTGTCCTTAGCTTTGCCTAGATTTAGAAAGGATTTGCTCCATGTTAAACAGGTTGGAGAAAGAGAAAGGGAATATGACACCTATTAATAGGTGGCCATAATGAGGGAATATTCCTTAGGGAAGAGGAAGTACTTTCATTCAGCCACATTTCACAGAAAATTCCAAATGACCCCAGATTTTTCACATTATGTTTGGAAAGAAACTTAAAATTGAACTTCATGGTAGTCACAACAGTGGAAGACACTGCTGACATCTCAATGATTGTGGTGCTTGGAATGAGAACATTTATGAAACCTGATTAAATTATTCACAGCCTACAGTTGGTCACTTAAATAGTGCTCCTCAGAGCAAGGTGTACACTAGCAAGTAAATGATGCTGTGTGAAGATTTAGAAATTTCATAGTGAGGATTTCAGCCACTTAAAGGTAATTTTTTCTGTTTTCTGTTCACGTTCTTAGAACAAAGTGAAAGTGTGAAAATATTATTTGCGTCTGACTCTGTGACCCCATGGACTGTAGCCCACTAGGCTTCACTCTCCATGGAATTCTTCAGGCAAGAATACTGGAGTGGGTTGCCAATCCCTTCTCCAGGGGATCTTCCCGATCCAGGGATCAAACCTGGGTTTTCCGGATTGCAGGCATGTTCTTTACCATCTGAGCCATCAGGGAATCAAAAGTGGTGTGTAAATAACCACAGCGAGTTTTATTTCTCTGTATTAGTTTCTTGGGATCCTTTCTTTTTGGTTCTTATATTTTAAAAGGGAGAAGGACAAGCCATCATCAGATTGTGAGAGGAACACTGGGCTTGGTTTGTATCCCACCATGTTCCTGCAGGGGTTTCCTTGGTCAAGTCAGTTAAACTTTCCTAACTCAGACTTCCTACATAAAAAAAACAAAGATTATCCTATTTTCTTTTATTTTTGAAAGCAAAAAAAAAAAAAAAATGAGATGACTCTGTAATATCATAAATTAGTATGTAAATATAGACCTTCTTTTTTTAAATTTCAAAGGCAATGTTTTGGGGTAGAATGGTATTTTAGTTCAGTCACTCAGTCATGTCTGACTGAGCAAACAACCTCATGAACTGCAGCATGTCAGGCTTCCCTGTCCATCAGCAACTCCTGAAGCTTGCTCAAACTCATGTCCATTGAGTCAGTGATTCGATCCAACCATCTCATCCTCTGTTGTCCCCTTCTCCTCCCACCTTCAATCTTTCCCAGCATCAGGGTCTTTTCAAATGAGTCAGTTCTTCACATCAAGTGGGCAAAGTATTGGAGTTACAGCTTCAGCATCAGTCCTTCCAGTGAACACCCAGGACTGATCTCCTTTAGGATGGACTGGTTGGATCTCCTTGCAGTCCAAGGGACTCTCAAGAGTCTTCTCCAACACCACAGTTCAAAAGCATCAATTCTTCAGTGCTCAGCTTTCTTTATAGTCCAACTCTCACATCCATACATGACCACTGGAAAAACCATAGTTTTGACTAGATGGACCTTTGTTGGCAAAGTAGTGTCTCTGCTTTTTAATATGCTGTCTAGGTTGCTCATAACTTTTCTTGCAAGGAATAAGCATCTTTTGATTTCATGGCTGCAATCACCAACTGCAGTGATTTTAGAGCCCCCCAAAATAAAGTCTCTCACTGTTTCCATTGTTTCCCCATCTATTTGCCAAGAATAATGGGACCATATGTCATGATCTTGGTTTTCTGAATGTTGAGTTTTAAGCCAATTTTTTCAATCTCTTCTTTCACTTTCATCAAGAGATTCTTTAGTTCTTCTCTATTTGCCATAAGGGTGGTGTCATCTTCATATCTAAGGTTATTGATATTTCTCCTGGCAATCTTGATTCCAGTCTGTGCTTCATCCAGCCCAGCATTTCTCATGATATACTCTGCATATAAGTTAAATAAGCAGGGTGACAGTATACAGCCTTGATGTACTCCTTTCCTGATTTGGAACTAATCTGTTGTTCCATGTCCAGTTCTAACTGTTGCTTCCTGACCTGCATAGAGATTACTCAGCAGGCAGGTCAGGTGGTCTGGTATTCCCATCTCTTTCAGAATTTTCCACAGTTTATTGTGATCCACACAGCCAAAGGCTTTGACAAAGTCAGTAAAGCAGAAATAGATGTTTTTCTGGAACTCTCTTGCTTTTTCAATGCTCCAGTGGATGTTGGCAATTTGACCTCTGGCTCCTCTGCCTTTTCTAAATCCAGCTAGAACATCTGAAGTTCACAGTTCACATAGTGTTGAAGCCTGGCTTGGAGAATTTTGAGCATTACTTTGCTAGAGTGTGAGATGAGTGCTGCTGTACAGTAGTTTGAGCATTCTTTGGGATTGCCTTCCTTTGGAATTAGAATGAAAACTGACCTTTTCCAGTCCTGTGGCCACTGCTGAGTTTTCCAAATATGCTGGCATATTGAGTTCAGCACTTTCACAGACTCATCTTTTAGGACTTGAAATAGCTCAACTGGAATTCCATCACTTCCACTAACTTTGTTCATAGTGATGCTTCCTAAGGCCCACTTGACTTCATATTCTAGGATATCTGGCTTAGGTGAGTGGTCACACCATCGTGATTATCTGGGTCATGAAGATCTTTTTTGTATAGTTCTTCTGTGTATTCTTGCCACCTCTTTTTAATATCTTCTGCTTCCGTTAGGTCCATACCATTTGTATCCTTTATTGAGCCCATCTTTGCATTAAATGTTCCCTTGGTATCTCTAATTTTCTTGAAGAGATCTCTAGTATTTCCCATTCTATTGTTTTCCTCTATTTCTTTTCATTGATTGCTGAGGAAGGCTTTCTTATCTCTCTTAATATTAGATTAATATTAGACAATATTAGATCTAAACATTTCATTCTGCTGTAGTGTTCTTTTTCATTGTTCATCATGGTTCTCTTCTCCTTTTCAACCTTTTGCAGAACAGTTCTGGACTGCTGTTTTAAAAGTTCCATGAAACTTTCTAGATATTTGGGGAAAATGTATAAGTTTCCCTACAGTGCACCTGAGGTATATCCTCTAGAAGAGAGAATGGGAACTGCTGTCTTGATCCTGGCTCTGCAGGCTCCTCAGCTGCTTATTACTCCAATTTGATTTTAGAGAGAACCTGAGAACATTCCCTCTAAATATCCACTACTTTTTCTCACTAGGACATCTGTCCTAAATTGCTGACTGCTTTTAGTGAGTTAGACTAAATGGCAATAGATAGGCAACATTTTCCCTCCAAACCTAGATGAAGACCAGCTAATCTTTTCACTAGTCCACACAGTTAGTCCATCAAAACTTCAAGTACTTAGGAAATTCCTGAGAAATCTCCAATACTTGGAGGAGGGATTAGAGGAGAGGGGACGAGGGAAGCTGCCTTTTACTGTTGTTTTTTTTCCTCCCTTCAAAGCTTACCCTGATCAGTCTCCTCCCAGCCTGACCTAGGTTTTCTCTTGCTGG
Organism: Cervus canadensis; assembly: GCF_019320065.1. Taxonomy (NCBI): domain Eukaryota; kingdom Metazoa; phylum Chordata; class Mammalia; order Artiodactyla; family Cervidae; genus Cervus; species Cervus canadensis. Next base: position 28,925,864 of record NC_057401.1, on the reverse strand, counting down.
GTCCTCCCCTGTGGCCCCTTTCATCCACCAGGAGACTGAAGCAAATGAAGGCTTTCCCCACAGGGCTTTTTTGGCTGTAAATGACAAACTCTTCAAGATACTAACATGCATGCATGGGCATAAGTACATTGGAACGTACTGAATGAGTTGGTGGAGACCTTAGTGATTGAGGTCAAGTTTAAAGGAAGTAGCAGCAACTATACAGACCTAGTAGATTTGCGTTAAGGAAATACAGACTCAGTTATAAAAATTCCTCAGGATTTTTTAAGAGAAACCAGAGACTCAGATTTTTTTTTTTTCAATTATGAAATAATCAACTTTTTAAAACCTTAATCTTATGTTATATAAAGAAAAAATGTCTGTGGCCGTAATTTGCCCAGTGGACTCCAAACTTGTGGCCTCTGCAATAAGAAGTAACAATTACGATGTTTGACTATAGGTCAGGCACATCACTCAGTGGTTAACATATTTTATCTTAAAATTTCTTTTCTGTTTATATGTATGTGTGCATCTATGTGTGTAGGATGTTACTGTATGTTTCCCTGAAAACTCTTCCCTTGGTTTAGGCAAAAATTCTCTCTCATTTTTCAATTTGAGCAATTTGTAATGACCTAGTTTAGTGTCACCTGTTCCACACAGACTTCTCTAACAGTGATCTCTAATTGATTTCCCTGTTTCCATATAAATTTTCATATATTTCATAGTGATACAATTATATCACAAATTCATTATTTAATGATTACTAATTTTGGGGGGTCTCTTATAACAACTACTTTATTATTATTCAACTTTGTTGAATCTTTCTTTTTTTTTTTTAACTTTGTTGAATCTTATGTCATGTTTTCCAAAATAGATTATAAGGTTTTTTAGGGAAAGGTATAGACTTCTTTCTTCTTCTCTTCTAATGATTAATAATTAATTGTAATATGTACAAGATAGACTTAATAAATATTTGGATGAGTATTTTTAAAATCAATAACTCTATGACAAGATATAACAGGATAATGGATTTCTTAGTTAAAATGTAAAAGCTATGTTAGGTGCTTGTTAGGCACTGTGATAAGAGTTTAAAAATTTCGTTAGTTAAGTATTATTGGCTCTATTATATTGAGGCAAACAAAAAATAAGAAACTTATAAGTTACATGATTTGTCCATGTCACATACATGATAAGTTGCAGAGCTGGTATGTACTTTAATATTAAGAACACTCATAATAGGCATCAACATGGGTATGACATATATAATCAAAAAGATAAAAGTCCTCCAAATCAGGAGGCTAATCACAAAAAACTCAGCAAATACTAGGATGAAGAGATTTTTAAATACATGTGTTGTTAATTTCCATTCTCAGAGAACTGTAGATACCATAAAGATTTCTTATTCAGAGAACTGACACCAACACTGTGGCTATCCTCAACTTTTAAAATAAAAAGTGCTCTGTCTTCTACAACTGTCTGTCCTGAAAGGATTAATTCATTCCATCAAAAGTTAATAGCTTGAATCATAAAAAATAGAATGTTGGAATTAGAAGGGATTTTAGAAACTGCCCAACCTATTTATTATCAAATGAAGAATATAGACACAAGAAGAGATTTACACAAGTGCATCCTACATAGAAAATAGTATTCATAAAACCAGTACTGTTTTTTCATAGAAAGTAAATAACAAAATCAAACATTTTTCAATAGCTGTGTAAGACTGCTGGTACCTCATCTCCTGATTGACAGAGAACAAATGCAAATGAATTGACAGCAGCTAATTCTTTATCATGATTGACAGTAGTTGTCCTCTAAATTGCTCTGAGCCAGCTGGATGGAGGAAGCTGGGTAGATAAAGCTTGTAGCAGATAATGATGCAGAAGTGAATTCCTTGTTGTTGCTATTCAGTTGTGTCGGACTCTTTGAGACCCCATGGACTGCAGCATGCCAGGCTCCCCTGTATTTCACCATCTCTTTGAGCTTTCTCAAACTCACGTACTTTGAGTCGGTGATGCCATCCAAATGGTTTCATCCTCTGTTGCCCTTCTCTTCCTGCCTTCAATCTTTCGCAGCATCAGGGTCTTTTCTAATGAATTGGCTCCTCACATCAGATGGCCAAACCATTGGAGCTTCAGCATCAGTCATTCCAATGAATATTCAGGGTTGATTTCCTTCAGGATTGACTGGTTTAATCTCCTTGCAGTCCAAGGGATTCTCAAGAATCTCCAGCACCACAGTTCAAAAACATCAATTCTTAAGCACTCAGCTTTCTTTAAGGTCCAACTCTCACATTCATAAGTGACTACTGGAAAAAACATAGCTTTGACTAGATGGACCATTGTTGGAAAAGTAATGTCTCTGTTTTTTAACATGCTGTCTAGGTTGGTTATAGTTTTTCCTCAAAAGAGCAAGTGTTTTGTAATTTCATGGTTTCACTCACAATCTATAGTGGTTTTGGAGCCCCCCCAAATAAAGTCTGTCACTGTTTCCATTGTTTCCCCATCTATTTGCCATGAAGTGATGGGACTGGATGCCATGATCTTCGAATTTTTTGAATGTTAAGTTTTTAAGCCAGCTTTTTCACTCTCCTCTTTCACCCTCATCAAGAGGCTCTTTAGTTCTTCTTGACTTTCTGCCATAAGGGTGGTGTCATCTGCATGTCTAAGGTTATTGATATTTCTCCTGGAAATCTTGATTCCAGCTTGTGAATCATCCAGCCAAATATTTTGCAAAATTTACTCTGCATAAAAGTTAAATAAGCAGGGTGACAGTATACAGCCTTGATATACTCCATTCCCAATTTTGAACCAGCCTGTTGTTTCATGTCTGGTTCTAACTGTTGCTTCTTGACCTGCATACAGGTTTCTCAGGAGGCAGGTAACATGGTTTGGTATTCTCATCCATCTCTAAGTATTTTCCACAGTTTGTTGTGATCCACATGGTCAAAGGCTTTAGCATAGTCAGTAAAGCAGAAGTAAATATTTTTCTGGAATTCTCTTGCTTTTTCTATGATGCAATGGATGTTGGCAACTTGATCTCTGGTTCCTGTGCCTTTTCTAAAACCAGCTTGTACTTTTGGAAGTTCTCAGTTCATGTACTACTGAAGCCTAACTTGGAGAATTTTGAGCATGACCTCAATAGTGTGTGAAATGAGTGCACTTGTGCGGTGACTTGAACATCTTTTGATATTGCCCTTTTTGGATATTGGAATGAAGACTGATCTTTTCCAGTCCTATGGCCACTGCTGAGTTTTCCAAATTTGCTGGCATATTGAGTGCAGCACTTTCACAGACTCATCTTTCAGGATTTGAAATAGCTCAACTGGAATTCCATCACCTCCAATAGCTTTGTTTACAGTGATGCTTCCTAAGGCCCACTTGACTTCACATTCCAGGATATCTGGCTTAGGTGAGTGATCACACCATCATGATTATCTGGGTTGTGAAGACCTTTTTTGTATAGTTCTTCTGTGTATTCTTGCCACCGCTTTTTAATATCTTCTGCTCCTGTTAGGTCCATACCATTTCTGTCCTTTATTGAACCCATCTTTGCATTAAATGTCCCCTTGGTGTTTCTAATTTTTTTGAAGAGATATCTAGTCTTTCCCATTCTATCGTTTTCCTCTATTTCTTTGCATTGTTCACTTAGGAAGGCTTTCTTATCTTTCCTTGTTATTCTTTGGAGCTTTGCATTCAGATAGGTATATCTTTCCTTTTCTCCTTTGCCTTTTGCTTTTCTTTTCTCAGTTATTGGTAAGGCCTCTTCAGACAACCATTTTGCCTTTTTGCATTTCTTTTTCTTGGGGATGGTTTTGATCACTGCCTCCTCTACAATGTTATGAATCTCTGTCCATAGTTCTTCAGGCACTCTATCAGATCTAATCCCTTGAATCTATTTGTCACTTCCACTGTATAATCATAAGGGATTTGATTAGGTCATACCTGAATGGCCTAGTGGTTTTCCCTACTTTCTCCAATTTAAGTCTGAATTTTGCAATAAGGGGTTCATGGGTAAGCCACAGTCAGCTCCCAGTCTTGTTTTTACGACTGTATAGAGCTTCTCCATCTTTGGCTGCAAATAATATAATCAATCTGCTTTCAGTATTGACTATCTGGTGATGTCCATGTGTAGAGGCTTCTCTTGTGTTTTTGGAAGAGGATGTTTGCTATGACCAGTGCATTCTCTTGGCAAAACTCTGTTTGCTTTTTCTCTGCTTCATTTTGTACTCCAAGGCCAAAGTTTCCTGTTACTTGACTTCCTACTTTTGCATTTCAGATTGCATTTTTGTCTTTCCTGTTTTGATTTTCCAGGAAACAGCTGACTGTATGATGCTTGTAGCTGAAAGGAGTGGTAGATGCTTTCCATTTGCTTCTGCTCCAGTTAATGTTTAATGATTGCTTTCTGTGTGGTAGACATTGTGCCTTGAGCTTTCAACTATTTAATCTTACTTAATCTTCATGATAAACAAGCAGACAGAAGGGGAGGGGGCAGGATAGGAGTAGGGGATTAAGAGATACAAGCTATTATGTATAAAATAAATAAGCAACAAGGATATATCATATAGCCCAGAGAAATATAGCCATTATTTTGTACTAGCTTTAAATGAAGCAGAATCTACAAAAATATTGTTAACCTGAAACTAATATAATACTGTAAGTCAACTATAGTTCAATTATTTTTTAAAAAAAACCTTGTAGACAAGTGTCATCACCATTTTACAGATAAGGGCATAAGTTTAGGGATGGTAATTTTCCCATTTAAAATTAGTTAAACTAACACTATAACACATGATTCCAAGTCCAGAACACTTTAAGCCACACTTCTCTCTCTCTCACACTATGTAAAAAAAAATCTGTGTCTGAAGCTGTCTTAGCAAATATCATACCATTTATCAGAGCATTCATTACAACATAAGCAGTGTTCTAAACATCTCAGCTGGAGGTGACTTGCTGATGGTAACAAGGTTAGTAGCTAATTTTTGAATAGATACCCTAGATGTAAGCATCTGAAGAAGTATTGCCCCTCACTATGAAGTGGTACTATTCAGTCAGAGAAGAGCCATAGAGTTTTTAAGATAGTAACAAGATAATACGTTGCTTTCCCTCCACAGAAAGCCATCGATATTCATAAAGCCCTGCCCTCGGAGGATGAAGCTACATAATATAACAAAAAGCACTCAGGTCAATGTCTAAGGAATTTTATAATGTTTAAAGGATTAAATGATATTCTTGTCTTGACCCTGAACCCCTGGACACCAGGGACAGAGTTTCCTTTATTACTATAAAACCACATACATGACAGATGTTCACTATATTGGTCAACAAATCTGGAACTACTTGTAAAATTAGTAAAGATAATATAATTTTTTATGTCCTTTCTTCCTTTTCTATAGGCTAAATGGTAAAGGTATATCAGATGTGTTTGTGCATGCTAAGTCACTTCAGTCATGTCTGACTCTTTGCAGCCCTATGGATTGCAGCCCTCCAGGCTCCTCTGTCCATGGGATTCTCCAGGCAAGAATACTGGAATGGGTTGCCATGCCTTTCTCCAGGAGATCTTCCCCACCCAGAGATTGAACGTATGTTTGTCTCCTATATTGGTAATGGGTTCTTTACCAAGAGCACTACCTGGGAAGCCTGTATGTCAGATGGACAAGAATTTTTTTTTAAATTTAGTTTTGGCTTGTAATGATCAGATTTAATGATTATTATGAATTTATTCTTGGTAAAAACAAACTTAATTAGAGTTTTATTTAAGAATATCAGAATGATGCATAGAAAAAAAACACCTTTGACAAAAACATCTTTAACAACCAATATTTCTAAGACTTTATAGAAAGCAGTTTGATATTCTTTAAAGTAAGTGACTAATCTAGCATCTGTCATTTACATTTCCGTGTTTGTAGTGATTATTCCTGTGTTTGCAGTTAGTGTGATCTTTAAATCCTTATATATTTACATAAAGTTTTTTTTTTTTTAAGTGACAAGTTAGCTGTAGAGATGTATATAACATACTGTGCAGGCTTGACTTTTGAGAGCAAATATAAAAAGCAGCACAAATTGGGTTAATTTAAACTCAAACAAAAGGTCAGCTGGCAAAAAGTAAAGACCTCTCTGACCTCTTGTTCAAATCCTGGAAGCTATAAATCCCACTAAACTACTTAGGGCTTTATTAAGCAAGCCCAACAAAAGATAATCAACATTGTAATTATTGTTCAATTATAGTCAGAATAATAAACCTGGTTTTTATTTGTCAAAACAACAGGCTTCAAGTCATTTGTAAAACCATTTTAATGAATAGTAGGAAGCTGTAGGTTACATAGTAATTAAAGAAAAATCATAAAACCAAACAATTAAAATTGGTTGAAACCTTAACAGTATCCATCAAGCTTCTTGAAAGTCAAGGTTACAAGGGTAACTAAAAGGCAAAATTCAAGGGCAAAGTCTATTCAGGTTTCACAATCTCTAATGTCTCATTTTTATCAAAAAGTTCAGCCAAAGAGGGAAGGAAAACTGAAAAACTAGTAGGACTCCAAACCACAAGTTAAGTGACCCTGGTTTTTCCTTGTCGAGTGTCTCAAAAACAAGAAGCAGGATGTTCTGTAAACCAAAAGTTGAAAACCTGGGTAACACTTTATGATGTATTTTATAAGTACTTAAAAAAAATTAATAAATGACTCAAAGAAAATTTTTTCCTTAATTATTTTAATATGTATTTGTGCTTCATTACTCATGCAACACATAATGTAATATGTTTTCAAGCACTTAAAACTGATTATTAAATAATTTTAATACACTAATTTTCTTGAAAACCTGCTAAGTTCTTACACTGAAATCATTGAGTGGAAATAGTTTTGAAAATAATTTTTTTTGAATTCTTACATATAACATTTTGCAAGTATGGACAGTACATGTTTCACTTGTAAAAAAAAATTATAGAGAAGTCTGTAGTTAATGATCTCCTTTTCTAAATATATTTCTGTTATTGATTAAGAAGTTAAAAATGGAAAGATAGAATGACACCTTTTGAAAACAACTGAGTCTTTCTTGAATATAAACTGCTTATTTTTCTGTCTGAATATATGTTTTAAATTTCAAAAGTCTGTGCTTTGGGATTTGCATTATAAGTGAACAGCTTTAAGTGAGCAATCCCCAAGGTTACAGAAGCCTTGTATAATCAACCTGTTGGAGAAACTTCATAAACACAAAGCAAAGCTTCAAACCCTCCAGTGCATTCCTACAAACTAACTTGAAGAGAAAAAACGTGTCATGATAAAGTGAGAATAGTGTCAGCTGGCCTCTGGGGCTTGGTTTTGTTTTGTGTTGGTTGAAAGAAAGAGGAAGCTTTCTGTGGAACCCACTGAAACCTGGTTTTGGCATTTCAACCAGGACCCAAACCTCTGGCAAAACACAATACCCTGTTTCTAAGAAAAGAGGTTTACAAAGCTCAGAAAACCTTGGACACCAAATTGTTCTTACAAAACAACATTTTGATGATTTAAAATGAATCAGAAACATATGGATTAAATTTCTCTTAAAATACACATGGGTTTAAAAATTAAGAATGAAAGTGCTCGGCAAGATGAGTTTTTAGTTTTACTGACTCCAAAAGGTTTGAAAAATAGTTCAAGTTGACAGACCCAAAGCACAGCAGTATTCATTGTTTTATTGATTGTTCAGTCATGTCTGGGTCTTTGCAACCAGATGGACTGCAGCATGCCAGGCTCCCCATCATTCACCATCAACCACTTTACTCAGATTCATGTCCATTGAGTTTCATTGGTAGTACCGACTAACTCTAACCTCAGATACAATGGATGCTACTCCATTCAAAAGGTGTCAGATACTGCCTTAGTCTGTTCTGGCTGCTATAATGAAATACCATAGACTGGGTGGCTTATAAACCACAAATGTTTATTTCTCACCGTTCCAAAGGCTAGAACATCCAAGATTGAAGGGTCAGCAGATTCGGTCTCTGGTGTGGGCCTGCTTCCTGGTTTATAGACAGCAGTTTTCTTGCTGTGTCCTCACATGGCAGAAGGAGCAAGGAAAGCCCTCTGGGGTCTCTTCCACAAGAGCACTGACACCATTTATGTGAGCTCCACGCTCAGGACTCAATCACCCCCAAAGGCCCCACAGCCAAATGTCATCACATTGGGCATTAGGATTTAACGTATGAATGGTACACAAAACAAGGTGGGTACACCAACAACTCAGATATAATAGTTTAAATTAGAGGTTAAGTTATAGAATGTTCTATTTATTTCTAAATCTTACAATCATTGTATAATCATTGCTGGAAAATGGAGCTTCCAGGAATTCAAAACCAGGTGTAATTTCTTCCTACTTTTGCAAAACTCAGAAATGCTGGTTACAACAAATGCAAATGCTTTCTAAACTCTGGAGCATAGATCAGCTATATCAGGAATATCTAGGTTTTTATTTAAAATGTAGATTCCTGGTTCCTTTTTCAGATTTACCATATCAAAGTCATTGGAGGCAAGGCTGGACATCTACATATTATATAAGCTCTGATTCAGATGCCCTCTAAACATTGAGAATCATAACAGTAGGGTGTAAGACAGATACTTTCAGATCTCCCAAGAGAAGTGTACCATCATTTTCTGCATGGCTAAACTAAGTGTCACTTTGGATTGATTTCTCCCATCCAAGTACTAACCAGGCCCGACGCTGCTTAGTTTCCGAGATCAGATGAGATCGGGAGCGTTCAGGGTGGTATGGCGGTAGACTTGATTTCTAAGCTGAAAGGTCCCCATGGGCAGAAACTGTCCATTTTCACTCACCATTGTGTCTTCAACTCAGTTGCCCATCATAAAGTAAAAGCAAAGGTTTTCTATAAATTCAATGAACTAAAAGATACAATATTTTCTTTAACAATTTTACATTTGAGAATATACTTTGAGATATTTTTGAAGGGTCATGATGGCTATTAAATACTGCTTTATTCAATATTTTATTTTCTAGTTTAGATAGATATATGTAGGTAGCTTTGTATATCAGAATTACAGAGAAATGGATTAAAATATATTGTAGATTTCTCTAAGGAACATTAGTCCACCTAAATTGATCCCTCTCTGCTAAATCTCATGAATAGTTCTGTCAAGGGAGTAAATGTTAAATCCAGGATACACTATCTTCACAGAGTTACTTGCTTAATGTCCTTCTGTCTGTATCTGGTATCACAGGAACAAGCAGAAAGTTTATACCTGTAAGGCGATACTATGAAAGAAAAATAAGTGATGAATCACAACCAGTTAAAATATTTATGCCAAAAGATATAAAGAAATGTAATGACTGGCAAGAAAATAATGTAATACCTGTGATTATTAAAAGCTTTATTTTTGTGTGCAATAGTTGCACATGTTTCCCTCAGTTTATAAAATGAATATCTCATGTTTATTAATGTTTGGGGGGAAAAATGTATGAACAAGAAATACTCTCATAATCCAAAATTAATACAAAGCTAACAGTTTGACAACTATCCCTCCCCATCACACTTACGGTTTTCCAGTGTATTTGTATGTCAGCATACATACACACACACACAGACACACACATTTGAATTTATTTTAATTTTTATTTTATATTAGACTATACTTGATTTTGGAAAACTCAGCAATGGCCACAGGACTGGAAGAGGTCAGTTTTCATTTCAATCCCAAAGAAAGGCAATGCCAAAGAATGTTCAAACTACCACCCAATTGCACTCACCTCACATGCTATTAAAGTAATGCTCAAAATTTTCCAAGCCAGGCTTCAGCAATATGTGAACCATGAATTCCAGATGTTCTAGCTGGATTTAGAAAAGGCAGAGGAACCAGAGATCAAATTGCCAACATTTGCTGGATCATTGAAAAAGCAAAAGAGTTCCCGAAAAGCATCTATTTCTGCTTTATTGACTATGCCAACACCTTTGACTGTTTGGATCACAATAAACTGTGGAAAATTCTGAAAGCGATGGGAATACCAGACCACCTGATCTGCCTCTTGAGAAACTGTATGCAGGTCAGGAAGCAACAGTTAGAACCGGACATGGAACAGACTGGTACCAAATCGGGAAAGGAGTACATCAAGGCTGTATATTGTCACCCTGCTTATTTAACTACATGCAGAGTACATCATGAGAAACACTGGGCTGGATGAAGCACAAGCTGGAATCAAGATTGCCGGGAGAAATATCAATAACCTCAGATATGCAGATGACACCACCCTTATGGCAGACAGTGAAGAAGAACTAAAGAGCCTCTTGATGAAAGTGAAAGAGGAGAGTGAAAAAGTTGGCTTAAAAACTCAACATTCGGAAAACTAAGATCATGGCATCTGGTCCCATCACTTCACAGCAAATAGATGGGGAGACAGTGGAAACAGTGGCAGACTTTATTTTTTGGGGGGCTCCAAAATGGCTGCAGATGGTGATTGCAGCCATGAAATTAAACAACACTTACTCCTTGGAATGAAAGTTATGACCAACCTAGACAGCATATTAAAAAGCAGAGACATTACTTTGTCAACAAAGGTTTGTCTAGTCAAGGCTATGGTTTTTCCAGGAATCATGTATGGATGTGAGAGTTGAACTGTAAAGAAAGCTGAATGCTGAAGAATTGATGCTTTTGAACTGTGGTGTTGGAGAAGACTCTTGAGAGTCCCTTGGACTGCAAGGAGATCCAACCAGTTCATCCTAAAGAAAATCAGTCCTGCGTGTTCATTGGAAGGACTGATGTTGAAACTGAAACTCCAATATTTTGGCCACCTGATGGAAAGAGCTGACTCATTTGAAAAGACCCTGATGTCGGGAAAGACTGAAGGCAGAAGGAGACGGGGACAACAGAGGATGAGATGGTTAGATAGCATCACCGACTCAATGGACAAGAGTTTGGGTAAACTCCGGGATTTGGTGATGGACAGGGAGGCCTGGTGTGCTGCAGTTCATGGGGTCGCAAAGAGTCGGACACGACTGAACGACTGAACTGACTGATTGATACTTGATTTACAATGTTGTATTAGTTTCACTTGTACAGCAAGGTAACTCAGTTAAGCATATATTTATTATTTTTTCAAATTCTTTTCCTATTTAGGTTATTATAGCATGTTGAATAGAGTTCCCTGTGGTATATAGTAGGTTCTTGTTGGCTATTTATTTCATACATAGCAGTGTGTTTATGTTAATCCCAAACTCTAAAGTTATCTCTCCTCCCCAATTTCCCCTTTGGTATCCATAAATTTGTCTTCTACGTCTGCGAGTCTGTTTGTGAATTTCAGCTAGAAAAAAAATATCTGCTGGATACCTCCATTAAAATTTTTTTGAAACTTTCTTTAATATACATTGTAAAAAAATTTTAAAACTATTGTATGTATGCTGGAGAATACTGTATATTTTATAACTGTTCAATGTAGAATTTTCTGTGTAACCAACAGATCAACATTTTAAAATTTATTATTCATATATTCTATATCTTTGCTGACTTTACCCATTTAACACATCAACAATTAAAACAAGTTTTTTGAGATACCACTATGAAAATGAATGTCTTTGTTTCTTATTATAATTCTATCAAATTTGTTTTATATTTGGAAGATAGATTATTCTGTGGATACATATTTGAAATTACTTTATCTATCTGGTGCCTGCTTTTCTTATATGGCTAGAGCCTCTGCTTTCCTCCTAAAAATGCTTTTTAATGCTTGATTTGATAACAAGAGTCTATAGTGAAGAATGTGGCCCTGCTCAAAGAGAAGTCTGGCCTCTGTCACCAGCTCCTGTAAGGTCACCTCTAAAACCTTGGGAATTTCCCTAATAATAGGAGTATCTTTGTTACTAATGAGGGTCCTTTGAACATCACTTCATAGCTTACACTTATGGCGTGAGCTGTGGTGGGTCCCTTGGACTATGTGGTATTAGCTGGATCTGAGGAGTGGGGCAGAGATGATGAGAGTTGGTTCAGGCACTTGTGAAATCAATCAACTAATCCTGCCGAAATAATGAAGCCCCAGTGAAAAATCTGGACACTGAAGATGGAATGAACTTCATTGTCATCAGGACACGTTGTTCAGTTGCCCAACCGTGTTCAGCTCTTCGGGACCCTGTGGACGGCGGCGCGCCAGGCTCCCCTGGGGTGTGTCCTGGTGACAAAGCGCACCACATGGAGTACTCTGTGTTGTCACACAGGAGCTCTGTAGGCTCACATGTCCTAAAGATAATGAAAGCTTTACATTTGGAATTTGCCCAGATTCTGTCCTAGACTGGTTATAATATCTCCTTTTCCTGTAATAAGCCATACGCATGAGTGTGAAAGCTCTTGGTGAGTTATATGAGAACTTCTAGCAAATTATGGAAACTGAGTGTGGTTTTGGGAACTCCCAAACATGCAGGTTTTAGAAATCTTGGGCAGACTTTATACTTTGGAGGACTGTACCCTCTTATCTTATTGTTTGGCTAACTCTGGGTAAATAGCTGTGTGTGTGTGTGTGTGTGTGTGTGCGTGCGCGCTCAGTTGCTCAGTCATGTATGACTCTTTGTGACCGCATGGACTGGCCCGCCAAGTCCCTCTGTCAATGGAATTTTTCAGTCAAGAATACTGGAGGGAGTTGCTGTTTCCTACTCCAGGGATCTTTCCAACCCAGGGATTGAACCTGAGTCTCTTGTGTCTCCTGCATTGGCAGGTGGATTCTTTACTACTGTGCCACCTGGGAAGATCTAAATAGCTATACCAAGTTACTTATTTTCAGTAATAAAAACATTCTGTGCTTCGCCTATTTATCCCGTGCCCCCTATAATCTCTGCCAACCATTGGTATTTTTACTGTCTCTATAGTTTTGCCTTTTACAGAATATTGTATGCTTGGAATCATAGAATGCATAATCTTTTCAAATTAATATTTTTGCTTAGTGTTGTGCATTTCAGGTTCCTCCATGTCTTTTCATAGCTTGATAGCCTTTTAGTGCTAAATAATATTTCATTGATTTATGGTACCACAGTTTATTTATCCATTCACCTTGGAAGGACAACAAGGTTGCTCCCAAGTTTTGGCAGTTACAAATAAAGCTTCTAAAAACATGTATATGCAAATTTTCCTGTGGGCATGGGTTTACCCAACTCCTTTGGGTAAATACCACAGAGTATGACAGCTGGATCATATGGTAAGAGTATCTTTAGTGTTGTAAGAAACCACCAAACTCTCTTTCAGAGTGGCTGGACTGTTTTGTATTTACACCAGCAATGAATGAGAATTCCTGTCTTCCACACCCTCATTAGCACTTGGGGTTGTCAATGTTTTGACTTTTGGCCATTTGAATAGGTCTGCAGTGGTATATCTTCTTTGATGAGGTATATGTTAAAGTTGTGAGTCCACTTTTCAATCAGGTTGTTTTCTTATTGTTGCATGTAAAAAGTTCTTGACACATTTTGGATAATAGTGCCTCCTGCAAATATTTTCTCAAAGTCTATACTTGTCTTCTAGTTCTTTTGACATTGTCTTTCACAAAGCAGTTTTAAAATCTTAAGTCCAGCTTTCAGCTTTTCTTTTATGGATTGTGCCTTGGTGTTATACTTAAAAGGGCGCCATCATTCCCATGGTCATCTAGGTTTCCTCCTAAGTTATCTTTTAGAAGGTTTACAGTTTTGTGTTTCATATTTAGGTGTATGATTTGTTTTGAGCAAATTTTTATGAAGATCGTAAGCTTTAGATTCCTGTTTTTTATGTGACTATCCAGTTGTTCCAGCACCATTTGTTTAAAAAACTGTCTTTAGTCCATTGTATTGCTTTTGCTCCTTTTTCAGTGAGCAGTTGATTATATTTGTGGGGTCTACTAGTGAGCTTTTTGTTCCATTTATCTCTTTGTTTTCTTCACTACTATTATACTATCTTGATTACTGTAGTTGTACATTACATTTTGAAGGTGGTCAGTGTCTGTCCTCTGACTTTGTTTTTCTCCTTCAATATTGTGTTGACTCTTCTGCATCTTTTGCTTCTCAATATAAACTTCAGAATCAGTTTGCTGATGTCCATAAAATAACTTGCTTGAATTTTGACTGGAACTGTGGTGAAGATATAGATCAGACTGAGAACTGATATCTTGACAATGTTGAGTCTTCATACCCATGAACATGGAACATTGCTCCATTTATTTGGTTCTTCTTTGATTTTCCTCATCCATTTTGGAGTTTTTCCTCACATATAAATGACATCATGTTTTCAGTTTCAAATTCTACTTGCTCATCACAGGTATATAAGCCACTGATTGACTTTTTTATATTAATCTATATCCTGCAAACTTGTCATAATTGCTTATTAGTTCTAGGATTTTTTTTGCTAATTCTTTCAGACTTTTTACATAGATAATCATGTCATCTACCAAGAAAGACATTTTTATGTCTTCCATTTTAATATGTATAATCTGTTTTTCCTTTCTTTGTATGATTGCAATAGCTAGGATTCTACACTTTCTAAGGGTAATCCAGGATACTGAATGTCAAATCCTAACATTTTTTGCCCAACAGTTTTCCTGTTTCACTCCATTCTGTTCTTGCTTGTTTGTATGATTTCTCACCTGAAGTCTGCAATGATTACTTGTAGAGGCATGGATAGACCTAGAGATTGTCAGGCAGAGTAAATGTCAAAAGAAAACCCAAATACTATATATTAACACACTTAAGGGGAATCTAGAAAAATGGTATAGGTGATCATATTTGCAAAGCAGAAATAGAGACACAGACTTAGAGCCTAAATGTATGGACTCCGAGGAGGGATAGGTGGAGGGTGGGGTGAATTGGGAGGTTGGGATTGACATATATACACTATTGATACTATACATAAAAGAGACAATTCATGAGTTATACAGTTCCCTGTAAACTTCAGGGAACTCTTCTCAGTGCTCTATGGTGACCTAAATGAGAAGGAAATCCAAAAATATGGGGGTATACATATAGCTGATTCACTTTGCTGTATAGTAGAAACTAACACAAAACTATAAAGTAACTATACTATAATAAAAATTAATTAAAAGAAAAGAAGCTCTCCCACCCTGGATTCTTTCAAGATTTTCATTTGTCTCAGTGTTTTTACAGTTTAAATATGAGGTACCTAGGTGTAGATTTTTGGTTTTTATTCTGCTTGTCATTCTCTGAGCATCCTAAGTTTATGATTTGATGTTTGTCATAAATTTGGAAGTTTCTAAGAATAATATTCTAAATATCATTATTTTAAGTATTTCTTTCCTACATCTTCTCTTTCTTCTCTTTCTGGTATTCTAGTTAGGTACATGATAGCGTGTATATATGCTCAGTCGTATCCAACTCTTTTGCGATCCCATGGACTGTAACCAGCCAGGATCCTTTGTGCACAGAATCTTCCAGGCAAGAATACTGGAGTGGTCTGCCATTTCCTTCTCCAGGGGATCTTCCTGATCCAGGAATTGAACCTGCATCTCCTATGTCTCCTTCTTTGACAACTGAAATCTTTACCGCTGCACGGTTCTTAGATGTCTTGTTGTTATGGATTTTTTCCCCTACTTTTTTCTCTTTGCATTTGTGTTAGTTTCCTAGGGCTGCTATGACAAGTTATCACAAACTTGGTGGGTTAAGTCAACAGAACTTTATTTGTTTACAGCTATGGTAACAAATTTATGGTGTCCAAAATTATGGTGTCAGCATGGCTGCATACTTTCTGAAGACTCTAGGGAAGAAACTTTGCTTCCGTCTTTTAGCTTCTAGGGGCTGCTTACAACTTTTGCTGTGTTTTAGCTTATAGGTACATTATTCTAATCTCTGGTTCCATTCTTACATCCCTTCGCCCTCATCCCTGCGTCTTAAATTTCTTGCCTTTTTCTTATAAGGAAAAGATTTAGAGCCCACTCTAAATCCAGGATGATCTCATCTTATCCTTAATTACATCTGCAAAGACCTTTTTAGCACATAAGGTCACACTCACAAGTTCTAGGAGTTAAGATTTAAATTCTCTCTTTTGGGTCAATGACATTCAACCCACTCCTGAACTTCAGTTTGGGAGGTTTCTATTGGCCCATTTCCAAGCTCACTGACTCTTTCTTTGGCTGTGCTTTTTTTTTAAAACACAATTTAAAATTCCTGTGTTTGTATATATTAATTTTTAACTGCCTCCTTAATTTTCTAAAATATGTAATATGTGTGTGTGTGTGTGTGTGTGTGTGTGTGTGTGTTCAGTCATATCCTCCTCTAGCCTCCAGGACTGTAGCCTGCTGGGCTTCTCTCTCCACAGGATTATCCCAGCAAGAATACTGGAGTAGGTTGCCATTTCCTCCTTCAGGGGATCTTCCCAATCCAGGGATCAAACCCTTGTCTCCTGTGGCCCTTGCACTGGCAAGTAGATATATTATATCCATATTCAGTAATTGTCACTTTCAATGTCTGTGTAACTTGGGTGTTTTATTAGTCTTCTGGGGCAGTCAATACAAAATACCATAGATTAGGTGGCTTAAACAACAAACATTAATTTTCTTACAATTCTAGAGTCTAGAAGTCTGAGATCAGGATGCCAGCACTGAGTTCCTACTGAGTTCTGGTAAGAACTCTCTTCCTGGCTTGTAGAAAGCTACTTTCTTACTTTTTCTGTACATGCCAGAGAAAGTGCTCTGATGTCTCTTCCTTTTTTATAAGGACTAATTCCATCCTGAGGCCCTACCCTCATGATTTCATCTGAATCTAATTACTTTTCAAAGATCTCACCTTCAAATACTATCACACAGTGGGGATAGGGATTCAATACACTAGTTTTAAGAGGAGACAATTCAATTCACAGCAGGTGTCTAAATAACTCATTTATTTCTGTCCTTTCTTAACAGTAGCTATTTGGGAGTATGCAGATAGTCAGGAACACTCCTTATCAGGATCACTTCTGCCCTCCTCAAGGCAGGATCAGCTTTTCCACCTTTCTGTCATTCTTAACTTCACTCTCCACTACAGGGGAGAATCTGGCCCTAGAACACATCGAACTCCTGGCTGCCAACTGCTCTAGACAGCCTTCCTGCTGCTCTGATTCCTTGGACTTCTGATTCTGATTCCTTGGACTTGGGTGTTTTACACCCAGAATTACAAAGCTGTTTTTGTAGGGGGCAATGAATAAACTATAAGCTAATTCTGACCATGTGTTCAGTTAAAAATTAATATATACAAACACAGGAATTTTAAACCACATGCTCATGTCCAGGCTGCCAGCCTCTGAAGCCAGGGATTGAGCTCCTCCAGCCTATTTTGGAGGTGGTATCATTCCAAAAAATTATGGAGTTACTTAAAATCTATATGCTAAGTTATCATTTGTGTGTACATTATATTTATAAAAGCAGTCTGGATGATCTATACTCTGGATCATTACATTAATTCTAGGTCACTCATTTATTATAATGGTAAATTAAAATAGAAAAATTCAAAATAGTCAATTGTTCTTTCAGAATTACAAAGCTGCTATTAGAGGGGGCAAGAATAAACTATAAGATAATTCTGACCATGTGTGCTTGGTAACTTTTGTTGTATCCAATTCTTTTGTGACCCCATGGATTATAGCCCCCCAGACTCCACTGTTCATGGGGATTCTCCTGGCAAGAATACTGGAGTGTGTTGCCATACCCTTTGCCAGGGGATCTTCCCAACTCAGGGATTGAACCTGTGTCTCCTGCATTGCAGGCTGATTCTTTACCCACTGAGCCACCTAGGAAGCCCAATTCTAACAATATAATAGAGGAAATTAGTTTTCAGAAGAGAAGATAGTTTTTGTGCTGCCTTTCAGGACTAGAGTGCAGCCAGGGAATTACATGTCTCTGTCTTTTTTTTTTTTTTTTAACTAAACAACATTTTCCCTCTCTTAAATATAAGCATATCATGTTTAGTCTGAAATGTGCTTGGAAATTTGTTCATGATTTGGCACACATGGCTAAAGGGAGAGAATCCAAAGTTCTACAGAAAACACAGACATGATACACTGGTTAATTTACAGCTTACTTTCAGCATCTTTACTCTTTAATGACCTGAAATTAAACAGGAAATTTTGGTGTTTTTGTATCACTTTATTTACCTAGATGGGCTTTCCTAGTGGCTCAGTGGTAATGAATCCATCTGCCAATTCAGGAGAGTTCGATCTCTGGAAGTTCTCTGGAGGAGGAAATGGCAACCCACTCCAGTATTCTTGCCTGCCTAAAGAATCTCATTGACAGAGGAACCCGGTGGGTTACAGTCCATGGGGTTGCAAAGAGTTGGGCATAATTTAGAGACTAAACAACAATAACATATAGATGTTGATTTTTTAAAAACCTATACCTTTTTTCCCTTACATTTGGATTTTTTATTGAAGTATAGTTGTTTTAAAATGTTGTGATAGTTTCAGGTATAGAGTAAAGTGATTCAGTTATTATATATTCCTTTTCAAATTTGTTTCCATTATAGGCTATTATAATATATTAAGTATAATTTCTTGTGCTATACAGTAGGTCCTTATCTGGACATTCTTTATACTTACAACAGGACTTATAAAACACGCGGGAAATGCTTATGGCATAATAGTAACTGAATAAAAAGGCATATACAATTATAAGACTAAGATTTTCAGGTTTTTCACTTAATTTTCCCGTATACATTCTTTTGGAAAAATTGAAAACATAGAAGAATTGAAAGAATAATGTAATAGACCCTAGTATGCACTCATCTAAATTCAAATTGTTAGTATTCTGTCACATTGGCTTCATCTCTCTCTCTCCTGCCCCTCACACATTTATTAATATGGCATCACTTGAAAGAAGTAGCAGAAATCATGACATTTCATTACTAAACAACTTTAAAAAATGGAATATAATTGCTTTACAATATTGGGTTAGTTTTTTCTGCACAACAAAGTGAATTGGCTGTAAGAATACATATATCTGCTCCCTCTTGGACCTTCCTTCCACCCACTCCCTAAACAGTTTAATATATGCCTCCTAAAAATAAGAACATTCTCCTAAGAAAATAATTCCTTAATAAAATACTCAGTTTATATTGGTTTTTTAAATATACAGAGAAGAGGAGGAGGGGAGGGGATTGGAGAGGGAGGGAAAAACAGGAGAGAAGGAAGAGGAGGAACAGAAAGGAAAAAGAGAGAAGTCAATGGCCTATGGGAAAGGATTCTTGGACCATAGTAATTTATCCTTTGAAGTATTGGTATACCTCCTGTAGTTTTTGGCGATAACAAGGGGCCACTTCTTCACTGGTAAATTCAAGCTCTAGATGCAGAAAGAACAGATATGCTAAACTTGTGGAAAGCAGCTGACTGGGCGAGGAGATTTAGTCAAAAGGGGAATTTGAGCGTGACTCTCAGACTTCTGCCTTTGTAAACTGGAATTAACTCATATTGAAATGATTAGTTCTTTTAATAAGTGTCATGACTATGAAAAATGAGATTTTTTATTTTAATAAATCCAATATAAATGATTTACATAAATGAGTTTTGATTTCTCTACTGTTTTGAATCTCTTCGGTATGGAAAGATTTTCCTTTTCTAAAGATGAACTTGAGTTTTGAAAACAGTTGGAATTTGTGAACTAAGCCTGGTAACTAAGAACTGTGAAATAAACAAAGTAATACCAATTTGGTAATACCAAAAATATTTTCACTGAAAGTACACAGAATAACAGAATGGATAAGAAGCCAATTATTGTGCCATAGTTCACACCTATTTATGAGTATCATATGCTGATGATATATGAAGCTTATTGGTTTACTGGTAGTTTAATAACCACATAAACACAATCATTCTACTTCATTATAATTATTGGAAATTTAAATTGGCTTTTTTAGTTCTCTTGTAATTGAGAGCTAAGTAGATTTTTTTCTTCAGTCTCTCTGCTACCGCTTCACTTTGTGCCTACTTATTTCTCCTTATTTCATTCATTGTGCCATTCTTGGTTAAAAACTTTTAATACTTTGATGTAGCTATTGGTTTAAGACTGAGATCCAGCACTCCGAGCGCCATGGAATCTAGTCCCGTTGTACCAATTTTCTTTTCTTTTCCATTAACCTAGCCAGTGTCCTCACTTTTCCATTCTGAAAATAATAGTTATTAGTTAGTTGATCATGCATTTATTAAATGCCTATTATATATTTTGTATGCTCATTTGCTCAGTCATGTCTGACTCTTCGCTGTCCCATGGACTGTAGCCTGCCAGGCTCCTCTGCCCATGGAATTTTCCAAGCAAGAATACAGTAGTGGGGTGCCATTTCCTACTCCAGAGGATCTTCCTGACCCAGCTGTCTCTGGCATCTTACGCACTGGCAGGAAGATTCTTCACCACTAACACCACATGGGAAACCCTATTATTTAATATGTTAGGCACTGGGTAAGATCTGGGAATATGAAGATGAATAAAACATTTTTTTCAATCTCAAGGAGCTCACATCATAGTGGAGTTGCCAGATAATAATAACTTAATGTGAGAAGTATAAGTATAGTCTGGTGGTCGGACAAGTTTATGACAGAGTACTCTTCCATCTATTATTGTTTGCTGATGTGTTTTTTTTTTTTTCTTTCCAGTGTAAAACAACAAAAGATAAAGGGTAAAACTCAGTGGCACTTTACAGCATACATAATCCAATCCCCTCATTTTTCAAACAACAAAACTAAGTCTCAGAGTAGACACCCATTTAGTGAACAGGATTAGAATTCAAATTCTCAACTCATAGCCCTGTGCCTGTTTAAGGTTAATTGGCAACTGATGAGAGGGTAACCAAAGGAATATGAGACAGATACCTGAAATAGCATAGCTTGGTTTCCCCTTAAAATTAGATCCTGTGACAAGAACTTGAATGCATGTAGCTTTCGAGGAGAGTCTCACAAGAAGTGTAAGAATGGGCAGGATGAGGAGCCCATAAAGGGTATGATTACAAGTAAGTTAGCACCTGGTGTTCAATCCTACTGAGAACCCTCCAGCTCACTGTGTAGAATATATCTGAGAATTACACTACAGAAGGACAGGGGAAGTGGTGTCTTTACCAATGAACCGTGCCCCTCGTTATTGGGACCACTGACCGCCCAGAGCTCCCTAGCTGTGGGCAGTCTACACAAGTTCTTAGGGAGCCGGAGAGAAGTCTCAGGCAGTCAAACAGAGACATTCTCCATCAGCGATTGTAGAACACTTAGCTTCAAGCGAGCACAGAGGTAAGCCAGGCATATAGAGCAGGGCATAAGTGGCATATGCTACATGGATGGATAAAAACTTTTTGAAGGCTGAGATGGAGACCAATGTAACTTCTTAATAATTCTGCCAGTGCCACATCAACCATGACCACCTATATCATTTCATAGGTCAGTACTGCCTGTTACTCTAATTCTGGATAATTACAGCAGTGTAAGGGTTTTTCTCTGTCCATAAAAGAGAGATATTCAGTGCACACTATAGAACGAGATGGGAAGGAGTTATAGTAATTCTCCTTATTCAACACTTACTCACATTCACATAAGTTTTCTTTATATCTCTATATGTTTTCCATAATTTGTTTTTAAAAAAGCATGTATGACCTTGGAGTCTGACTAATGTAGAAACAGTAATGCTTCTCAAATTAAGTTGTCATTTCCATTTTACTCTAGTATCTTTGAAAGGACAAACTGAGGATGTTGTTTACAGGATTAAGTAATCTGAGAGTTCAGTTTCTAACTGTTCAGATAACTGTTCAAGTATTCAGAAATAAGTCCAAATTTCTTTGGTCTCAAAGTTGTCCCTGACTAGTTTATTTACTGGGATACAATTTGAGTTGGAAATCCTGGGAGAACTGTTTCTGTTTGTTTTTTGTTTGTTTGCCTAGATTTTCTTTCTTTTTTTTTCCTTTATGTGTTTGTTTTGTTTTTTGCTATTAGAGTATATTTTGATACTTTTAACTTGTAGTTTGGGTGGATTCCATGACATAAGATGGCATGTGCGCTTTTCTTTTTCCCTTTTTCGTGAAAAGGTAGAATATCTGAAATATCAAGAACATGATTTGTGTTTAAGATGTTTAAAATTTTGGGTTGATTCTTCTACTGTGTTAATATGTAATGGTCTCTGATCTACTCTCCCTTTCATTTTCTTTGCTATGGGTCAGAAGAATACAAAAGATTTTGTTGATGACTGTGCTTTCCAAACCTATTGATTCATTCAGATTTGAAAAGAACTCAAGTAGAGCAAAAAGCCAGTGCTTGATCAGGCTCTTGCTGTCCTGGGCAAGACTGTGTATGAACACTCTTAGTGAACCTTTCAAGAGCTCAGTTTCCACGTCTACTAAACATACCAATTTAGCAATAGATGATTTCATAGATCGCTTTATTCTTCACAATTCTGTGACTTTTTATAGGCGTTGGAGATGTTTCCCATTTCACATGCTTCCAGCAATGCTTATCAGCTAGTTTCCTCAAACTGATTAGGGCAGATCCAGTTCAAAATAATGAGCAAAATATCTTACACTCTAATACTCTCCTCATTTCTGTTGCAGAGAGTCAATGTTAGCCATTTAACTTTACGACCAATTAATCTCATGATAACACAAAGGGATTGAGGATTGGTTCCTGTCTCTAGCTAACACCCCATAACCTCTGGTCTTCCGTGGGAGGGGAAAGGAGGGAAAAGAACAGTGAAAGGAAGATAGGGTAGGAATTTCAAATAACTGTGGTCCCTGTATCCTCCTGGCCCAGGAAATTGAGTCAAGGAAGCAGAGGCCATTATCATACTGGAATTACAGACCATGTCCTAGAAGTTTCAGCCACCACAAGAATCAGAATCTTGCCAGTGTGTATGTAAACCCAGTTAGAATCTGACCACCAGGTGGCGCCAAACTGCAGCTGTGATACAAGTGAATCTGAATTATTTAGTATCAAGGAATCCTCCTGGTCATTTCATAAAACTCTCAATAATTGGATACTCGAATGCTAAGGGACCTTACTTTTTTATATTTCCAATCCCATATTGATAGCTCCTCTTCACTGCCTATAGGTAAGGTTGAAAATCTTTGCTGCTGCTGCTGCTGCTAAGTAGCTTCAGTCGTATCTGACTCTGTGCGACCTCATAGACTGCAGCCCACCAGGCTCCGCCGTCCCTGGGATTCTCCAGGCAAGAACACTGGAGTGGGCTGCCCGCTTTAGCTTTGTCTAAAAGAAAATCTGCCTTATTTTTCATTGTCACTTCTTCCTCTTTCGCTGAAGTCTTACATAGTATAGTTGAGTCACATGGCAACAACAACCATTCACTACATGTCCATTTCCTCTGGCAAATGCCATTCTTCTCTGTGATATGCCTTTCCCACCTCAGTCCTTGTGCTCTAGAGCTAATTAGAAGATTTTGCTCTAGAAAAGGTCAAGCCTCTAAGATATCCTCTTCCATGAAGTCTCTTAGATTACTTCCATCCTTACAAAAGGCAGGGTTATTGACACCTACTTCCCTGGTCTTCCAAAGTTCCTATTTGTTACTATCATTTCTCACATTTAAGTTTCATCGTTGATATTTGTCAGTTTGCCACTTAGAATGAGAACAATTCAAGCACAGCAACAAACCAAACATTTTAACTTTGAGTGACCAGCGTTTAGTACCACATTTATCACATACTATACCTTTAGTAATTGTATCTTTAGTGACTAAAACGTGATTTGGATAAGATATAGATATAGCTAAATTTTTAAGTTGGATTAAGTTTAAAAGAAGAGCTGACTCATTTGAAAAGACCCTGATGCTGGGAAAGATTGAGGGCAGGAGGAGAAGGGGACGACAGAGGATGAGATGTTTGGATGTCATCACCAGTTCAATGGACATGGGTTTGGGTGGACTCTGGGAGTTGGTGATGGACAGGGAGGCCTGGCGTGCTGTGGTTCATGAGGTCGCAAAGTGTCAGACATGACTGAACGACTGAACTGAAGTTTAAACACATATGGGCTGCTAAGTATATAAAAGATGCAAGTGATGATCTTCCTAATAAAGCAAATAATCCTTTGCTAATGTGGATGAGCACTGGATCCTTGTTTTCTTGGTCCTTTTGCTGTTGTCTTAGAACAAATGTTCATGAATATTATATCATGTTATACTATTAATGGTCTGATAATATTTTTATATATTGTATTTCCCAGAGTTAGTTGGTTTATAGGAAAGAGTAAATTTAGTTGACAGGCAAAATTACTTTCATTACGGTCTTCTCAGAAGAGAGACTGACATACCATCTACTCCTTAATTCTGACTTTCCTACTCTAACTCTTAGCTGTAGTGATGATCATTGAATGGTCATTGACCTGTCTTTTTACTGATGCCCAAAATGCTCCAGTTGATTTCAAAATCAGAAGTTTATCTCAAGAATTGGAAAGGACCTTAGTCCATATGTCTTATTTTTATAGTTGAAGAAACTATGACATAGGAAAGTTAGATGCATTCCCACACAGTTTATTAAAAAGAGAATTGCAGCAAGAAACCCACTTACTCCCACTCTATCATGTTGATTTCCTTTGACCCACAGAGTTAATAGGTCATCATGATTGACTTAGTTTATGACTTGGATAAACAAACAAGTCTGAAACAGTGATAGAAGAAAAGCCTACAAACGGCAGCTTAGTTAAAGTCCTACATACAACTTCCTTCTCCAGAATCTAATCTCAGTCTTCCAGTCTACTCCAGTGTTTTGGTTTTTAATCACCTCTCTGGTTCTGAGAAGCACTTATAGACACTCTAGAATTCTTTATACTTTTAATCCAGTCTGGGGTCTTATTTTGGCAGTTAAAGGACTTGGAGCGTCCCACAAAGGGCTGTTTGCCTTCTATCTAATCTTTAGTGCATCTAGCAGCAAAACAGACCATTTCATGGTATCATTCTGCCAGCAGAAGGTTGTTTAAGGATACACAACTCCTGTCACTTTTATTGCATGGTCGAGTAAATAATTTGAGGCCTTTCCAGCTCCTGACTACATCATGTATTTGTAATTTTCTTTCTGCGGTCCCAGTTTGCTTCCCTTCTTTAAGGCTAGCTTCCATCCCAGAAGATCCAGCAAATGTTTTCTGAATAGGCGTGGCCTTCCTTCATTTACGCAACACAGATTAAGAAGTCTCGAGAAAGCAGCTTGATGTTGTTTTCCAAATTGTCTGCTACCTCCTGAGTTGTGAAATACTTGGAACAGCAGTTCACTTGGCCCAAACGTTTCACCTGTTTCCTCTTTTTTCATCTCCTTGGTGAATTGTAAAACCAGTGTTCAAGAACAGGATTCCATTGCCATGCTGTGTCCTGTTTCAATCACACATGAAGTGTTTGGATGAAGCACAATACCCTATGGGCCTGTTGCCCTGTATGAATGCTAAAGTACCCATGAGGCTCTGTAACAGGTATCAGGGCTGATACCAACTTTGGAACCCGGGTAAACCCTGGGGGTAATCCAAAGCCATGAGTTTACTTTTTGGCAGGCCAGGCCACCTGCTAACAAACCAGAAACATGCATGGGGTTTGCAATCCCTAGTCAGAAAGAAAATGAAGTTATTGATGCCAGAAGCTTCATAAATTATAGCACAATCTCAGGAAAGAGGGAATTAAAGGGGTAGAAAGTAGACAACCACAGGAACACCTGAATCTAATAACAAACTGGAGTGTTTTCAATTGGCAGAAAACTTGGACATGGAAAAAGAACAATTCTGTTTGCCTCTGGCTAGTAAATAAATGATACTCTCTGATGCCACTCGTTAGTCAGATCCTGACCTCACCTAAGTGCAAGTTATGCCCTGTGATGAGTGCAGTGTTATCTTTTAAGCCCACTCTTCCCACTTTCAGGGTAGTTCCTGATTACAGATCCATGGCAGATGACAGCTTAGTGTCAGGGCTTTATCAGCCAGTGGTAAAATGAGAAATTCAATAGGCTATTCCTAACATTAAATTTATTTGATTTTGATTATTTTGAGAAATTTATTTTTCTACTTTCACTTACTATTAAAATGTCCACTCCATATGAAATGATGGAGAAAGTAGGGAATAGAAGATACATTTTTTATTTAAATGTCTCTTCTGGTAAAATTACAAGTTGGCAAAAATGAATCATTTTTCACAGTTCAATGGTTCTTTAAAAAAAACAAAAAAGCCAAGAAATTGTTGAAACTCATTTTGAGCAGTTTCAGTTCAATAGAGCAGATTTCTTCAGTGAGCAAAGATTTGGATATTATGGTCTCTTCTGCAGCAGACTTGATTTAATCCAATGGTCTTCAAGGAAGGGAAGGTTGGTTTCTGAAGGAAGGGAACACCAGGTTATCTCTCATCTAGATGATTAACAAGATCGTCACCATTCTTGTAGGACTATTTCTCTCTCCTTGGATGTCTGCACACCTAAAGTTAACTGTATTCCAAACTATGCTCACAGATCCCCATGGTCCAGGCTCCATGCATATTTTCCTATCACATTTGTGAGTATCGCGGCCAACACTAGCCTGACCTTTTTCTGCTAGGTGACACAGAGGAAGATGCTACAATAAGCTGAGGACCCCTACCAAAGTACCACTCCTCTTTTTTCACCTTCAGCTCCTCATTACTTCTTTTCACCCCTGATATCCTTCCTGCTGGCTCCCCACAGCCATTTTCTCTATGTTCAGAGTGCCGATTTTGTGTCTTGTTGCTCAAAATCCTCTACTGTGAAAGTCTCAAACAGATCTGTCTTGGGCATTCTACCATGGGCCTATCCACTCCTGAATCCACACCTGATTAGGTTCTGTCTTGTGTTTTATCCTTAAAAGCCTGAAAACAAGTTTCCCTGTGACAGCTAATACAATGATACTAATTTGTGGCTGATTATCACCTAGTATCTTGCCTGAAGAAGTCCATGGACAGAGGAGCCTGGCTACAGTCCGTGGAGTTGCAAAGAGTCAGACCCGCCTGCGTGACTAACACTTTTGCTTTCATGGTCTAGTATGCAAACGCTGTTGGGGTCTTCACCTCCAAATAAATATAGTGCCTTAACCTGAATGACTAATGATAAGAGTTCAATATTGCTGTGACAGGATTAAATGTACTTTGCTTGCCTGCTTACTTTGTAAAAATGTGAGCATATGTGCTATCCTTATGGTATGTGAGGTTAGTAATATTAGACAATAAAAAAAAGACTCTTCCTCTTTCAATAATAATCCCTCCATCAATAATCCCTGCTAATTATTTTCTATTGCCATCTTTCTCTATACTGTTCATGTTAATTCTCAGCTAAACCACTCTGAAGGGTTTCTAACTGGTCCCTTGTTTCCAGCTTAACATCTACCCTTTCCTTATGCTTCATTCTCCTGGTCCACAATCCCTCAGCACAGCTATCAGAACAATTTTTCTGAAGTGTGTGCTTTAGTTGCTCAGTCGTGGCAGGCTCTTTGTGACCCCATGGACTGCAGTCCTCCAGGCTTCTCTGACCATGAGATTTTCCAGACAAGGATATTGGAGTGGGTTGCCATTTCCTTCTCCAGGGGATCTTCCCAACCCAGGGATCAAACCCAGGTCTCCTGCACTGCAGGCAGATTCTTTACCAACTGAGCTATGAGGGATATCTGGCTTGAAAGCCTCCAGCAATTCTCTTTGGCCTACCCTGTTATCTCCACTGGCCTCCTAGCCAAAGGACTCAGGCCAATCAATAATATCCTACTCTCCCAAATGTTCTTCCCTTCTCCTGGAGCAAGGTTATCTTCAACATATACTCATCATGGACGATAGTTCAAGCATCATCGTCTACTGCTTTATATGTACACTTTTACATTCTACTGAATATAGCACTTTGCATTATAATTATCAATTCATCTGCCTCCCTCACTAGATAGTGATCCCCTTGAGGCTTGGATATCTTCTTATTTCCCTTGATACTCTTAATGCCAAACTCAGTCCCTAGTGTTGAGAAGTTGCTAGAAAAGTATGGGTCCAAAGTACGCAAGGGGCTTCCCTGGTGGCTCGGACGATAAAGAATCTCCCTGCAATGAAAGAGACTCAGATTCGATGCCTGGGTTGGGAAAAAGGAAATGGCAATCCACTCCAGTATTCTTGCCTGGATAATCCCAGTCCATGGGGTCACAAAAGAGTTGGACACGACTGAGTGACCAAACAATAACAACAACAAAATTGTGCAGAGCTGGTCCCCTAGAAATAGAGCTTTCCCCACAAGGTTTTCCTCTAAGTAAAGGCTCTTTCTGTTCTGCTGCTTGCTTGGTCACTCTGTCGAGTTCAACTTTTTGTGATCCCATGGATTGTAGGCCGCCAGCTTCCTCTATCCATGGGATTATCCAGGCAACAGTATGGGAATAGGTTACCTTTCCTTCTCCATAGCTCTTGATATTATCATCAAATTCAACCAGCTACCTACATCACAAATAAAATACTTTCACCTGTCTTGCCAAGACACCGATGAGACAAGTTTGTCAGAAACTCACAACATACAGTTGTCTCACTCATCAAAAACATGGCACTCTCTGGAATCTTTTCTAATCAAACAACTTCAGTAATGCCCTTGAGACGAGTGAGGAACAGACCAGGGAAGCCACTATAAAGATGTAGGCAGTCTGCAAGGAGAGCTAGACTATAGT
The DNA here is from genome assembly GCF_019320065.1 of Cervus canadensis. Taxonomy (NCBI): domain Eukaryota; kingdom Metazoa; phylum Chordata; class Mammalia; order Artiodactyla; family Cervidae; genus Cervus; species Cervus canadensis. The sequence goes on along the minus strand of NC_057401.1, from coordinate 28,897,345 downwards.
CCTAGCAGCAGCATCCCAAAGCAGGACATGCTGGAGGTCATGGAGGGCAGAATGTGACCCTGGGAATGTGGGAATGGAGGGCATGGGAAGAGCCAGAGTTGCCACTGGGGCACCAAATGTGAATGCCTGGCAGACAGGTTTATTTACTGCAACAGGAAACACTGGCAACGGAGATGCTACAGAGATGAATCCAATGGTGAGGAGTGTTAGAAGACATTTAAAGAGGAAGGGACCCTAAGATCAGGTACTGAACTACTGACATACTAACATTACTGAACCATCGGGGAAACCCATACTAACATTAAAGATGGGGAGTTCTGAACACTTCCCCAAAATTATTGGGCAAAAATCTAAATGTCCTATTCAAAGTCCAATGACCTTTAATACTCTGTTATGCTATGGTTGATACACCAATAATATACAAGCAAGGTATAAGATACAGTTCACAACATGTAAAAAACTGTGTAACAGCATTAAGTGGGAGAAGGTGGGAAAAGCACTGTCTTTTATCAAATGACAAGAAAAGTACTTAAAAAATGACAGTGACAGGGAGGCACTTTTTATTTCATTCTTCCCTCACAAATGTCAACTATGGTCTAATCATGTGAGCAGGCAAAGATATGATGGGAGGCAGAGAGCCTTACCAAAGTAGGAACAGATAAAAATGACTGACTCAGATTGGATGAGTTAAATCCATAGATCTTGATAGCTTCCACACTAAAGAACTTAAGAAATTGGCCACAGTCATTGCTGAGTCACAAGCAATTATCTTCAAGAATTCTCAGAGGGCTTAAAGTGGCCCCAAACTGGAATATATCATATCAGTTCTTTCAGAAGAGGATTATGGACCACCCTGGACATAGCTGATTTACCAGAGAGGGGGAAGAGATTAACTTGAAATGTTGGTTTTTCAATGCCTAGAAGATAATAGGGTTGAAATCAACTGAACTTGTGGGAATAGAATCATAAAATTTGGGGCTGGGCATGACTTTAGGGATCATGTAATACATTGTCTTTATAGAGGAATAAAATGAGTTTAAGAAAAGTTAGATCAGAAACCCTTAAGAGTTCAGTTCCTAATTTAAGGACAGTGTTGCAAGTCTGGGAAGCTGAGGTGTTGGATAAATGAAATATTTATTGGCTTTTTTATCTCCTCTACATGGTTTCCTTCCTTTGAGCTCGTGATTTCTTTTATAAAACAGGAAAGGAAATTCCAGCATCACACAAATATGAGAAATAACCTCTTAGTTACAATTTGCAAAATAACCAGCATCTTGATACCTAGAGGTTATACTGCAAGTTACACTTGTGAGTGAGAAAAATGCTTCCTTGGTTCTGTAAATTACTGCTACTTTTTCACTTTCCCTTTGTGACACAAACTTCTTAAACTCTAAGTGAGCTGAGTCACTGCGCAAGAGAGCTAGTCCTATGAAATCAGAGAACTTACTTCAAGCTACAATGAGTATAAAAGTATGACTTTACAAAGTACTGTTTCCAAATTCAGGATAGTTCTTGTTGAACTAAAGGAATTTTAAGGAAGTAAAAGAATGGCACTGGAATCCCTTCCTTTGACTTCTAGGTTGTTTATTGGAACTCCTATCAGGTTTTGGAGCCCTTTCTCCCTAGTTTTCCTGAGGTATTTGTTGAAAATCTTTGGTAGGGTCATGCTTCATAGAGGGAGGGAAATACACTGGAGATAAAGTCTGTTGTCACAGGTACCTGTTGCCACTCTTATGATACCAGTCATCTTTCAGTATTTGGGGGTGTTGGTGGAGAGAATTTGTTCCATGATACCAAAGTCTAGGGATGCTCAAATCCCTTAGATAAAATGACAGAGTATAGTTCATGTTCCATATCTGTGGCTTCTGCATCTGGGATTTTAACTAATCTGTGTACTAGAATGATTAACCAAGTCTTTCCTCTATGGGCCGAACTTCTTTGTGCTTTTTTTCTCTCTCTCCAAGCTTCCTTCCCTGATCATAATTTTATTATCCTGTATTTTACTTCCTTAGGGCCTTTTGCATGACAGTTCTTTTGTATAACAGATTAATTTTGGAAAATAGGTTCATTTATATTCAATTATGTTTAATATGTTGGTGGTAAGTTCTCTATTTAAACATATTTATCTGGAGGAGAATACTTTAAACTTAAGATGTTCCTCTGTTTCTGGTGAGAAACACTTTCTGTTACCAGCTGAGGGAGGGGAATACTATAAATTTCTATGGGAGAAAAAGAAATTGGGTGATCCAAGAGGTTATGGAAGGTGAACAAGAGATAGCATAAGTCATGAGAGAAACTGCTTTAAAAAAAAAAAAAGAATATCTACTAAGGCCCTGTTAGCATCTAAAACAGTCAAGTTTGTAGGAAACAGCTATTTGAGTCTGACCTCTCATCTGACTCTGTACTTCCATTTCTGCTTAGATGTTTTCAGGGACTTGAAGGTTCAAAGACAGTCACTCTATTTACTGAGAGCACTAAAGCTTAATAGCCCATAGAATTAAATTGTATTGTGCCCAAAATACATCTAACCAATTTTTTATTAACCTATGGCTCCTACTTCTATCTTCCAGGTTGGTGTAGAACAATTCTCACACCTTTTGCATGCAACATCTATTTGAATAGATTTGAATACAACTTTCATACTCCCTCAGACATGCTTGCTAGAGGTTTCAAATACCTTTGATAGTTTGAGCCTGGAAAGTTTTCTTGTATTCTGAAACACTTACTTGCTGATATTCTGTTAGCAGCTATATTCTGATAAAAGGAAATATTGTACAACATTGCAAAGAGTTTAAATTTTCTGTTAATGCCATTTGAGTGTAAGAAGCTAACTTCAGAAGTTTTCTGGTTAGGAATATTGGTTCTCTGGCTCAATATGTGGAAGTCTTCACTTATATACACCTGCTTGGGTAGATTGTGGAAGACCACAGACAAGTGGTTTAACTCAAGATGTTTCGGGCAAAGCATGCTATTTCTTCTTACTGTAAAAAATAAGGAACATTTCTGAGTCATTGCAGTCTTGGAATGTAATGCCAAACAAATGAGAACCAGACCACAAACAGTGGGGCCAAGTACATCATTACTGAGTGACTAATGTGAACAACTTACATAAACTGTGGCTGAAACTGAGTTTTTAGCAGATGACCATAACCTTTGATTGCATCAAGAATAGTTAAAAGCTCTTTAATCTGCATGTTGTCTTCAGCAAAAAAAAAAAAAAAAAACAACTCATCAATTCTATTCATAATCTCTGAGACCTGCAATTTTTCATTAAGATTTAACTCTACCTTTCTCAGATTCTTCTCCTCCTAGAGAGCCACAGATGTGACTGAAAAGAATTAGCTGGGGTCCAAATGTGTTGCATATATTGATGATGGGGGAAGGATGCTACAGATTAATACAACCTTCTTCCTTCCTTTAAAGCACCATGGAATGACTTCCTTTCAAAACTTTGGCTGATGGAATAATTCAGGTATTTCTTTTGAATACCTGTGTCATATACTGAGTTCCCAATCCTTTAGAAAGTAGATTTTCCTTTGTAGCAGGATCATTTCTTCTTACTCATTATGAACCACATCTGCCCATGATCCCATCTCATTGAGGTTTATTTTCTTTAAACACACAAATGAAAGGAAACACAGTTTTTCGCTAGGAACTCTTTTTAAAATGGAAGCAAAGAACATTAGTAACTCCTGGGAAGGAAAAAGTTCCCTTCTGGTTTTACTCCCTAAATAAAAGCACTAGTTCTAACAGCACTAATAACTATCTCATAGATGGATAAATGTTAATATTCTGTATACTTTCTCTCTGTTTACATTTGAATGAGAGTCTAATTGATTCCTGTGTACTTGGGAAAGATTTAAGGGAAAAAGGAAGAAAACAAGAGTTAAGAATTTTCCTGAAGGGTATTGATAGTCTCTAAACTTATTAATAAATGTTGATCCAGATTCTCTTTTTTTCCACTTTTTGTACTATATTTGGAGAATCTCAGCCCTTACCACAGGCCATCTAAATTAAAAGCTTCATTTTAATAAAAGTCATAGGTGATCTATATGGACATTAAAATTTGTCAAAAATTGTTCAACTCACTTAATCTCTAAACTTATGATTAACATCAAATATTCTCAGCTAAAACTCCTGATGTCCTATTCCATCTACCTCTGATTTGCTTTTTCCCCCTAAAAAATATTCACAGTATTATTTTTCTTCCATGCTCAACTCTTGGGAAAAACTCTATGCAATTTCAGTATCCATGCATAAAATCCTTTTAATATTCTAGCTCTTCAACAACTTGACCTTATCTCTTTCAAACATTTTCTCTTCCTGGGAAATAGCATTTGGTCCCATTGTCTTATAACCTGCAACCCTACCATTAATGAAAACTTTTAATTCACCTTAATTTTAGGTTTGCTCATCCTACTCATAGGTTATCATCTATTACCTTTCAATTTCACTTCCTCTGGTACTCAAACTTTAATGAATTTCTGAATCCACTGGTATCTACATGGTATTTGACTTTCCCACTTTTTCTTTCTCATTACTTTCAACACATCTTGGTGTCCCTTCTTTCCTGCCTTAAATCCCATGGCCAATCTATAATCATTCCTTTGAATCTATTTTCTATGCCTTTGCACGTTGTCTAGCTTTCTTATACTCATCTTCCAGAAGCTCATCACTGGCTAAATTAAATCTTAATCCTTTTAAGTTTTAGCCCAGCTAAATTGGCTGAAGAAAAACACAAAATCATGCTAATATTTTACCTTAATTAAGGACCATTAATTTCAAGTAGGACCTTAGGAGCTACCTAGCAATTCTGTGTTTCTCTCTCCTTTTAGAAAACCACTCCTCTTTCTTTTGTCTACTCAATATCTCCAATGTCATCCTCCTTTCAATAATCATGTCTTCCCCTCTCCTCAATCTGAACTGATGACCTGACTCTCTATTTCACAGATAAAGTATAGGGGGAATAAGAAAAGATCTCTCCTCAACACACATAAATCCATGTACCTACATCTGGGTGCATTTTTGCTTGTCAGGAATACCAACTGCACTTACTCCTAGAAGTCCAACTTCTTTATTTCAGAACTAGATGGCATTTTTTTTTTTTTTTTAAAGTCAAAGGAAATGTAATTTACTTTTGGTGAGTGTGAGTGAGTGAGTGAAGTCGCTCAGTCGTGTCCGACTCTTTGCGACCCAGTGGACCTACCAGGCTCCTCCGTCCATGGGATTCTCCAGGCAAGAATACTGGAGTGGGTTGCCATTTCCTTCTCCATAGATGGCATTTTTATGATAAAGACTTAGCTGTGGAAATTCTCCTCTTTCACATGATCAGATTTTCTCTCTGTATTGTATTCATCACCATATAATATCTTATAATTTCTCCCACTGAGAAATTTCACTCTTGAGGCTCACACCTTGAAATCTGTTGTCCTATTTTTCTTCTTCCTTGTAAAAGAAAGCTTCTTGAAGGAGCTTTCTCTAGATTTGTCTCTGGTTTCTTTCCTCTTCTTTACTAAATCCTCTCCAATAAGACTTTGGCTGATAGTTCTTCACTAAAAACTTTTCCACCCAAAGTTGTCAGTTATCTTGGTGTTTCTAACTGCAGTAGTCAATAGTTAGTTCCCATTTTGTTTGCTCCACCAGTAGCATTTGACATAATTGACAGTCTGTCTTTCTTGAAACATTTTCTTTGCTTTGTTTTCTGAATATCACATGTTCCCGGTTTTCTCACTTAATTGACTATTCTTTCTCAACCTGCTTTACTGATGTCTCATTGTTTCCCTGAATTCTAAATACTGGTGTTTCCCAGGGCTCAGTGCTTGATCCATTCTTTATCTATGCTCTTTTTGTGATATCATTCATTCCTAATTTTCTTTCTCCAGCCTTGGACCCTTTCCTGATCTCTAAACTCATATAAGCTGCCTACTTGATATCTCTTGATGGATGCTGAATAAGCATTTAGTACATAACACGCCCCAAACTGAATTCCCAATCTTCATCCGCAAACCTACTTCCACCTACAGTCTTCCTCATCTGTTTAGATGACAATTGCATTTGTTCAGTTGCTCAAGCCAAAGACTAAGTCATTCTTGGCTTCTCCACTAGGAAATCCTGTCAGCACTACCATCAATATATATCTTAAATCGGACCACTTTTCCACTATTACCTCCTACATCCAAGTCTCCACTATTCCTCACTTGTAATGCTGCAAAGAAGACTCTTGAGAGTCCCTTCTACTGCAAGGAGATCAAACCAGTCAATCCTAAAAGAAATTAACCCTGAATATTCATTGGAAGGACTGATGCTGAAGCTGAAGCTCCAATACTTTGGCCACCTGACGCAAAGAGCCAACTCATTGGAAAATACCCTAATGTTGGGAAAGATTGGAGACAGGAGGAGAAGGAGGCAACAGAGGATGAGATGGTTGGATGGCATCACGGACTCAATGGACATGAGTTTGAGCCAACTCCAGGAGACAGTGAAGAACAGAGAAGCCTGGTGTGCTGCAGTCCATGGGGGTCTGAACAACAATAACAATGTTGCAAAAGCCACCTGACTGGTTTGTCTACTTCTGCCCTTGTCAACCCTTGTCTGCCCTCCAGGCTCTTTCCAATGTGGCAATCACAGGGATTCCTTAAAATCATGTCAGAGATTACCTTCTCTATCTTCAAAACCCTCTGACATTATTAGACTCAAAAAGGTCAAACTCATTTCAATGACCCAAATGATCCACACCTTGCCATTTTTCACTTCATTTCTATACCTCCTTCTTTCTTTCATTCTAGTCTAGTCATACATGCTTCTGCCTCAGGGCCTTTGCCCCTGCTGTTTCTTCTACCTGAGATATTTTTCTTTCAAGTTCCTCCAATGTTTTAAAAGCTCATATTTCTCTACTCTGCCTAATTTCTCACCATTGCATTTATCACACTGACATGTATGTCTGTATCTATATCTCCGTCTACATCCATATCAGTATTTATTCATATTTCATTTGTTTTTGATCTCTCTTCATTGACAGAATTCAACCTCCACAAAGGAAAGAGGGAGGGAATATGTATATATGTAGTTATGACTGATTCACATTGTTGTATGGCAGAAATCAACATGATATTGTAAAGCAATTATACTCTAATTAAAAAAAATTTCTAGAAAAGGGCAATGATTTGAGACAATTTTTTCACTTCTGTATACTCAGTGCCTTGTTGAATGCCAGGCTTGTATTTGTGCTCAATGTATGTTTTTCAACTGACTGAGTGAATACATGAATTATCTATTAGTCCAGTTATGAGGTGCCAAAATTGCCTGTGGCCCAGACTCCCATGGACAGAGAAGCCTGGTGGGCTAGGGTGCATAGGGCCACAAAGAGTCAGATATAACTGAACTGACTTAGCACCCATGCAGGCAGACTTTCTGAGCTATCCCAAGTTTTCCACCTAATCATAGACACATATAATTTGAAACTTTGTAAATTGTTTAAATCAATAGCCTCTCCACTGATGGAATTTAAAGATCTATTTTCTTTGTCTGGACTCTGAACACAGTTGTTTAATGGGGTGCTCGCTGGAGGCTATCTTCCTTCATATACACCAGCCTCGATAAGTCTCAGGGAGTCCTGTTTTTACCCAAAATCCAAGGCCAATTACATATTATTGTGGTGGAAAAAGTCACTGTCATTAATATCTTTATGGATTTTTTACAAGAACCTAGTAAAATGCTGTGCACCCTGTGGGTACTTAATAAATAGTTGGACTGTGACTGACTATAGTAATTGAATCCATCTGAAATTAATTATTTTATCTTGATCATTTTTTCTCCAGTTTGACAACAAGGCGAGCCTGTTGCAATTTGTTTTTGGTTGTTGTATACATGCATAGTGCCCCTTGGAGATCCCAAATATATGTTAATTGATGGCAAAGTGAATAGTGCACTTGCTGCCATGTGTTATAGATTTTCAAAGAAATCTCCCTGGTATATTATCACAGAATTTATTAAACCTAGAAACATTTCCAAAACATATGTTTATAGTTTTATATTTTGAACTGTTCCAAGAATGAATTCTCCTCACTGGCGTTCCAGCCTCCTGCCTGTCTCCCCTCCAGTCCTTCCTCATATCCTTGTTGGGTTACCTTCTGAGTCACAGCTCCAATCAAGCCATTTTCTTTCAGGTACAGTGTTGATGCCTCCCTACAGAAAGCCAAGTAAAGTCCGAGTTTATCAACATATATGCAAAGTGACAAGCCCAGTAGCTAGTCCATTGTTAAGTCCAATATTGCCCAAATTCTGTTTTGTGAAACACTGGAGTCAGACGGGATGTTAACAGTTGTTCTGTAAAAAAATAAAAATAAAAATTTTAGAAGACAAATTAGTTTCGAGAATGTTAGGTTAACATGAAGCCAGATTCTTGACTTCAGGACTTCTCATAGCTTTTAAGATTTTCAACATGAGTCTCTAAAAGAGAAATTATTTTGACTATAGAACTGTATTTTTCTCAAGAGAAACTGCTATATTCTGCAAGATTCTAGTCTTCCCCTGCAACACAGTTTGAGAGATGCTAACTGTAACTTAATTCTCAGCTTATTATCATGCAATACAAGATTTTACTCATCACCTACTGAATGGACCCAATTCCTGATACTCCCCACAGCCTTTTAATATTTCTAAAAGGCTCACCATATAATGGTACTTTATCTTCTTGTCTGAAATGCCTTCCTGACAGACATCTGGTTAACTCTACTCATCTTCAAGCATTTGGGCAGGGATGAGTTTATCATAGAAGGCTTTCCTGAAACCAATATGTATCATACTAAGTCTTATCTGAGATCTTACCACATTTCTCTTTAGATGTTTATTACTTTCACTTTCTCCAGTTCACTGGGAACAGGGATTGTGTTTTGTTCATCTTCACGTACTTATTGCTTAATATAGAATCAGGAAAATAGCAGGTGCTTGATAATTATTTGTTGAACTAAACTAAAGAGAGCATATGCTTTACATATTTGGAAAAGTGGATTATGCAACTATTTGCAAGCTATATTTTACATACACAAATATATTTTGCAGTTTAGATAGTACTAAATGTTTTTGTGAAATGAGAGGGAATAGAATAATGAAATCACTGCTGGCAAATGTCATCTTGTATAAGATAGGCACAGTATATTTCAATAGTCTTCTACACTTCTTCCCTTTTCTGACATGCATGGTGATGAAAAAGCATTCAATGTTACTGGAAACTGTTTTGAAATGTTTTCGAAACCATGTCCATGGACCAACATTGCTAATAAGCCCAGAATGTAGTGATTTCATTAGCTCTTTTTCAGTGTGCTCAAAGATGACTTGGCAAAAGGCAAGAGTGGTAGCTAAAGAACTTACTTTTTGTTGTTTCTAGGATTTTGGCCAAAGCTGTGAATTCAGAGCATGGGTGGAGGAGACTCACAAGTTGCAACATTTTTCTCACTATCAACCCATGGTAGATTGATTCCCAATAAGTATACCCAAAGCAAGGGTACAGCTGTGTGCTAAGAATGTATCTCCTACCCTAAGAAAGTATCATGATCTCATATCAGAAAACCAAAAATGTTAATTGCTTCACTCTATGACAATTGATTTTGACTGTTATATTCCTGAGAATTATTAGTTTCCATGATGTTTTCTAAATAATCCTGTGTTTAGTAATGTTGTAGATTCAAAGGTGGGTTAAATAATTTCTGCCCTCAAAGAATTTACAATGTAACTGAGGACATAGGATAAATCTTCAAATAACTACAAAGTGATGCAGCATAAGATACCTGCATTCTGAATGATACAAAATGCTCAAGAATTCAGTTCCTGGGAATTGCTTCCATATGGGCTTCTCAGGGCGGTCTTTATGGAAGAAGGGACTTTGTACCAGGCTGTGGTTCAAGTGGATTACAGAAATTTGAAGACTGAGGAGGGAATTCAAGGCTGAAGTAGACAATAGACAGAGGCATAGAGATGGTGAATGATGAAACATGTCTAGAAAATGTCCTATAGTCTGGTTCAGTTGAAGTATATATTTTCGATAAGTATAGTGGAAAATCAGACCGGAGAATGTGTTGAATTAACATGGATTAAATGTTAGACTAAGTTCATAATTTTTAAAAAGAAGCTATGAAGCCATTAAGTAAGGGGAGAAAGTTTTATTATCTAAATAGCAGGTACTAAAATTTATTTTAAGCAAGAACTGCCATTGGAAAAAATATCCTGGCTTCTGAAAAAGAATGACAGAATGAATACATACTAAAAATCCTACCTCCCACAGCAAACATAAGAATGCTGAATGTAGGTGTTGACAGAAGTGGAACAGCAGTTAGAATATGTTAAGTAGTAAAATAATGAAAATTATTCACACTTTTGTTTAAGGAAAAATAGGAACATGGATTTTTTAAAAGAAATATATTAAGATAATCTTTTATATAAGTGACAATTAATTTTAAAAGTGGATCGATAAAGGAAAATATGGTGAATTCAATAAATGCTAGGAAAAGTAAAACTAATGTGTATAAATACCTTTAAAAATAATAGTGATCAACCCATTATTTGTTGATATAAATGATGTTTTTGAAAAATGACTACATTTTCCAAAAACACAGTGTGATGAGCTTCATTAACATTCATTTTTTGCAAATCTTTAATTCCTTAGTTAATAGAGGACAGCTGAATTTTCAAACCTGTGTCTAAGTTCAGTTTGTTGCCACATTATTTGTCAGGTAACTACTGTTAGCTGTAAGACACTGAGGATGAAATACATCTTCGTATTATTAAGAAAACACTTTTGTTCTTGCAGAATGTCTGAAAAAGTCTCAGTGACTCTCAGGGATTCCAGGACCATACTTTGAGGTGTTAATTTTGAGAAGCTAGAAGGGAATATTAATATCAGCCAAAATCAAATTTAATATGAAAAACATTACAAAAGACAAAGTGGGAGAGTTTTTGTGCTTTAATGAAGTAATCCACCAAGAAGATGTAATCATTACAGGCCTTCATGGACTTAACATTAGGACCTGGAAATATATCAAACAAAATTTAACAATTACAGAGAATTAATTAGAACTTCACAATCATTCCAGGAGATTCAAGTCTCACAGAATCACCAGATAAGAAATAATTAATGACATAAATGGTTTAGTGATATAATTGGTAACTCTGAGCTAATAGATACATATATATTTTCAGGGCCAAAGCAGAGCAGACATTGTTTAAAAACAGACATGAAAACATTTTATGCTTACACATTTGCAAACCTAGATGAAATTAACAGTTTTCTAGAAATATATATTTTAATAAATTCACCAACATGCTTAAAACATACAAAATGATGTGTAGTAGGCAATACAGGGAATATCAATAAATTCAAAATATTAACATTTTATAGATTACATTTTCTGAGCCTGATGTTTTAAAATTGAATACCAACAGAAACATAGTGACACAATTTCCCATATATTTGAAATTCTGAAAACAGACTTATTAATAATGTATGGTTTAAATGAAAACTTATTAGAATAATTATGTGAATTTTTATATGTTACTTTCAAATAGAATTATCATCTTAAGTTTATTTCTTAGAAGACAAGAAACACTGATGTCAACAAGTAAGATAAACAATCAACCCAAGAAGTTGGTTGGACTGTAAAAATGTGATTAAATAGAAAAAAGAAAATGAGAAGGAAAAATATTAGAATTTAATTTCAAAAACAAACAAAAAGCAAGTTTGAAAATTAAATTCCTCTGCCACATTTTTTCCTCTTAGACAATAAGAAAGTAAATTCTGGCAAGATTGAAAAGAAAGAGAAAGAGAAATAAACAAACAACATTAAGAATAAAATGGATTGCATGGGCAAGGTAGTGTAGGAATTAAAAAAATAATATGAACAAAACTGTGTTTTTACATGTGAAAAGCCAGATGAAATCATCAATATTTTGAAACATGTAATTTACCAAAATTGATAAACATACTTTTAAAAATATCCTGAATGAAGAAAACAACAGATAAGAAATGAATCAGTAGCCAAAAATCTTTCAGTTTTTTTTTTTTTTTTTTGCCTTTTCAAGAGTAAACGATGTTACATCTAAGTTTTGGTAAAATTTCAGGAATAGAATTTCTGTATTATATACAACTTGTTTTCTGTATGTGAAAAGAGAGCTATAAAAGTTAACTAAGCAGGATAATATAACCTTGATATTCAGATCAGACAATAACTTATTAGTCAATTTCATTTAACATAAATCCTATGTAAAACATGAAATTAAATCCAGCTGTATGTTAACACATGCACAGACTCACTCACACGCATGCATACATCCAGCATTATCTAATCAACTATCTCCTAGGGGTTCATGGATGGTCGTTGCTATTCAGTCTGTTCCATGATACATGGATGATACAGTATTATTAAAAAATTGACATTCCTTATATGCAGAATCTAAAAAGAAATGATACAAATCAACTTATTTCAAAACAGAAACAGACTCAGAGACTTACTTTTGTTGGGGGGAAGGATGGGGGACAGGATGTTTAGGGAGTTTGGGATCAACAAGTACTCACTACTGTATTTAAAATGGATAACCAACAAGAACCTATTGTATAGCACAGGGAACTCTGCTCAATGTTATGTGGTAGCCTGGACTGGGAGGGGAATTTGGGGAAGAATAGATACACGTATATGATTGACTTCCTTTGCCATGCACCTGAAACTATCACATTGTTAATTGACTATATTCCAATATAAAATAAAAAGTTTAAAAAAAAGTTTTAAAAATCAATCATGCTCAAAGCTGGTCAGAGAAAAACATGATCATAATAGATGAAGACATTGAAAATTCAATGGTTACTTGTTGTAACACTTTTTTTTTCTGACTTCTTTTTTTTTCCCAATTATTTTTATTAGTTGGAGGCTAATTACTTTACAATATTGTAGTGGTTTTTGCCATACATTGACATGAATCAGCCATGGATTTACATGTATTCCCCATCCCGATCCCCCCTCCCACCTCCCTCTCCACCCAATTCCTCTGTGTCTTCCTAGTGTACCAGCCCCGAGCACTTGTCTCATGCATCCAACCTGGACTGGTGATCTGTTTCACACTTGATAATACACATGTTTCGATGCTGTTCTCTCAGATCATCCCACCCTCGCCTTCTCCCATAGAGTCCAAAAGTCTGTTCTATACATCTGTGTCTCTTTTTCTGTTTTGCCTATAGGGTTATCGTTACCATCTTTCTAAATTCCATATATATGCATTAGTATACTGTATTGGGTCTTTATCTTTCTGGCTTACTTCACTCTGTATAATGGGCTCCAGTTTCATCCACCTCGTTAGAACTGATTCAAATGAATTCTTTTTAATGGCTGAGTAATATTCCATTGTGTATATGTACCACAGCTTTCTTATCCATTTGTCTGCTGATGGACATCTAGGTTGCTTCCATGTCCTGGCTATGATAAACAGTGCTGCGATGAACATTGGGGTGCACGTGTCTCTTTCAGATCTGGTTTCCTCAGTGTGTATGCCCAGCAGAGGGATTGCTGGGTCATATGGCAGTTCTATTTCCAGTTTTTTAAGAAATCTCCACACTGTTTTCCATAGCGGCTGTACTAGTTTGCATTCCCACCAACAGTGTAAGAGGGTTCCCTTTTCTCCACACCCTCTCCAGCATTTATTGCTTGTAGACTTTTGGATAGCAGTCATTCTCACTGGCGTGTAATGGTACCTCATTGAGGCTTTGATTTGCATTTCTCTGATAATGAGTGATGTTGAGCATCTTTTCATGTGTTTGTTAGCCATCTGTATGTCTTCTTTGGAGAAACGTCTGTTTAGATCTTTGGCCCATTTTTTGATTGGGTCATTTATTTTTCTGGAATTGAGCTGCAGGAGTTGCTTGTATATTTTTGAGATTAATCCTTTGTCTGTTTCTTCATTTGTTGTAACACTCTTAACAAACAAGAGCTATAAGGGAACTGCTGCTGCTGCTAAGTCGCATCAGTCATGTCTGACCCTGTGTGACCCCCTAGACAGCAGCCCACCAGGCTCCTCTGTCCCTGGGATTCTCCAGGCAAGAACACTGGAGTGGGTTGCCATTTCCTTCTCCAATGCATGAGAGTGAAAAGTGAAAGTGAAGTTGCTCCGTTGAGTCCGACTCTTAGTGACCCCATGGACTGCAGCCTACCAGGCTGTCCATGGGATTTTCCAGGCAAGAGTACTGGAGTGGGGTGCCCTTTCCTTCTCCAATAAGGGAACTAGTTTGCTATTAGAAAAGGTAGAAAAATGTGTGTGCTTAGCCTCTCAGTCATGTCCAACTCTTTGCAACCCTCTGGACTGTAGCCCACCAGGCTTCTCTGTCCATGGGATTTTCCAGGCAAGAATACTGGAGTGGGTTGCCATTTCCTCCTCCAGGGGATCTTCCTGGATCTTGAACTTGCAACTCCTATGTCTCCTGCAGTGCAGGCAGGTTCTTCAACCCTTGAGCTGTTGTTAGGGAAGCCCTACAATAAAAGTCATACTTTCTGTTCAAATTCTAGAAGCATTTCTATTAAAGTCAGGAATCAGATAAACTTACACCTTTATTGGAACCAGATCAATACAAATATAAGGGAGGAAAAAAAGGTAAAAATATGAAAGATATGTAAAATTGATACCATTTAGATAAATTTATCTACATAGAAAATACAAGATCATGAATGACTGAAATCAGAAATTATGAGAGAATTTCAAAAAGTGACCAACTGCAGAATCACCATAAAAATAAAAATAATAGCACATCTATGTAGACATAACTAGTGCTCAATGCTTTTCCTTTCCTTCTGGATAACACAGAGAACTGTTTCCCCATTATTTAAAGAGAGACATGTGACTAGATCTTTTTTTTTTTTTTTAGGATACAAATTTTATTCAAGTTCCCATAGACTGTAAATTAGGAGTCACTGGAACATATCCAGGGACATAACAGCAGGTGCAAAAATTTCATGGTCTGAAGGTATTGAAATCATACAGAGGTTCTCTTATCAACAGTGACTAGATCTTTTAGGTACTATTTTCCCAGAAATGCTTCTCAGAAGTAGAACTAGTGTTATTTTTGAAAGACAAGTGCCACACTGTACTCAATATCCCTACTCTGCCTAGAAAATAAAGGCCATCACACATACCTGCTTTATCCCTTTAGGAACAATTCTCTTTGTGAAGGTTCTTTAGCTCAAAGCAAAAGGAATTTTGTAGGATTTTTCAAATCTTACCAATCAATGTTTGGACTTTCCAGGTGGCACTAGTGGTATAGAATCTGCCTGCCACTGCAGAAACAAGAAACGTGGGTTTAGTCCCTGGGTTAGGAAGATCCCTTGGAGGAGGGCATGGTGACCCACTCCAGTATTCTTGCCTGGAGGAGCCTATGGACAGAGGAAACTGACAGACTGACAGACTAGAGTCCATAGGGTCGCAAGGAGTTGGACAGGACTAAAGCAACTTAGCATACACAATCACCATGTTATGTACAGTATATATTTATGTACAATCAATGTATGTATTTAATCTAGGAATCTGATTTAAGTTTCAACTGGTAAACCTAGTACTGACCCATTTGGATCAGTTCAGTTCAGTTCAGTTCATCGCTCAGTCGTGTCTGACTCTTTGCGACCCCATGAGTCACAGCATGCCAGGCCTCACTGTCCATCAGAAACTCCCAGAGTTTACTCAAGATAGCATCACCTAAATAGAGTTAAAGATTCTAAATTCAAGCAAGATAGTGATAAACTTGATGTTCCCACTAAGAATCTTTCCAGTAAAAGCACTTGTAAATTTGAATGCAAAAATCTATTGTGAAGTCCAGCATTCTGTACATATCCTTAAATGACAAACACATGTTTCCCTTTAATGGCTATAAATGACCACATCACAATGTAAACCACAACCAAAAGTTTATTTTAAAATCTCAGCATTATTAAAGTTCAAAATATTTATAATATCTGGTGTGCTGATATGTTTTGTTTCTCTCCTAATTCTACTTCTAATTTTAGTTTGCTTTCTTTCTATACCCTGTAGCTTTTCAAAATGTTTGGTTGTACAAGTTAATTAAGATTCCTTTTAGGAGTAAAGGCAGAGTCAAAGTTTATTTTCTTAATCATCTTGGAAATGATGACTACTGGTTTTTAAAGATGCTTGAAAAAAAGAGTGAAAGGGTTAGTTGCTCAGGCGTGTCTGACTCTTTGCAACCCCATGGACTGTAGTCCACCAGGCTCCTCTGTCCATGGAATTCTCCAGGCAAGAATACTGGAGTGGACAGCCATTTCCTTCTCCAGGGGATCTTTTTGATCCAGAGATCAAACCTGGTCTCCCACATTGCAGGCAGATTCTTTACCATCTGAGCCACCAGGGAAGCCCTAAAGTGTTTACTATGGCTATATTTGAGCCATTTGTGATGAGACTGGGCTTCCCTGACAGCTCAGTTGGTAAAGAATCTGCTGCAATGCAGGAAACCCCAGTTCAATTCCTGGGTCAGGAAATCCTCTGGATAAGGGATAGGCTACCCACTGCAGTATTCTTGGGCTTCCCTTGTGGCTTAGTTGGTAAAGAATCTGTCTACAATGCGGGAGACCTGGGTTTGATCCCTGGGTTGGGAAGATCCCCTGGAGAAGGGAACAGCTACCAACTCAGGTATTTTGACCTGGAGAATTCCATGGACTGTATAGTCCATGGGGTTGTAGTCAGTGTGTCGGCAGAATGCCATAGATATCCCTCCAAGATTTCTGTCCCCTTGTGAGTCCATTAAAATCTATGTACTGCTGTGAAAAAGACTTTGCGGTGTGATTAAAATTACCAATGAACTGGCTTTAAAATAGAGAGATTATCTCTAATTATCTGGGTGGGCCCAGTGTCTTACAGAAACTCTTAAAAGGAGAAGAGGAAGGGACTCAATAAGATGGGCAAAAGTGGAATTCAAAGAGATTTCAGGCATGAAAAGGATTTCATGCACTGTTGCTGTTTCTGAGATGGAAGGACCCAGGTGCAAGAACTGATGAAAACTGGGGGCTTGCTGGCCCCCAAGTGACAGCCAGCAGAGAAATGAGAATTCAGTCCTACAACTGCAAGGAACTGGATTCTACCAGTGACCTAAAGGAGCCTAAAAGCAGATTCTTCTCAGAGCCTCTTCATAAGAGGTAATGAGTTGACAACTTGTTGATGTTGTCATGGGATCCAGAGCAATCAGTGAGGCCAACCCAGACTTCTGACCTCCTGAACCATGAGATAATTGATGAATGCTGTCTTAAACTCCTACTTTTGTGGTAATTTGTTACCGCAGCAACAAGAAACTAATACAACCGTCATGACATCCCTTTGAGGCAGAGTGTGAGGAAAGTTCATAAGTCAGTGTGATATCACTTCAGGAGAGGTTCTATTAAACTTTTACTGAATAAAACTACAAGTGAGAATGTTGTTAACTTAACAAATATCATTTGACTAAATGCAAAAGTATAGTTCAATTTTGCATATCAATTTGATAAATGAAACCCCAGATACAAAAAAGAAAATTTGGAGTATTTTTGTAAGTTCATTTATGTAAAATATGTACGCACTTTATGTAAGAGTCACCTTGGAGTGACTGAATACTCTTAAAACATTGAGTTGCTTTTTCAAAATTTAAATCTTTTCACAGATTTTTGAAACATATCTATTGAATATGATGTATCGGGTTATAGAGTATCTAGTTCTAATATATCACTATTTTTCAAAGTACTTGACTATTGAAAATTAGTTGCTTATATATGAAAACATTATTCTCTCAGTCATGTCTGACTCTTTGCAACCCTCTGGTCTGCAGCCCACCAGGCTCCTCTGTCCATGGGATTCTCCAGGAGAGAATACTGAGTGGGTAGTCATTCTCTTCACCAGGGGATCTTCCCTACTTAGGGATCGAACCCATGTCTTCTGCAGTGTAGGCAGATTCTTTGCCATCTAAGCTACCAGGGAAGCCAAATTATAAAGGAAGAGAAAGCAAATATACTAATTTTACTGATTGCTGACTGTTGCGACAATATATCTTGAATTATTGGTTGAAATAAAATTCAAATATCTTTGCCTTTATTTTATTTAAAGGAAAAAGTATTTATCTACATTTTTGAAAAAAGTATAAACTATTTATGAATTGATTGTATAAACAAATTAAAGACCCTACATGAATCTGATAAAAACACAAATAAGGGGAGGTTATTGTCCATCTCGCTTAGTGACTATTTTAGTTAGGTAAAGTCAACATGACCAAAGCAAATGCTTCTGTCACTAATAATTATATGGCGGACTCTTTCAATTGTGCTGGACTCCCCTGGAGAGTAATTGGCATCGTTGTTTGTTGGCCTGTGGGATAATCTGTACTTTCTGACTTCTCTCCATTTCCTGTACCTCTAAAGGAAATATGACCTGACATGGTTGGAAACTCTGTCTACTGACTATGACCTTGTATAATGTGAATGTGCTGGCCCTGCTTTGAAGAGTTGGCTTGACTCTGAGCAGATCCCCCTGACTTAAAAAAGAAAACTAATTAGGCATTAAGAAAAGTCTCATTCTTTTGAGACTGAAAGCATTCCATCAGGTTTATTCACATTCAAATGGTTTGAAAGACTTAATACTTAAAAAAAAAATGTGTCCTTGAAAACTAATAAAGGATTTGCATTTACTTAGATTGTTATTAGGAGACATAAAATCAAATTCTCTTTTCTTAGTACTTGCTGAAATGTTGGGGTAATCTACTCTAGGTAGGGCAGTTATCTTGATATCAATTACTTTGTTAATAAATGCATCCCTTTTTAAAAATTTGAACTAAAATGTGAATGAATCATTGATTAAATCAAAATGTATAACTTTCTTTTGCTTTGCATACTTAAAGATTAAGTTGAAAATAGGTAAAATTCTCTGCCTGAAGTCATGGAGGTAGAGGAGAATTTTAGAAATTATGTGATAAAGCAGATCAACAATAAATAATCTTTTAATGTTAATAATGTCTTCTATTTCCTTCTCTTTTTCTTCAAAGGAACTTAGCACATTTCACAGGAAGTATCTTTTTAAAATGTTCCTTTAAGAATTTTAAAGGAAAAAGATCATTTACTTCATTTTAAAGCTAGAGAGACTTAAATATTGAAACATTTCTGTTATGCAAAATGTACATTTTGGACCACTCTCAGGACAGAAACTCTTTGTCCAATTGTAAATTTTAGCCTGTTTCTTGGTGAGATGACCTAATGAAATCTGATCAAAGCTTCCCATTTGACAAGTCAGCCTGCCCTTCCTCTACAGCTCTCTGTTTACTTCCAATTAAAACTGGTGTCAAGCTCTCCCTGGCTGATGACATAGATATTTCTGCACTTAATCTTCTTGCCTGAAATGGATGAGGATGAAGTTTCTATTTTGCCCTTCTTGTCCAGTTTCCTTAATCAGCAATTGACCTTGTTTCTAATAACCTAGAGAACCTCCATATTTATCCACATTAGAGATTTGGTACCTGGAAAGATAAATAAAAGAAGACTTCTTTTTTATTTGATTCATTTTTTTTTGCCTTTCTATAAAAGTTTTATTTTTATCATTTTCCTGCCAGTGTTATAAAAAAATAATCGACATATGTCAGTGTATAAGTTGGAGGCATACAGCATGATAGCTTGAGTTACACCTATTGTGAAATGATTACCATGACAGGTTTAGCTAACATCCAACTTCTCATATAAATACAATAAAAAAAGAAAGTAGTGAACAAAAAAGGGGAGAAATCCTCCTTGTGATGAGAACTCAGGATTTACTCTCAACAATTTTCCTATGTGTCATACAACAGTGTTAGCTATACCCGTCACGTTGTATTACATCCCAGGTACTTAATTTATATTCCAGATTTATCTATGGACTGAGGCCAAAATAAGAGTCATTTTGAAAAGTGACTTCTTGAAGTTTTGGGGACAGAAATTCGGCTGTGTATAGTTATTAAGAGGCACAGCCAGAATACAGACTGATGATGGATTAGATCACGGTAGCAGGTATTGATATCTTAGACTATGAAAATTTGCAGTAGAACATTAAGGCCCCATATAAGTTATCAAAGAAAGTAGGGGCTACCACAGCCGCTTACAAGTTACCAAAGGGCCATGCTGTTTAGCTGCTGAAGCACACGCATGTAATCATGAAGAAGGATTAGTTCTTCCTTCTCTTCACATTCCAGTGACATAGTCTGACTGATATGGAGACTCCAACTTAGTACAAGTTAGTTAGGATTTCTTTGTACCACACACCTTGCTCTAAAATCACATCAGGGCAGGAGCCTTAGTCTTACTTCCCCCACCGGCAGTACATCAGCACCTTTGTGTGGCAAAAGTACTGCTTCTTCTGGACCCTCTCCCCCTCAGCTTCCCTACAGCATTGTTTCATTCATCCCCCAGTGCATGCATTCTGCGCTCTGTATAAAGGGAACTGATGAAAGAGGGAAGTAGGAGACGGGAGGAAGTGAGTCTAAAAGGGAAGGATTCAGATTCTGAGCAGTGAAGAGAGGAAGAAGAACCCTTTGAAAGTGAAAGTGGGGATAGTCTAACCTCAGAGTTCCTGAACATAATCTGACCTCCCACCATTAGAAAATTAATGTCAGGTTCAACTCGGTTACAAAAAGCCCATCTGTGGAGCATCTTTCCTTGATTCACTTTAAATAACAAAAGTAGTTGGGATTGTATATGGAGGAATAGTCTTATAGGCAATAAGAGCTAAAAGGACAATAGTGCTACCACCTTTGCAGGTGGTTTGTATAACTTATATTGCTTATATTATATATTAATATAAATATTTTGAAATAGGCCATATTCATAGCATACTCTACTCTCTGAATCATGAAGAGCCAAATGGTATATCTGTTTAATTAGAAAGCATAAAGTAAAAGAAGAACTGAGATCTCTATATTAATCTGCTAGTGTTGTCCCAACAAAATACTACAGACTGTGTGGTTTAAACAACAGATATTTATTCTATCACACTTCTGGGCACTTGTGCAAGATGAAGGTGTCTGCAAGTCTAGTTTCTCCAGAGCCTTCTGCCTTTGACTTGCAGATGGCTATGGCCTTTCCTCTCTGTGCCTGTATCCCTGTGTCTCTCTCTTTTTAAGGATACCAGCCCCATTGGATTGAGGTTCCACATGACCCCTCAGTTAACCTTGGTGGTGGTGGTTTAGTCACTAAGTCATGTCCAGCTCCTGTGATCCCATGGACTGTAGCCTACTAGGCCCCTCTGTCCATGGGGTTTTCCAGACAAAAATACTGGAGTGGTTTGCCATTTCCTTCTCTGGGGATCTTCCCAACCCGGGGATCAAACCCTGATCTCCTGCACTGCAAGCAGATTCTTTACCAACTGAGCTACCAGGGAAGCCCCAATTCACCTTAATTACCTCCTTAAAATCTTATATCTAAATATGATAACATTGGGGCTTATGACTTCATCATATGAATTTTGGGGGACACAATTCAATCCACAGGAATCCCTTATTCTCTCATGCTATACTGCCAGGTTGCCTGTTTCTAGGAAACTCACATGATGGGTCTTGATGTCTAATATCTGAAAAGCAATCCTCTGATTTCTGCAGTTGACAATAGCAACCACAACTAAAAACAAATTCTACATGATTGCTGTTTAACTTTGAAGAGAGTTTTGTAGCTTTTGATAGGAGCTAGCATGGGCCACACTGTGACAACGCAAAATTTCCATTCATGAAATTGGTAAGCCTTCCAAAGAAACAGTTAAGTTCAGTCACTCAGTCGTGTCCAACTTTTTGCGATCTCATGGACTGCAACATGCCAGGCTTCCCTGTCTGTCACCAACTTCTGGAGCATACTCAAAATCACATCCATTGAGTCGGTGATGCCATCCACCATCTAATCCTCTGTTGTCCCCTTCTCCGCCTGCCTTCCATCTTTCCCAGCATCAGGGTCTTTTCCAGTGAGTCAGTTCTTTGCATCAGGTGGCTGAACATGGAGTTTCAGCTTCAGCATCAGTCGTTTCAATAAATATTCAGGACTGATTTCCTTTAAGATGGACTGGTTGGATTTCCTTGCAGTCCAAGAGACTCTTAAGAGTCTTCTCCAACACCACAGTTCAAAAGTGTCAATTCTGTGGCACTCAGTTTTCTTTATAGTCCAACTCTTACATCCATTCAAGACTACTGGAAAAACAAGTGCTCAATAGCTTTGACTAGACGGGCCTTTGTTGCAAAGTAATGTCTCTACTTTTTAATATGCTGTCTAGGTTGGTCATAGCTTTTCTTCCAAGGAGCAAGCATCTTTTAATTTCATGGCTGCAGCCACCATCTGAAGTGATTTTGGAGCCCAAGAAAACAAAGTTTCTCATTGTTTCCATTGTTTCACCATCTATATGCCATGAAGTGATGGGACCAGATGCCATGATCTTAGTTTTCCGAATGTTGAGTTTTTTTTTTTTTTTCCGAATGTTGAGTTTTAAGCCAACTTTTTCACTCTCCTCTTTTACCTTCATCAAGAGGCTCTTTATTTCCTCTTTGCTTTCTGCCATAAGGGTGTTGTCATCTGGGTATCTGAGGTTATTGATATTTCTCCCAACAATGGCATTTTGCAAGATGTACTCTGCATATAAGTTAAATAAGCAGGATGACAATATACAGTCTTGACGTACTCCTTTTCCTATTTGGAACCAGTCTGTTGTTCCATGTCCAGTTCTAAGTGTTGCTTCTTGACCTGCACACAGATTTCTCAGAAGCAAGTAAGGTGGTGTGGTATACCCATCTCTCCATTTTCCACAGTTTGTTGTGATTCATACAGTCAAAGGCTTTGGCATAGTCAATGAAGCAGAAGTAGATGCTTTTCGGGAACTCTTTGGCTTTTTTGATGATCCAGCAGATGTTAGCAATTTGATCTAGCTCAGTTAGTATCTGAACCAGATATTAAGAAACAGTATCTGAATTCATCCATGATGCATTGGATCTTTTTATTGGAATTGTTCTCTCTTTCTGTGGAAAGATATCACAGAGGAGAAGCTCTTTGGGGCAGATATGACTATTGTCATGTCTCACTTACAAGGACATCACTTTCAGAGATTAAAAACAATTCTGTCTGGATGTAATCAGAATAGTTTAACATGGAAATCAATAGAAAGAAATATTTTATAATTCAGAAGTTACTAAAAACTGAGATTTATGCCAGACCACCATATTTAACATTAAGTGGATTGGTTGAAATTATAACTTTTTACTTTATTAGTGTTGTTTCATATAGATAAAGCCTAAACAATGAGATGGTTGAAAAGTACTCAATGGCATTATCTATTTGAACGTAGTAAAATTAATAATGGTTATGTGAATACAGGTAAGACCCAGAGGAGGGTTAAAGATGTGCCATAAGATGGGATGTTTAAGTTGAGATACAGTATGAATTGAAGGAATAGGAGAGATAGATTTCAGAATAATTCTCATTCTTAAACTATGCTGTATGAATAGTGGAAGAAATACATTTAATGAACCACGTAGCATGTTTTTATGGGCTCTTGTGAAAGATACCATCATGGTGTTGATTGCTTAACTTTCTTAAGGGTTGGATGTGATTAATCACAGGAGACAATTGACTGCTTTATATATCACTCAAGTTGTATTAACCTATTCCTAAGTCACAAGAGAAGACTCCACACATGGACATCACCAGATGGTCAACACCGAAATCAGATTGATTATATTCTTTGCAGCCAAAAACGGAGAAGCTCTATACAGTCAGCAAAAACAAGACCGGGAGCTGACTGTGTCTCAGATCATGAACTCTTTATTGCCCAATTCAGACTAAAACTGAAGAAGGTAGGGATAACCACTAGACCATTCAGGTATGACCTAAATCAAATCCCTTAGACTATACAGTGGAAGTGAGAAATAGATTTAAGGGACTAGATCTGATAGACAGAGAGCCTGATGAACTATGGACGGAGGTTCGTGACATTGTACAGGAGACAGGGATCAAGACCATACCCATGGAAAAGAAATGCAAAAAGGCAAAATGGTTGTCTGAGGAGGCCTTACAAATAGCTGTGAAATGAAGAGAAGCTAAAAGCAAAGGAGAAAAGGAAAGATATTCCCATTTGAATGCAGAGTTCCAAAGAATAGCAAGGAGAGATAAGAAAGCCTTCCTCAGCAATCAATGCAAAGAAATAGAGGAAAACAACAGAATGGGAAAGACTAGAGATCTTTTCAAGAAAATTAGAGATAAACAAGGGAACATTTCATGCAAAGATGGGCTCAATAAAGGACAGAAATGGTATGGACCTAACAGAAGCAGAAGATATTAAGAAGAGGTGGCAAGAATACACAGAAGAATTGTACAAAAAAGATCTTCACGACCCAGATAATCACGATGGTGTGATCACTCACCTAGAGCCAGACATCCTGGAATGTGAAGTCAAGTGGGCCTTAGAAAGCATCACTATGAACAAAGCTGGTGGATGTGATGGAATTCCAGTTGAGCTATTTCAAATCCTGAAAGATGATGCTGTGAAAGTGCTGCACTCAATATGCCAGCAAATTTGGAAAACTCAGCAGTGGCCACAGGACTGGAAAAGGTCCGTTTTCATTCCAATCCCTAAGAAAGGCAATGCCAAAGAATGCTCAAACTACCGTACAATTGCACTCATCACACACGCTAGTAAAGTAATGCTCAAAATTCTCCAAGCCAGGCTTCAGCAATACATGAACCGTGAACTTCCAGATGTTCATGCTGGTTTTAGGAAAGGCAGAGGAACCAGAGATCAAATTGCCAACATCCGATGGATCATTGAAAAAAACAAGAAAGTTCCAGAAAAACATCTATTTCTGCTTTATTGACTACACCAAAGCCTTTGACTGTGTGGATCACAATAAACTGGAAAATTCTGAAGGAGATGGGAATACCAGATCACCTGACCTGCCTCTTGAGAAACCTGTATGCAAGTCAGGAAGCAATAGTTAGAACTGGACATGGAACAACAGACTGGTTCCAAACAGGAAAAGGAGTACGTCAAGGCTGTATATTGTCACCCTGCTTATTTAACTTCTATGCAGAGTACATCATGAGAAACGCTGGTCTGGAAGAAGCACAAGCTGGAATCAGGATTGCCAGGAGAAATATCAATAACCTCAGATATGCAGATGACACCACCCTTATGGCAGAAAGTGAAGAGGAACTTAAAAGCCTTTTGATGAAAGTGAAAGAGGAGGGTGAAAACGTTGGCTTAAAGCTCAGCATTCAGAAAACTAAGATCATGGCATCTGGTCCCATCACCTCATGGGAAATAGATGGGGAGACAGTGGAAACAGTGTCAGACTTTATTTTTTTGGGCTCCAAAATCACTGCAGATGGTGACTGCAGCCATGAAATTAAAAGATGCTTACTCCTTGGAAGGAAAGTTATGACCAACCGAGACAGCATATTAAAAAGCAGAAACATTACTTTGCCAACAAAGGTTCGTCTGGTCAAGGCTATGGTTTTTCCAGTGGTCATGTATGGATGTGAGAGTTGGAATGTGAAGAAAGCTGAGCGCCGAAAAATTGATGCTTTTGAACTGTGGTGTTGGAGAAGACTCTTGAGAGTCCCTTGGACTGCAAGGAAATCCAACCAGTCCATCCTGAAGGAGATAAGTCCTGGGTGTTCATTGGAAGGACTGATGCTGAAGCTGAAACTCCAGTACTTTGGCCACCTCATGCGAGGAGTTGACTCATTGGAAAAGACCCTGATGCTGGGAGGAATTGGGGGCAGGAAGAGAAGGGGACAACAGAGGATGAGATTGCTGGATGGCATCACCGACTTGATGGACATGAGTTTGAGTAAACTCCGGGAGTTGGTGATGGACAGGGAGGCCTGGCATGCTGCGATTCATGGGGTCACAAAGAATCAGACCCAACTGAGTGACTGAACTGAACTGTAAGTCGTAGTAACTTTTGGTATAATTTTCTTAACAATATTAATAACCTTTTTGTGACCTATGCCAGCTTTGCTCTTGTTCAGTCACTAAGTTGTATCTAACTATTTATAACCCCATGGACTGCAGCATGCCAGATTTCCCTGTCCTTCATTGTCATCCTGGAGTTTGCTCAAAATTCAAGTCCACTGAGTCAGTGATGCCATCCAACCATCTCATCCTCTGTCACCCCCTTCTCCTCCTGGCCTCAATCTTTCCCATCATAAGAGCCCTGTCCAATGAGTCAGCTCCTTGCATCAGCTGGCCAAAGTATTGGAGCTTCAGCTTCAGTATCAATTCTTCCAATGATTATTCAGGGTTGATTTCCTTTAGGATTGGCTGGTTTGATCTCCTTGATGTCCGAGGGACTCTCAAGAGTCTTCTCCACCAGAGTCTTGCCAATGTTATTGCCCTCATTTTAGAAGAAGGAAATATTTGTTAAAGACAGGTCAACTTCTGTAGTGTCTGTGTCTTTTTTGGAAATTTCCCTATAAATTTTCTGAAATTCTGAGGTAGCATTTCAAAACAAATAGAATAAAACCCAGCCAAAACATTTATTTCTCTGGAAGGCAGAAGAACACTCAGCCAGATAGGACACTGAATAGCTAGGATGGATACCTACCATCAGCAACCAGTGTGGCTAAGCCAGAGCTTGCTGGCTCAATGCCAGGGTGGTAAATGGCACTTGTTTTGTTTTACTGTTTTACATTCTTCCAAGAAAATGAAATAGAAATTAATGTGAGATTCTGCCCTTAGAAGCCTTTTGACAGAAGTTAGGTTTAGGGGAAAGCTTTTGTTGATTTCAATAAAAATTGCCTCTGTCTTCTCATAGCAGAGTGTAGAACTTGGCATCAAGAGGTCTGACTCCCTATTTATGCCTTATCAGCAGCTGTCTGCTACCAATCTTAATGAATATTTGATGTAGCAGTATTTGTAAACAAGACATTCTTCCAACGTGCAAAACGCTTTTGCTTCACAAATTTCAAAATCAAGTTAAATACAGAAATGTAAAAGAAATTAAAGTAATGGATCAAGCAGTTTATATTTGAAGTAGAGGATATTGTAAGATGCTGTGTCAGCTCTTAATATTAGAAACACGTGCATACAAAAACAAAAGGATGTATTCCTATTAAAGTTCTGCTCATCAAATATATTCTCATGTTTGATTGAGCAAGATATTAATATCCTTCCAAATATTCAATAAGCAAATGAAAGAAAATCTTTTTGAAAGACTTCTATAATTATATTATTTTATAATTGCAAATACATTGCTATTAAATATATCCATATTCACATCCACATT
Organism: Cervus canadensis; assembly: GCF_019320065.1. Lineage (NCBI taxonomy): Eukaryota > Metazoa > Chordata > Mammalia > Artiodactyla > Cervidae > Cervus > Cervus canadensis. The sequence goes on along the minus strand of NC_057401.1, from coordinate 28,870,074 downwards.
GACAAATACAACTAAATCTATACCTACATCAACTACATCTCTCTACATATTAACAGATAAAGTTTATTGAGTCAAGTCTTGTCAACATGGAGTTGTGTTTGTGAAATAATATCCCTATTTTACCGTATAGGCTTCCCAGGTGTTGCTGTTTTCAGTTGCTAAATCATGTCTGACTCTTTTGAGACCCCCCTGAACTGCAACACGCCAAGCTTCCCTGTTCTTCACTATCTCCTTGAGTTTGCTCAGATTCATGCCCATTGAATCAGTGATGCCATCCAACCATCTCATCCTCTGTCATACCCTTCTCCTCCTGGCCTCCATCTTTCCCAGCATCAGGGTCTTTCCCAATGAGTCAGCTCTTTGCGTCAAATAGCCAAAGTATTGGAGCTTCAGCATCAGTCCTTCCAAAGAATATTCAGGGTTAATTTCCTTTAGGATTGACTGGTTTGATCACCTTGCAACCCAAGGGACTCTCAAGAGTCTTTTCTAGCATCACAGTTCAAAAGCATCTATTCTTTGGTGCTCAGCCTTCTTTATGGTCCAACTCTCACATTCATGACTACTGGAAAAACTTCGACTATATAACCTTTGTTGGCAAAGGGATGTCTCTGCTTTTTAATACACTGTCTAGGTTTGTCATAGCTTTTTTCCAAGGAACAAGTATCTTTTAATTTTGTGGCTGAGGCCACCATCTGCATTGATTTTGGAGCCCGAGGATAGGAAATCTGACACTGTTTCTACTTTTTCCCCATCTATTTGCTATGAAGTGATAGGACCAGATGCCATGATCTTTGTTTTTTTGAATGCTGAGTTTTAAGCCAGCTTTTTTACTCTGCTCTTTCACCTTCATCAAAAGGCTCTTCAATTCCTCTTCACTTTCTGCTATTAGAGTGGTTTCATCTGCATACCTGAGGTTGTTGATATTTCTCCCAGCCATCTTGATTCCAGCTTGTGAGTATCCGCCCAGCATTTTGTATGATGTATTCTGCATATAAGTTAGATAAGCAGGGTGAAAATATACAGCCTTGATGTACTCCTTTCCCAGTTTTGAACCAGTCCATTTTCCATGTTCAGTTCAAACTGTTGCTTCTTGTCCTGCCTACGGGTTTCTCAGGAGGCAGGTAAGGTGGTCTGGTATTCCCATCTCTTTGAGAATTTTTGAATATTCCACAGTTTGTTGTGATCCACAGACTCACAGTGTACCGTGGCAGGCTGCAGTCAATGGGACTGCAAAGGGTTGGACACCTTTTAGCAACTAAACAACAACAACGAACTCTGTGAGGCTGAGCCAACAAAAGACTCAATTCATTTTCCTTTCCTTTTCAATCAAGGAATAAAACATCTAGAGACAGATAAAAACACAGTAGGTACTCACTCCTTTTATTTGCATGGTGGAATCTTTCCTGATGGCTCAGTGGGTTAAGAATCTGCCTGCAATGCAGGAGACATAGGAAATATGGGTCGATACTTGGATTGGAGAGATCCCCTGGAGAAGGAAATGGCAACCCACTCCAGTATTCTTGCCTAGAAAATCTCATGGACAGGGGAGCCTTGTGGTTACAGTTCATGGGTTGCAAAGAATAGGACACAACTGGGCAATTAACACTTTATTTGCATGGTACACCTTAGAATATAAGTCAGGTCATGTACTTCCATTGATCAGTTCCTCTAAGGACTTCTCATCTCACTCAGAGTGAAAGATACATCCTGTGTCCACATCTTTAAGTCTGTGAGTGATCTGTCCTCTCACCCTATTGAGTCTCATCTCAGCTCCTACTCTTCCCCATCGGCTCCTCGCTAACTCTAGCCATGTTGGCCTTCTTGCTGTTCATAGAACAGAGCCTGCATGGACCTGACTTAGGCCTTGTCTGCTGCTATTCCTTTGGCCTGAAAAGCTTTTGCTCTGCAAGTCTGCTCTCTCTGCTTTCTCGAGTCTTTACTCCAATGCCAACTCTCAGAGAAGTCTCTGGACTAACTTTTCAAAATTTACATAATTCTCCTTATTCTATTTCCCTGCTTTGTTTTTCTTTCCTTAAAGCTTGTCACTAATATCCAAAACATTTTGCTCACTGAATTATTTTCTGTTTCCCCTGCCATAATGTAAAAGACATTCAGAGGACTTCATGAGAAGACTACTGCAGTGTTTTGTTCTCTGCTCATTTCTTTGTACCTGGAAGAGTACCTATGTCATGTAAGTGATCAATGGAGAATCAAAGATTCTGTGCTTCCTATAAGGCATCCCCTGCTGTATGACTAGGGTAAGAAAATATCCATGATGTCTTAATTTCAAATTCAATAATTTATTTATCATCTATTTTTGCATTAATTTTGATTCTAAAACATGTATCAAAATATTATTTATATTGATTACCGAGTATTTTGATCTGCTTTCAGTTTTGTATCTGAAGCACAAGCCTTATGGTCTCTTTCCTTTATTATAATCCTGATCATTGAAGAAAAGTCTCCTTCGTTTGGTACTGGGTTTGACAGATTCGTTTGGTACTGGGTTTGACAGAGAACCAGGCTTCTTTAATGAAGATCACCTTGGGGGAAAAAAAAAGTGAAAATGTTAGTCTCTCAGTTCAGTTCAGATCAGTCCCTCAGTCATGTCTGACGCTTTGTGACCCAATGGACTGCAGCACGCCAGGATCCCCTGTCCATTACCAACTCCTTGAACTTGCTCAAACTCACGTCCATCGAGTCAGTGATGCCATCCAACCATCTCATCCTCTGTCATCCCCTTCTTCTCCTGCCTTCAATATTTCCCAGCATCAGGGTCTTTTCTAATGAGTCAGTTCTTCACATCAGGTGGCCAAAGTATTGGAGCTTCAGCTTCAGCATCAGTTCTTTTTTTTTTTTTTCCATTTATTTTTATTAGTTGGAGGCTAATTACTTTACAATATTGTAGTGGTTTTTGTCATACATTGACATGAATCAGCCATGGATTTACATGTATTCCCCATCCTGATCCCCCCTCCCACCTCCCTCTCCACCCGATTCCTCCGGGTCTTCCCAGTGCACCAGGCCCGAGCACTTGTCTCATGCATCCCACCTGGGCTGGTGATCTGTTTTACCCTAGATAATATACATGTTTCGACAGCATCAGTTCTTCAAATGAATATTCAGAACTGATATCGTTTAGGATTGACTGATTTGTTCTCCTTGCAGTCCAAGGGACTCTCAAGAGTCATCTCCAACAACACAGTTCAAAAGCACCAATTCTTTGACACACAGCTTTCCTTATGGTTCAACTCTCACATCTATACATGACTACTGGGAGAAACATAGCTTTGACTGGAAGGACCTTTGTCCGCAAAGTAATGTCTCTGTTTTTTAATCCGTTAAGTTTGTCATAGTTTTTCTTCCAAGGAGCAAGCATCTTTTAATTTCATGGCAGCAGTCACGATCTGCAGTGATTTTGGAGCCCAAGAAGATAAATCTCTCACCGTTTCCATTGTTTCCCCATCTATTTGCCATGAAGTGATGGGACCAGATGCCATAATCTTCGTGTTTTGATGTTGAGTTTTAAGCCAGCTTTTTCACTCTCCTCTTTCAGTTTCATCAAGAAGCTCTTTAGTTCTTTGCTTTCTGCCATAAAGGTGGTATCATCTGCATATCTGAAGTTGTTAATATTTCTCCTGGAAATTTTGATTGCCGCTTGTGCTTCATCCAGTCTGGCATTTTGCATGATGTATTCTGTGTGTAATTTAAATAAGCAGGGTGACAATATGCAGCCTTGACGTACTCCTTTCCCAATTTGGAACCAGTCCATTTTTCCATATCCATTTCTACCTGCAGTTTCTTGACCTGCATATAGATTTCTCAGGAGGGAGGTAAGGTGGTCTGGTATTCCCATATCTTTAAGAATTTTCCACAGTTTGTTGTGATCCACACAGTCAAAGGCTTTATCAGAGTCAATGAAGCAGAAGTAGATGCTTTTCTGGAATTTTTTTGCCTTTTCAATGATCTAATGGATGTTGACACTTTGATTTCTGGTTCCTCTGCCTTTTCTAAATTCAGCTTGAACATCTGGAAGTTCTTGGTTCACATACTGTTGAAGCCTGACTTGAATGATTTTGAGCATTACTTTGCTAGTGTATGAGATGCAATTGTGCTGTAGTTTGAACAATCTTTGACATTGCCTTTCTTTGGGATTGGGATGAAAACTGACCTTTTCCAGTCCTGTGACCATGGCTGAGGTTTTCAAATTTGCTGGCACATTGGTGGAACATTTTCACAGCATCTTCTTTTAGGATTTGAAATAGCTTGGCTAGAATTCCATCACCTCCACTAGCCTTGTTCATAGTGATGCTTCCCAGGGCCCACTTGACTTCGTACTCCAGGATGTCTTGCTTTAGGTGAGTGATCACATCATCATGGTTATCTGGGTCATTAAGATCATTTTTGTATAGTTCTTCTGTGTATTCTTACCACCTCTTCTTAATATCTTTTGCTTCTGGTAGGTACATACCATTTCTGTCCTTTATTGTGCCCATCTTTGTATGAAATGTTCCCTTGATATCTCTAATTTTCTTGGAGAGATCTCTAGTCTTCCTTATTCTATTGTTTTGCTCTATTTCTTTGTATTACTCACTTAGGAAGACTTTCTTATCTCTCCTTGTTATTCTTTGGAACTCTGCTTTCAAATGGATATATCTTACCTATTCTTCTTTACCTTTCACTTCCCTTTTTTTCTCAGCTATTTATAAGGCCTCCTCAAACAAGCATTTTGCCTTTTTGCATTTCTTTTTCTTGTGGTTGGTCTTGATTACTGCTCCTATACAATGTGATGAACCTCCATCCATAGTTCTTCAGGGACTCTGTCTATCAGATCTAATTCCTTGAATCTATTTGTCACTTCCACTGTAGAATCGTAAGGGATTTGATTGAGGTCATACCTGAATGGTTAGTGGTTTTCCCTACTTTCTTCAATTTAGGTCTGAATTTGGCAACAAAGAGTTCATGATCTGAGTTACAGTCAGCTCCTGGTCTTGTTTTTGCTGACTGTATAGTGCTTCTCCATCTTTTCTGCAAAGAATATAATCAATCTGATTTCAGTATTGACCATCTGCTGATGTCCATGTGTAGAGTCATCTCTTGTGTTGTTGGAAGAGGGTGTTTGCAATGACCAGTGCATTCTCTTGGCAAAACTCTGTTAGTCTTTCCCCTGCTTCATGTTGTACTCCAAGGTCAAACCTGCCTCTTAATCCATGTATCTCTTGACTTTAGCATACCAGTCCCCTATGATGAAAAGGACATTTATTTTATTTTATTTTGTTTATTTATTTATTTATTTTTTGGTGTCAGTTCTAGAAAGTCTTCTTGCTCATCTAAAAACCATTAAACTTCATCTTCTTTGGCATTAGTGGTTGGGGTGTAGATTTGGATTATTGTGCTGCTGAATGCTTTGCCTTGAAGCAAACAGAAACCCTTGGTCATTTTTGAGACTGCACCTGAGCCCTGTGTTTGTACTCCTTTGTTGACTATGAGGCTACTCCATTTCTTCTAGTAGATTCTTGCCCACAGTAGTAGACATAATGGTCATCTTAATTAAATTCACCCATTCCAGTCCATTTTAGTTCACTGATTCATAAAATGTTGATGTTCACTCTTGTCATCCCCTGTTTGACCACTTCCAAATTGCCTTGATTTGTGGACTTCACATTCCAGGTTCCAATGCAAATATTGTTCTTTACAGCATGGAACTTCTATCTCCAGTCAAATCCATGACTTGGCATTGTTTTTGTTTTGCCTCTGTCTCTCTATTCTTTCTAGAGTTATTTCTCCATTCTTCTCCAGTAGCATGCAAGAGCAACTCCAGTAGCATATGGGGCACCTACAGACCTGGGGAGCTTATCTTTCTGTGTCAAATCTTTTTGACTCTTCATACTCTTCATGGGGTTCTCAAGGCAAGAATCCTGAAGTAGTTTGCCATTCCTTTCTCCAGTGGACCACATTTTGTCAGAACTCTCTCTAGGGCCAAGAAAAGATTTCCTAATCTGGGGATCTGGCAAAGGGATTGAGAACCCCCAGAGAATTTGACTTTGAAGGCCAGTGGGATTTGATTACTGAACTTCCACAGGACTGGGGAAACAGAGTCTTTGAGGGCACACAAAAACCTTGTGTGTACCAGGACCCAGGAGGAAGGAGCAGTGACCCAACAAGAGACTGAGCCAGATTTGCCTGTGAGTGTCCAGGAGTCTCCAGCGGAGGCGTGAGTTGACAGGCCTGCTGCAGGTTCAGGGGTTGTGATTACACGAGTCTGGGGACCTGCCTGAGTTCTGCTAGCTGACAGGACCTCTTTTTGAAGGAGGTTGCCATTACCACCAGTCTGTCAGTCATGTATGACTCTTTGCAACCCCATTGACTGTAGCCTGTCAGGTTTCTCTGAAATTCTCTAGGCAATTATACTGGAAAGTAGCCATTTCCTTCTCTGGGGGATCTTCCTGACCCAGGGATCAAACCTTGGTCTCTTGCATTGACAAGTGGATTCTTTATCACTCAAGTCACCAGGGAAGCCTGAAAGCCACCTTAGTTAGCTCTTTCAAAATACTAATCTGTACGCTGACACGGATAGCAGGGGAGAAAATGTACAACATTTCCCAAGCTTGTTTTAATTTGGAACCCTCTACCATGGAGCAATTTCTGAAGCTGGGATGACTTGATCTTTCATAGCAATTGTCTCTTCTTTTTGTCAAATTCTAGGTCTTTTGTAGCTTTTGTAAAAAAAATTAAAAACTAGTGTTGAAAAAAGAGTTGAGGAATAAAGCTAAAGAATAATAGATATAGTAAAATGCACAAATGACGCATTGGTTAATGAAAGTTGTGAAACGTAATTTGTATTATTTCTTCAATGTATGTACAGGGGGTAACTGAGGTGAGCTTCTGCAGATTGGAGAGGATTCACTTCAATTCTTTACACATCGGGAGTATAGCTCCAAATTCTTTCAACCCCCTTTCAGCCTGCTCTGACCCAGAAATTACTTTGATACCCACAGGGAAAGGAGTCCTTTGTACTCAAATGTAAACAAACGTACAGTATACATTTGCAAAACAATTCAAGTTTACAAGAGAATAATAGTAAACAGAGGTAAAATATAGATTAGAAAGGAGATTAGATATACATTGGAAACCAAAAGTAAACATGGTAATGTATACATTTATAAGGATATTCAGACACACATCTGAAACAAAAGAGAATTACAGCGTGTGTATAGGCTGAGGGAGCAAATCATTGGTTGAGGTTTTAACTTTTGGAATATGTGACCTAAATTTCTTTTGATTAGGGAGTGGCTGGTTTTGATTTTCCCCCTCATTGCTCCCTTAGTGGAGAGACAAACACTCAGATTATCATCACACTGTAAAAAACCCTGAGGCTGGGATCAAGATAATAGGCTGGGAATGGGGACCTTCCACCCAGGCAGCAGGAAACTACAATTGTAAGCAAGGTGAAGACTTATGAACTCTACAGTCTGTATTATTCCTGATCTCCCTGACCATACCAGTAGTCTTAAGGTTAATTGCCCTGTATCTTCCCAGTTCTTGCAGGAATGAGTGAAAACCAAAAAGTCTGCAAGAACTGGGAAGATGCAGAGCAGATAATCTCCTTTAACTCTTCTGGTCAGTGACAGCACTTGACTTCTTTTGGGTGAAGCCTTGGGGCATGGAGAGCATATCCATAGTGCAACTAAGCATGGGACGGCCATTGCCTAGGAAGAGTTGATAAAGTCAGTTTGCAGCAGGTTGAAGGCCCCCAACCTCTCGACTGTACTTGGACTTGTTTCTCTGTGTTACAAGAAGCAGAAATAGGTAGGGCGCAACCATGGAAGCAGCTCTATTGGAAAACCTAGGAACGAATCCAGTATTTTTAAGTGCTAGGTTAACCTTTTTTCTGAATGCAGTGTCTAGCTTAGGATATGGAGAATAAATGTGAGGCCATGGGATGTTAGTCTGGATATACCTGAAGTTCATTAAAATTTAATTTGGTGACAGTAGGGCAGATTCTTACAAATCTGCTATTGAAGAGTCTGGCAGAGTTTAGTGAAGCATTCGAAAGAGGCAGTTTAAGAAGAGAGGGATCTTCATTTGTTAATGGTAAGTAGAGTTAAATAGAAAATGTTTGCTATTTAATTATCTTATTAACACATAGCATTTGTATTAGTTTTCTATTTCTGCCATAATAAATCACCATAAATAAATGACTTAAAATAGCATCCCTTTATTACAATGCTATAGGTTAGATGGTTTCTCTGCCTCAGCTCTCACATGGCAAAAATCAAAGCTGTATTCATTCTATTTTCGTGACTCTAGGTCCCTGTTTCCTTGCTGACTGTCACCTGAGGGTCATTCTCAGCTTCTAAAGTCCACCCATCTTCCTTGGCTTGTGGCCTCCTTCATCTTCAAAGGCAGTAACAGCAGGGTAATTCCTCCTGTCTCATTCCTACTGCCTCTTTCTGTTACATTTCTTTGACTTCAGATGGGGAAGGTCCATTGACTTGGCTTTCAAAAGTAAAAGAGAACAGCCTCATAAAAATTGATTGATTGAACTTGTTTGGAAAATCTCAGCATTTGTATACTGATTATCAGACATGCGTCCTATGGAATTATATATAATTAAATTCTAACTAGTGAGCAGAATAGAATTCTGAAAGTGATTTTAAATATTCTAGAAAAACCTGAAAGATTTTAGAGTGTTGGCAATGGAAACAAAGTATATTCTCCTCAAATCAGAAAATTTACATTGTAAATAGTCTGTCTTTGAAGTCCCCCCTAAGCTTATAGTCATGACCTATAAACTAACTATAGTCTCTGTTTCTCAAATAACATTTTGTGCCATCATCAAAAAACAAACAAACAAACAAACAAACAAACAAACTTCACTCTTCTCATTTCCCTGATAATAATTCTTCAATAGATATATTTTGGATATAAGAACAAACTCCTAAGCAACATATGTAGATTTTTCATGATCTCTATATTATGACTTATATCCCAAGGCTCTTTAATATAAAACCTAAGCCCCAACTTCACCAAGCTTCTTGTCATTTATGAAATATGTCATGCTTACTCAAAACTCATAACTCATGCCTTTACAGATGTAACTTCTTGTTTGAATAGACATCAAAAAGGAAATCTACCATTTCATGTATTTTCCCAATATTGAATAAACCTATTGCATGTCTACTTGGTACCAGACACTGAGAATACAAATAAAAAACACATTTGCTATTATTTTCTCCCAATCTGAGGGCTGTCTTTTCACCTTGCTTATAGTTTCCTTTGTTGTGCAAAAGCTTTTAAGTTTCATTAGGTCCCATTTGTTTATTTTTGCTTTTATTTCCAATATTCTGGGAGGAGGGTCATAGAGGATCCTGCTGTGATTCATGTCGGAGAGTGTTTTGCCTATGTTCTCCTCTAGGAGTTTTATAGTTTCTGGACTTACATTTAGATCTTTAATCCATTTTGAGTTTATTTTTGTGTATGGTGTTAGAAAGTGTTCTAGTTTCATTCTTTTACAAGTGGTTGACCAGTTTTCCCAGCACCACTATATGCAAAACAGAAAAAGAGACACAGATGTACAGAACAGACTTTTGGACTCTGTGGGAGAAGGTGAGGATGGGATGTTTCGAGAGAACAGCATGTATACTATCTAGAGTGAAACAGATCGCCAGCCCAGGTGGGATGCATGAGACAAGTGCTAGGGCCTGGTGCACTGGGAAGACCCAGAGGAATCGGGTGGAGAGGGAGGTGGGAGCGGGGATCGGGATGGGGAACACGTGTAACTCCATGGCTGATTCAGGTCAATGTATGACAAAACCCACTGCAATGTTGTGAAGTAATTAGCCTCCAACTAATAAAAATTAAAAAAATAAACAAACAAACAAACACATTTGTTCTTAAAAAAAGCCTAAAGAGAAGTTAATAGACAATAGACTATGAATAGGTTTGTGGCAGGAAGAATAATAGTCCCTCTAAAAATGTTTGTTTGTCTCATTGCATGGAAAAAGGGACTTTGCAGATATGATTAAATTAACCGTCTTGAGATGGGAAGATTATACTCAAATATCCAGGTGGGTTCAGTCTAGTCATATGGGTCTTAAAAATAAAGAACCTTTCCTGACAGTGGTCAGAGAAAGAGATGTGCTGATGGAAGCAGGATCAGAGAGATGCTACGCTGCTAACTTTGAAGACAGAGGAAAGGGACAAAACTAAAGAAAAAATGCATGGGTGGCCTCTAGAAGTTGGAAAAGGTAAGGAAATGTATCCTCCTTCAGAGATGATAGAAAAGAATGCATCCGGCTGACACTTTGATTTTAGTCCAGTAAGGCCATTGTTGAACTTCAGATTTACACAATTATAAGATAATACATTTGTGCTGTTTTAAGCCACTAAAGGGGCTTCCCAGATGGTGCAGTGGTAAAGAATCCTCCTGCCAATGTAGGAGATGCAGTTTGATCCCTGGGTCAGGAAGATACCCTGGAGTTGAAAATGGTAACTCACTCCAGTGTTCTTGCCTGGAAAATTCCATGAACAAAGGAATCTGTGGACTATAGTCCATGGGAGTCACAAAGAGATGGACACAACTGCACAGACAAAGGCATGTATGAGGCGTGAATAAGCTGCTAAGTTTGTGATAGCTTGTTATAGCATCAACAGAAAACTAACACAGGGTTTGTGATAAAGTTTCTATTTGTTATATTTCATTGATTCCAAGATGGACTTGGAATCCTCATTAAACCTCATTAAAGAGCTGTGAAATTGGGAGGGCTTCCCTTGTGGCTCAGCTGGTAAAGAACAACAACAGACTGGTTCCAAATCAGGAAAGGAGTACGTCACGGCTGTAGATTGTCACCCTGGTTATTTAATTTATACACAGAGTACAGCATGCAAAATGCCAGGCTGGATGAAGCACAAGCTGGAATTAAGATTGCCAGGAGTAATATCAATAACCTCAGATACTCAGATGACAGCACCCTTATGGCAGAAAGCGAAGAGGAACTAAAGAGCGTCTTGATAGAAGTGAAAGAGGAGAGTGAAAAAGTTGGCTTCAAAATCAATATTCAGAAAACTAAGATCATGGCATCCAGTCCCATCACTTCATGGCAAATAGATGGGGAAATAATGAGAGACTTTATTTTTGGTGATATTTTGACCTCTGTCTTCTTGACATCTGTGTTTGTCAACTGGTTTTGGCAGGCAAGGAAAAGGAAATGAAATTTTATGACCTTATTGATCATCAACATGGTCTCTTAAACACAGTATACAGAAGAGAGATGTAAACACTGATAGAATATCATGAAAACAGAAGTACATAAAGAGGCGATATTTAAATGAGAGTGGAGATAGCTCATTGAGGGAAAGTAAGGTAAAGTTTTGCAGAGGATGTGAAATTTGACACTAGAATGATGACTGGGAATTCTTCAGATAGAGAAAAAGGCAAGGGCAATCTAGTATGAAGGAAGAAACGTGAAAATTCAGAGCATGCAGGACACACACACAAAGGCAGGTATATCCAGAGAACATAGGAACACATATTGTAACTGAACTGAAGCTCAGATAAGATAAGATTGGTTTGGGGTAGGATGAAGCAAGAAAGGGCACAAGGAACTATGAAGCATATTACAATAAGAAACAATAAGATCAAGTTTATACTGTATCAATATATAGAAAATTCTGGCAGTAACGGGGCTGTATTACAGAAGACAAGATCAGGAGGCTAGTCTGGGAGATGCTATAGGGTATTTGCTGATGACAATTTGCTTTAAAGTAGTGACTCTGGATGATACCAGGAGTAGGGACTCATCTGGTTTGTTTTTTAGTGTTTGTTTAGGATTATTTGTTTAGTGTTATTGCTTTTGAAAAAAATACATAGAGAGAACAGAATGAGGTAATCTTTTAATAGAATGACCTTTTAAAATTTTCACTTGTAAAAAAATTTACCTATAAATATCCATCAGTTCAAGATTACTAGTGTTTGGCAAGAGGTAGGATATATATGACCAGGTAGCAGAACAGGAATAGTATTCTTTTTTTTTCCATTTCAAACTATTTGTTTAATGTTTATATTTCTCCTCATGTTATATAATTTACTTAGATGTACTACTATTGATAATGTCCAGGTAGTATGTGGAATTTTCTTTTTCTTAAATCATGATTAGATATCACTGGCCTATAATTTAACAGTCATAGTATTCTTGTTCTTGTAGCTATGGTGAAACAAAATTTTAAATCTGGGATGAAACTGATCTTCGTAGTCGGAGACACTTTTCCTCAAGGGAAAAAAAAAATCTGTGTCATCCTAAATATGCCACATGAGGATGCCAGATGGTGGTGGGAGGGCAGAGAGCTAGATTGATGGACAGCTCTTCAGATGACTAAAGAAGTTATCACAATTTGAGATGTGCTTGGGGATAGCAATCCCTGCACATTAAAATATATCAGAGGAAAAAAAAAGAAAAGAAAAGAAAAAGAAAGACTTCTCAAGTAACGTGAAATGCACAGAGAATCACAAAGTATCCCTGGCTGTCCAGTGGTTAAGACAGCACTTCCACTGCAGGGAGTACAGGTTCAATCCCTGGTTGGGGAACTAAGATCCCATATGCTGAGCTGCAGCAAAACAAACAGACAAAGGACCAAAGACTCAGTAGAGGCTGCTATAAGCAGGTGAAGCTCAGAATTCAGAACAAATGGAAGACAAGTTAACTCTTTACATCTCTGCTAGAAGAGAGCAGGCATTACTGAAGTGGGAAGCTGGGACTGTTGCTGGTAATCCGAGAGAAAAGGAAATCAAAATGTAGAAAGGAAAGTAGAGGAAGAGGAAATTCAAATTCCCACCATGCTTGGCCATATTTTACTGGGTAATACTTTAAAGCTGGAAAACTGGGGAAAAAAAAATCATTTAGTGCCTTTGACTATGATTCTAGGTCACAATAAAAGTGAATCTTTTTTACCTTCTTTCTGGGACTATCAGCCCCTTGGACATGTTGCCTTTGTAATCACCTTGTAACTGATATTACTATTTTAAAAGAGGCAGTGCTGTTTATGGGATGGCAATAGTAACATTATTTTTAGAAAAATGATGTGGCATTCATTCAGCGGTCCTGATGGTTGGGAGTTTTCGTTGACCATGTTCTTTGCCTTTTCAGGTAACTTTTTTCTTTCTTTTACATACAATTTCTTCAGGGTAGTAATTTAATAAATATGAATCTTTCCTATCCACAGGAATTACTTAACCATGTAAAGACTATTCCCCAAAGTGAACATTTTAGTTATTTTTCAATGTCTGTGACTGTCTTCTCATTAAACGTATCATTTGAGAGTCAGTAAATCTTTCAGGAAAAATAAAATCTCAGTTTTACTTGCATATGATTTCAATTGTTTCAATTAATATATCTGGGAAAAATAAGCGTGTAGAACTTTATACTCATTTTATAATTTATAATGGAAATTAGTGTGTGTGCTGTTAACCACTTTCAAGCATTCATTATATGAATATCACAACATTATTCCATACCTCAGTATTTTAGAGGAATGATAACTGCTTTGGATGTTATTATAATTTAATCATTAGAAGAGTCTCTAAAAGATTCAGAGTTAATTTTAGCAAATCATTTTAATGATGATAAATTCTAGCATATAAATTTTACCATGTAAGATAAATTCTAGCACAGCCATATCCTACTCTGTGTGACCCCACGGACTATACAATCCATGGACTTCTCTAGGCCAGAATACTAGATCCCCTTTCCCTTCCCCAGGGGATCTTCCCAACCCAGGAATAGAACTGAGGTCTCCTGCATTGTATGAGCATATAATGTGTACATTTTTTATAAAAGAATCTGTCCCTTGAATACAATACACTGAATTAAAAACCAGTCTAGAGCCTTCAGAATTAGAAAAAACTGGCTTTTAGATTATGCTCTTGCGTTTCTCAAGATGAGATTCTATAATACATTATTCCTGAGAAATATTCCTTTAAAAACATTTCTAGGTTAAATAAGTTTGGGAATCACTGAATATGACCAGACTTGGAGACTTGCAAAGTTCATATGTATATTAAAGCCTATAAGAAGTTCTTTTATAAAGTGATATTTAACCTCTTTGAATCCAATTTTTCTCAAGTGTACTGGACCCCTGATAATGTTTCTTAAGGCTCCAGCACTAATATCTTCTAACATGAATTGGGAAAAAGTCAACACAGTCCCATAATAATATAAGGAATGTTACCATGACCCTTGCGCTTCCAAGTTGACGCTAGTGGTAAAGAATCTGCCTGCCGATGCAGGAAATGTAAGAGACACAGATTGGATCCCTGAGTTGGGAAGATCCCCTGGAGGAGAGCATGGCAACCCACTTCAGTATTCTTGCCTGGAGAATCCCCATGGACAGAAGAGCCGAGAGAGCTACAGTCCATTGGGTTGCAAAGAGCTGGACATGAGTAGAGCAAGTTGGCATGCAGGGCACTGTACCATGATCCTCAGGACAGTCAAGCAACAAACTCAAGTGGCACCATTAGTTAATTCTAGGATTTAGAAAAATTTACATTTCCAAGTTACCAATGACTAACAGTGAATGTTTCTCTTGGTACAGGGACATTATGATTCTTCCTTTTCCTACAAAGTGCTTTAGGATTTTCATCTAAAACTCTGCTACCTAATGAAATAGATGATATATCACACATTCCTCCTTTCACTTTTCCCATATCACAAATGATATAACAACATAACTAAGTGACAAAGGAAGAATTTACCTCCTTCTGACCAAATTGAAAATGTTCCCTGTCATCCACATGCCACACTTACTCTAGTTCAAAAGACACAGACTTCTCTAACTCCTACCCTCCTCCCTTCATCCATCTCCTCTCAACAATTTTTCGGCTAACTGAAAGTCCTAATTGAAACATTTCACTTGCTGTACCATCGCATATATTTATGTCTTTATGTCTTGCTTTACCATCACTTATCTTTCTGGTCTTCAGCTGCTCTTAGATTCAATCATCTTCAAAATAAAGGGACTATATCACTGCCTAGATGATTTCTAATTTCCTTACAGTTATACTTTTCCATGGATTCTCAGTGGCTAGTAGCAGAATTAACAAATTTTGTCTTTCAAGCCTGGGCTCAGACATTGTTACCAATGACCCCAGTTTGGGCATCAACAAGGGTCCTCCTGCCCGTGTCATGAGAGCTGAAATGCTTTATTCTTTGATCAAGAATGGAGATGTGGGAGCTTGTGGTCTAGAGCAACAGGCCACGGTTGGGGCTGCTTTTTACAGCCCTCAGCAGTCCAGATTGCATTGCACTAGCTGCAGCATCTCGGCACACTGCCTACTGCCACCGCTGCTGCAATCTTAAATTGTGGCTTCAGGCACAGGACTTCTGCACACCATCCTGGTCCTGAATGGGAAGTATTCAGTGTAGCCATTTCACACTGGAAATTCCAGTCTGGTCCAACGTGCTGGGGGCAAGGCCTTTGCCCTCCGAACCCTATGAACAAGAGAAACTGGACTAAGAACAAAGGTTTTTTTTTTTTTTTTTTTAAGATTAGATTTTATTTTATTACCCAGATTCTATTTTTATTTCCTGGGAATTGTTAATGGGCTTTGCCAGTGACCAAGTATATTCCTTAAAAATCCTTTTCATTGTCCAAAGAGGTACGGAGGACTTTCACTTGTCAAAGTTTCCACAGTGCCATTCATTGACCCTCAGTTCAAAGAACTAGGATTAATAAATTTTAACTTCTGTATCATAAAACAATTGAGTTTTTTTTAATAAATACATGATTTTAGGGTTGTTTAGCCAGATCTCAGTCCTGTATTAAACTGGAGAAAATAAGAGGCCAAGAAATTGAGTTCCTTGTAATAACGTTTGATATATATTCTGATTTTCAGATACCATTTGATTCACTTACAGTAAACATACTCATGTTTTAATATTTATTCTTACAGCAGAAACAAAACAAAATAAAGCAAAACAATAAATTTCTGGCAAGTGAGATGATTCCCTCCCTCCCTCCAGCCTTCCTTCCTTTCTTCTCTCCCTCACTCTTTCCTTCCTTCCATTTCATTTAGGGTGGTAAGCACCCTGCATTTTATCAAAGACACAGTGCAAAGCAAAGATACTTTAGTGTAAACATGCAGTCTGGTGAGTGATACAGACATAAATAATCTAATGCATGGTTATTACACATAATGGTGCTTTCTTTGAAGGAAATGTTCAGGGCGCTATGTAAGTGTGAAACAGGGGGATGAACATGGTGGAGCAGAAAGATTGTCCTATTTGAGCTAAAATCCACAAGAAAATTTGCAAGTAAATGGTGAAGGGGACTTGGAGAAGACAATGGTAACCCACTCCAGTGTTCTTGCCTGGAGAATCCCAGGGCCGGGGGAGCCTGGTGGGCTGCCATCTAGGGGGTCACACAGAGTCGGACACGACTGAAGCGACTTAGCAGCAGCAGGTGAAGGGGACACAAGAGCTGATGTAGTAGGCAGAGGCGAGAGCATGCGTGGCTCTGAGATAGATAGGACAGTATGGTAAAAGGCTTAAAACAGAGCAGTCCAATGTGGTTGGAGTAAAGAGAAGAAGAGAAAGAGGCCAAAGCTGAAGCTAAAGATGCACTGGGGCCAAGGGTCAAGCAGGACTGTGCAGTCTAGATGTGAAAGTTGAAAACTGGCAGGAGCACTATCAAAGTGGCGTTGTAAGTGACCACTGTGTAGTGTGGAGAATGACTTCGGAGGATATACGGAGAGCAGGGCGAGACCCTTGCAGCAGGAGTGCAGGCTAGAGATAATGGGGGTTTTCATCTGGGGAGTGTGGGGTGGGTGGGAGAGGAATTAATCACGCTATGCTGAGGAGGTAGATCAAGAGCATTTCTTGAAACCTTAATCCTCATTTACCTCCCAACCCTAAGAATCTAACCCAATGCCTAAGTTCAAACAATGAAAATAAATGATTATTGAATTTAAATTTAGCAATGATGCATGTACTATTTAAGGACAGATGACTCAAGCGATAATTATTTAAACAAATATTGACATATTCAACCCAATCATTCTCTCTCCTTTAGAAAATGTTAGTATAGGCCCAGTAAAACATAGAATTGAGTCATTATTATGTGTAAACAGCCAATGTGGCTCATTTAGACCCAAATTCCTTACAGTCAGACTGTGTGGACAGTCACTGACTGTGGTTTTCAGTTTAAGTACTCAGAGTTCCTTGCTTAGATGATGACTCTTCTGGAAACTATTCTAAATTCATTTACTTTAAACATAAGGAAACATTTCCAGGAAATAGCAGTCTTTTTGGCAGGAATTTTTATCACTAGAAACTCAGACATTTTACAGAATGCAGCAAATAAGTAGTATAAATATTGCATACTCACAGGGAATTTAAATTTTAATTAAAGTCCACCCCCCACCACTTTAAAACAAATCTTATTAAAAATATCTCCTTCTCTTAAGATGGTTGTAATTTTAGGATATTATCCTCTAACAAAAGGCAGTGTTATATGTGATCCAGCATAAATGCAACATCCTAAATGCAAAAATATGACACAATTCAGTGAGCTGAAAATGATATGAAACAACTCAGTAAATAGATTTATTATATTTTTTTCTCTGGTATATGTTGCAGAAAAGTCTCTCTTTTCTGATATTCATAGGGTTTGTCTATAATAATGGGCACATATTTGGAAGGATTAAGTATTAAGTATTTAAGTAATTATTAAGTATTATTAAGTATTAAGTAATTAAGTATTAATTAAGTATTAAGGTGTTAAATTTATTTCAAAGTGAAATGTCAAGCCATACATGCATATCAGGTCACCATTATTTCATAAACTCTTTCTTCTCACTACAGTC
Organism: Cervus canadensis; assembly: GCF_019320065.1. Classification (NCBI taxonomy): domain Eukaryota; kingdom Metazoa; phylum Chordata; class Mammalia; order Artiodactyla; family Cervidae; genus Cervus; species Cervus canadensis. Next base: position 28,852,217 of record NC_057401.1, on the reverse strand, counting down.
ATTGGTGCATCCTGGTGAATCTAGGATATTATGAAATGTACTGATTTTCACTGATTCCAAAATACATACTGAATGTGCCTTTATTAGGTTAAAAATCTTTCCCAAGGCTATCTTTTTGCAGACTGGATATCCAAGAAATGTCTCCTGATCCTTCCTCAAAGACCTAATATTTTAGCTATTCTAGGCTCTGTTTTCTACTTGGAAGGCATATCACCGCTTCCCATTTCACTTCTCAAGGATCTATATTCCACAACGCATGCTGGAATTCTTAATTTTTGAGTCAATGTGACTGCCATGAGAGATTTTCAGTAGCTGGTAAAACATTATTTCTGGGTGTGTCTCTGAGGGTGTTTCTGGAAGGGATTCACGTTTGACTAGTTGACTCATTAGGGCTTCCCAGGTGGCTCAGTGGTAAAGAATCTGCCCTCCAAGGCAGGAGATGCGGGTTTGATCCCTGGGTCAGGAAGATCCCCTGGAAAAGCAAATGGCAACCCACTCCAGTATTCTTGCCTGGAGAGTCTCACGGACAGTTCATGGTGGGCTACAGTCCAGGGGTCACAAAGAGTCAGACAAGGCTGATGACAACACAGACACACACAAGTAGACTGCGTAAAGGAAACTAGAATCATCCAACATATTCAGGGCCCTAAAGAAGCAAAAAGGGAGAGGAAGCCTGAGTTCTCTCTCTCTTTCCTTGAGCTGTGCCATCCATTTTCTCCTGCCTTCAGACATTGAAGCTCCCGTTTTCTCAGCCTTTGGGCTTCAGGACTTAGAGCAGCAGGCCTACATTTTCAGGCCTTCAGCTTCCCACTGGGCCCACCTGTGTTCTCATGCCTTTGGACTCAGGTGAAACTATGCCACCAACTTTCCTGGTTCTCCAACTTGCAGAAGGCAACTGTGGGACTTCTCAGCCTCCATAATCACGTGAGCCAATTCTCATAATAAATCTCTTACATATCTGTATACATCCTATTGGTTCTATTTCTCCATAGATCCTGACTAATACCACTTAGCCTCAACTGTGAGTGACTGAAGGTAATGCCATAAAGGCAACCCATTTGGATGTCATTATATGCAGTTTAAGATCCAATACCAATTCCTACCAAGCCCCTTCCTGTTTCCTTTCATCCTCTTTGATGCCTCGTAATTCTCCATATTTGCCAACTGCCAAGGTTGCCAACTGGAATTCTCCATATTTGCCAGTCTCCATATTTGCCAGCTGGCATTCTCTTCTCTCAACCTTTTATCCCAATATATCTACAAGATTTATCAATGTCAGTAATGCCCAAAATGCATGGCATTTTTTTCTTTTGATATAGTTTATTTCTAAAACTTGATACACATTCTAATTCAGTCACCTCATTTAAAAAATTTTTCTTTCAATCTCATTTTTTTTAAAACGAAGAAATTTAGACATAAAAGATGTAGATGACTCACTCAAGGTCACAAAATAAATTAATGACAGGATCAGACTGCAACACACATTTTATGTTCTATAAAAGTTTATTCCCGCATAAATAAGCAAGGAAGGATTTTAAAGTCACAGTGCTAAGGAAAAGAGCCAAAAAACATTGATACACATAACATAACACTTACATAAAGTAAAAGTTCAGGCATTAGTGTGGCAATGACCATTAAATAAGTTAGGATATTTGCCTTCAGGGTGAAGGCAAGGGAGTGGGAAAAGAATATGGGGAGAAGTGTAATAAGTAACTAAAACCATGAGAGAGATTTTATGATAATGAGCCATGAGCTGAGTATAATTTTTTACTGATTCCTTTCTTGAGTTGGTCTTTTATTGCCACGAATAGAATTACCTTTCTGTCGCTTGCAACCCATGCATTCCTACCAAATGTAACTTGTTTCTAAAACTTTTATACAAGTTTTATACAACTTTTATACAAGTTTATAAAATCAGTTGGTCATCTGAATCATGTAGAATGCATGCATCTGAAGCATGCAGACCTCAATTTGGCAGCGTGGTAAAAGGAAAGAAGGATGACAAAGAATATGGACAGAAGGGGAAATACTACCATCATTTATAGCAGAGAATCATATTACTTTTTACCAGTTGATGTAGTCATGACACATGAACACAAATCTAATCGTGGATTAAAGTGGTATCTCACTTAAAATGACATATCACAAGCCAATGTAGTCAAAAATAAGTTGTATACATCTAAGTCAAATGAAAAAATATTATTAATTTAATCAAGGGTAAAAAAATTAATTATATTTGAAGATCTGCTTCCAAAGAGTCTTTAAACTATCATTTATCTTGTTCAGCACAGAACAAGATTCTTTACTTCTTCCTGTTTGGAAAACCAAGAAATAAATATGATAAATATATGTTTAAACAACTGACAAAAATAAATAGATAAAAAGACTTTAGCTTTTTTTTTTTTTACCAAAAGGACTTCCATTCATCTCCCACACTCAGTGTTTAAAAGTATGAAAATATATTTTATAGTAGAAACGAATATAACATTGTAAAGCAACTATACTCCAAGAAAATTTTTTTAAAAATAAAAGATTCTTTATTTATTATATACTTCAATAATACTCTTTCTACTTTACAGTTGATCAAATCAACAGAGAGGACTATTGACATATCTGAAGTTAAATGTTCTAAATATCACCTTGATGTCATCTACGATATGATAGGAAATTAGCTCCCTGTTGAAAAGAAAAACAATTTCTAGTTCCTTTTAGCTATTTTGTGGCCAGTTAGTGCTTTCTGCATGCTTTAAGATAATTTAAATCACATGATTGAAATTATACATGCCATACCAAAAGACTCACTCTTACAGAGCTTTAAAAGTTAAAGTCTCTCTCTTGCCTTTCAAACACATTTCCACCTCTGAGTGCATTATCTCTACTCAAAATAACACATTTCCCTGGAAAATGCTGCCTCTAAATTTTAAACTATTCTTGTTTGCTTTAAAATTGACCAGATAAGCTAGCATTTTAAATCTGCTTCCAGAAAGATAAAACACTCTAATCTCCTGAGACATCTCCTCAAATATGTGTATTTTATGACGTTTAGTAAAGTTCTGGCACCAGTAATGTTGTCCTTTGGACAAAGAAACATCTGAGGCAAAAATTTTATTTATTACTGTTGGTTGAAATACAGGAAGAAAAAAAAAAAAAGGAGTTTCAATGGCAACAGAGCCAAAAATACTGGAGGCTCAATTTTGCCATTGAAAGCAGCCTAATACTATAGCTATATTTCATTAAGAGCCCTTTATGTCATCATGCGTGCATGTTGTTTCTTTTACTTATAGTCATTCCCTTGAGGCTCTTGAGAACTTTTTGGTTCCCTTGGGCCTAACACACTTTATTTATTTATTTATTTTTGAAGTATTTTTGAAGTAAGATTGTACCAAATCCTCTAGCAGTCTCACATATTCCCTAATCAACCTGCTAAGCATTAAATGTTAAAATCTTCATATATTATATGATATTATAATATGAAACAGGAAAAAAGCCAAGGGATATTTTTGCTAGAGAATGTAGAGACTTAGGCATGTTTTTTATATTTCCAAATGCTATTTATTTGTTTAGAGATTATTATCTTTAAAGGTTTGTTGGGCAAGTCTTTGAAATTCCATTGGATTTTCTATTAAATCCACTAGTTTGAATTTGAAAAATGATACCATAAGGACATTCTCCTAGTCTTTTATTTTATATTTAGTAACTAAGGAAAATCACTTAGCACTGCTAAACCTCAGTTGTTCGGTCACTAAGTTGTGTCTGACTCTTTGTGACCCCATGGACTGGAGCATGCCAGCCTTCGCTGTCTTTCACTGCAGTCTGGAGTTTGCAGACTCCTGGAGCTTGCACAAACTCATGTCCGTCGAGTTGGTGATGCCATCCAACCATCTCATCTGTTGCTTGCTTCTCCTTCTGCCTTCAAGCTTTCCCAGCATCAGGGCCTTTTCCAATGAGTCAGTTCTTCACATCAGGTGGTGAAAGTATTGGAGTTCTGTTAAGTTACCTCACTTGCCAACTGAGGCAAGTCTCCCAAATGAGCATATTAATTTTTAAAATCTTTCCTGTAGTTTGTATGTAGGCCCCAAATAATAAAATTTTGATCCAGAAGTATCTTTCAAGATAATCTTACTTAAAAACCCTTATCTTATATAACAAAAACTGTGATGCTGATACGCCAATAATAAATGTATTTTACACACAAAAACGGAACAAATGATTTCAAGAATATTTGATTCAATAAGAACCTTTCTTGCTAAGCTATGAGGGATTGGTTACCTCACCTTTTGGAGGAATTATTCTATAGTACCTAATGAAAGCATGTTTTCAATTGTGTCTGACATAATAAATCAAAACCTCTCACTAAAATGTGAAGTAAATAATTGTCACCTTGAGCCCTGTATAACTCTGATGTGAAACCCATAAACTAGTTAGAATCTATTAATACTATAATTTTGTCCTATATTAGAGTTCCATTCCTGAATAAAATGTAATCTCCATAGAGTTATTAAAAATTGTATAGATTTATGCTGTTTCTACTTTTATGGTAGAGAAACAAAGTTATGTTTGGAAACATGTTCTAGTTCACATAGTTGATTATAAATTAAGCTCCGATTTTTTTTTTTTTTAAGTACCTGGACAAATTCCAAATAGTTTACTCTTCACCTTGTTGAGTCATCAAAACGATTAACTTGGGAAACAGAATGAACTGTTCAGAACAATTCTGGAAGTACCTTTTGCATTAAGCCGACCCACAAAAAGTCCAGGAAAACCTAGTTAAGATGCCCTAGGTAATGGCTCATGAGTAAACCTAATCATAGGAATTCTCGGTGACAACCAAGTTGGAGGGGATCAAAAATGAATCGTAAAGAAGTGGCTGTTGTGTTCTTTATGTGATATGTTATGCTCTTCTCTAGCCTAGACATGTTTTTTAATGAATTGTGGTATGCTACTGAAGCACGAAGGCAATGGCACCCCACTCCAGTACTCTTGCCTGGAGAATCCCATGGACGGAGGAGCCTGGTGGGCTGCAGTCCATGGGGTCACTAAGAGTCAGACACAACTGAGCGACTTCACTTTCACTTTTCACTTTCATGCATTGGAGAAGGAAATGGCAACCCACTCCAGTGTTCTTTCCTGGAGAATCCCAGGGATGGGGGAGCCTGGTGGGCTGCCGTCTATGGGGTCGCACAGAGTCAGACACGACTGAAGCGACTTAGCAGCAGCAGTATACTTTTAACCTTGGTAAGCAGTCCACATAATAAAAAAAAATAAGTTTTCAGTTTGAATGTCACATCTTCAGGTAAGTTTTCCCTTACTCCATGGCAAAAACTACACTTTTTGGGTCAGACAGTCTCAGTGTGCCCACTTCTATCATTTCAGAGCAATTGTGTTTTTGTTTAATATCTAGTTTCTTGACTATACTTTGAAATATGCAAGGACACAGGTTCTTCTCCTGTTGTCATTATTTTATACTCGGTATGTCACACAGCACCTGGATTATAATTGTAAATATTGCTAATCAATATTTGTTGAATAAATAAAATAAATAATAATACATGCTATATATTATGATAATGTAGTATAATATGATATGATAGAGTAAAATATAGATAATGATCAAAGAGGCTAAAACTGTTGTTAAGAATCAAGGAAGAAGAGTTCTAAAAAGTAATATTAAGAGATTAGGATTTTTTTTTTATCATTTGAGATTAGAGTAGCTACTTATTCTACATTTTACATATAGTGATATTAGCTCTATGACCTAAATTAGTTTTCTTCTCATTTGTTTTTATCTCATTTTTAATATCTTGAAAACATACATAGAAATGTACTTTCTTCTGCCCCAAATATTTCTAACGGAACACTAAGACCAAATTATCTTTTTTTCTTTAGACTTGTTAACAGTAGCTACTATTTGATAGGATTTAACCACAATCCAGATAGTACTGAATCAGTTTCTCTCAGGATTTCTTCAGTCTGCCTGGAAGATAGCACATCTGGTTCCAAATGTAAGGCTATTCTTAAACCTCAAAAACAAATCCTAAAATCTAAACCTAAAACCTTTAAACCTAAAAATCTAAATTGTGAAAATCTAAAATCCTTAAACTTAAAATCTAAACCTAAAACCTTAAAACTCAGGGCTAGCTATAATAGGTGACATGGTGAAAGCATGTAAAAGACATAAAATGAAACCAGGACCTACAGGAACGTGGGAGTTAACTTCTCAGGAAGCTCAGCCCGGAAGGATCAACTTGCCCTACTTTCCTACCAGGCCTGTTAGTCATGACTGCAATTAGAGGTAAAAGCAGATATCTGAAAAGGAAGGACAGTCATTTGACTTCCAGGTGTGTGCAAGTGGAATATGTCAATATTAAAAAAAAAAAAAAAATAAGGTGACCCCCAAGGCTCTCTGGTCAAATAATAGTGATAATAATAATTTTAGTGTGTCTTATTTCTTAAGCTTTTACTGTATGTCATGTATGTACTGCAATCTTTACATATATTGTTATTTTTCATTTTGGTAATAACTCAGTTTCTTGAGTGAGAAACTGAGAGTATTAGTAGCTTGGGTCACATTAGCAGTGGTGACTCTAGAGTCATGCTCTTGGCTTACTTACCACTACATGACACATGTTGAATTTTTCTATTTGAAAAAACACTTTGGGTTTCCATATCACATCTCTAATTTGTAATCCCATTAAGGTCAAACACTGTCCATTTAGATTTATGTTATATGTGTTAGTCACTCAGTCGTGTCCGACTCTTTGAGACCCCATGGACTGTAGCCCGTCAGGCTCCTCTGTCCATAGAATTCTCCAGGCAAGAATACTGGAGTGGGTTGCCATTCCCTTCTCCAGGAGATCTTTCCAACCCAGGGATTGAACCTGGGTCTCCCCCAGGTCCATTTAGATACATGGGCAGTTTATCAGCAGCTCTAGGGACTCTTCACTTTGGCTCAGCAGTAACGAATCCTCCTGCCAATGAAGGAGGCTCACGTCTCGACCCCTGGGTCAGGAAGATCCCCTGGAGAAGGAAATTGGAACCCGCTCTAGTATTCTTGCCTGGGAAATCACATGGACAGAGGAGCCTGGCAGGCTACAGTCCACAGGGTTTGCAAAAGAATCAGACACGACTTAGCAGCTAAAACAAATATCTGCCCTACAGCCATGATACCCACGTGATTGGCCCTGAGTGTGATAATGCACCGTTTTGTGTTGTGAACAGGGATAGAGGCAAAAGGGGTATAGGTTGACGTGACAGAGGCTCTCAGGTCACAATGAAAAGAACCTTTTTGTCAAGGGCGCCCAGTACTCCATATAGTAGGATTAAGATAAAGGATGATTCTTGGTTATCTGCATATAGTCTGTAATCTCCAAAACAATTAAATTATGCTCAATCTGTAATATCTTCCAATGATAATTAGAATTTTACTTTGCAAGGCCTCTAATTTTTAAGATAAATTGACTTAAAGTTGAAGGCAGTAGAATTATTAATCACTTACAATTACAATTTCCTTAGAGAAGGATTAAGTGAAGGGAAATTTACTCAGTTGTGTTTGACTCTTTGCAACCCCATGGACTGTATAGTCACGGAATTCTCCAGGCCGGAATACTGGAATGGATAGCCTTTCCCTTCTCCAGGGGATCGTCCCAACCTAGAGATCAAACCCAGGTCTCCCACATTACAGGCAGATTCTTTACCAGCTGAGCCACAAGGGAAGCTCAACAATACTGGAGTGGGTAGCCTATCCCTTCTCCAGCAGATCTTCCTAAACCAGGAATCAAACCAGGGTCTCCTGCATTGCAGGCAGATTCTTTACCAACTAAGCTATCAGGAATATAAACAATAATAATTAGTATTACTATTGCATTTATATTACATTAATATATTATATAATATTATGATAAATCATACTCATAAATATAAATATTTTCATTAATTTTCACATAACACTAATTGTTATATTCATATGAAACTTACTTATATTCTCACTTCCCATATCAAGATACATTTATTCACCTATATATAAACAGCAGGAAGAAGAACAAGAGATTAAAGAGTCAAAATAGGTCAAAGATGTTAAAAATAAACTCTGATAATTGAGAGTACTATTATTTTTTAAGTGGACTTCTATCTCTTTAATGTCTATCTCTGGAAAGCCAAAACATTTGTTATAGGTATGTAGAATCATGTAAAGTGATTTTCTGTTTCCAGAGAAGAGTTTGAAGTAACCATTTTCTTGATCACTTATGACTGACCAAGAATGGTGGCTTATACTCAGAGTACTGACCATTTTCTTCTTTATTTTGATACAAATGGGGAGATTGCACCTCTTTAAAACAGTGAACTCTTCTAATCACTTAAAAATATATTTTTATCTCATCTGATCTGATTGCTAGAGTGTGTGTGTGCTCAATCTTGTCCAACTCTTTATGACTCCATTGACTTTAGCCCACCAAGCTCCTTTGTCCATGGGATTTCCCAAGCAAAGAACACTGGAGTAGGTTGCCATTTCTTACTCTAGGGGATCTTCTTGACCAAAGATAGAATCTGCATCTCCTACATTGCAGGCAGATTCTTTACCACTAAGCCACAGGGGAAACCCTGCTTGCTAAAGTACCTAGGTAAATTTTGTTAAAACTCATATAAAGTAAAAACAAAACAAAAACAAATGAACATAGTTTACTGCCAACCCAACAGAACACCAAGAAACTACTGTTTGTGAAAGTTTAAAATTAATAAGCTCTAATAGGGAGTGGCAATTTACAGGTCTTGGATGGTCTGATGCTGTGCAAGATAGTGTCTAACATGCCAGTGCTAATGTGCTAAGACTTAGCATGTGGACAGAACCTACTGCTGCTATTTTGTTGTGGTTTTGGTGACACTTGAATTCGTAGGACTTTTGTTCATCTCTAGAAGTTTCTTTGTCGTTTGTATACATGCAAGATGTAGTTTTACGTTGTATAGGCAATTATGTCCCTTACAATTTTAGTTTAAAATGACTGGGGAAATATCCATGCTAGAAAGAAATGGAGGGCTGCAATCCCCCAAACTAATAGTGATCAGCTAACAACAACAACAAGTGATAATCATAAAATTATATAATTTGAAGTTTTTCAAAAGGAAAATAAATTAATTAGAATTTAAAGATATACATAGATTTTTTTTAAAAAAGCCTCCATTGGGTTTAACCTTTGGTAACACTGGGGTTTCCCAGGTGGTACTAATGGTAAAGAACCTGCCTGCCAATGCAGAAGACATGACATGCAGGTTCAATCCCTGGGTCAGGAAGATCCCCTGGAGAAGGGCATGGCTACCCACTCCAGTATTATTGCCTGGGAAACTCCAAGGACAGAGGAGCCTGGAAGGCTACAGTCCATAGGGTTGCAGAGTCAGACAAGACTGAAGTGACTTAGCACACAACTGGTAACATTAATAAAAGCAATTTTAGTGGCATAATAGAGGTGGAATTCAAATACAAGTGAGTTGAAGAAAGAATAGGCAATAGCTAACTAAGTAGAGGTGAATGTCAAGACTTTCTATGAAAACCTTGACTGTGTATAGAAGAATGATTGAAGGAGGTGTCTTAGGGGAGGGAAGCTATATGAAGTGAGATAAACTCTGAAGAGGAATCAAAGTATTATAATGAACTTAGACAGCAGGGGCACCTGTCTCTTAGATCAGAGGAAAAAAGGTAACTATTGTAAGGTGACATGTGTATGTTGTGGTAAAATTATGAGGAAGGGGAAACTGTGTTAATGCCTGCAGATTGCTCTTTTTCTAAGCAGAAAATGCTAAAAGTGAAGATGATCTGAGTGGAACATGTGCTTAGGGGAGATGCTGTCTTTCTGCCCCTTCCATTTCCTGACCCATAGATTCCATATGTCTCTTTTTATTTCTACTTATTTGTTATTCTGCATGTGTGTGTGTGATAGCTGTTGGTATGGTATACTTTTTTCTGTTTCACGTCCCCAAGTGGTTTTATTAATTTTTTATTTTTTTGCTGGATCTATAAAGAAATAAGAAGGAAGTAAAATAAAAATATAATCTCAGTCATGTCTAGTTTATCTGAGATCAAGACTACCTTTCCATATGAATGAATGGGAAGGCAGCATATTTCCATGTAACTGAAATATAACCCAAACTAAAAAACTAGAACTAAAAAACTAGAAAATAATCATTTTTGATGGGAACCTTTTTAAAGTGTTTGATAACATTGACCTCATGTGTCAGTAATTTGGGGAATGTATTTCCTTATCTGAGTTCTTTCACTTTTCCCCTAGTTTCCCAACAAAAGGTGCTGCCAAGTGACAGGTATGTAGCCTTGTTAGGACATCTATGAAGCTAACATGTGAAAGTAGCACAATAGAAACACAAAATATCTGATTTGTAGGCACGATTAAACCATCTATTTATAGTAAAAGTCAATATATAGTTAGGAAGTGGCTCTACTATGAAATACACACGTCAAAAATGTATGTCCCCCAAAGCCTACAAAACACTGTTATTCACATTACAGTAACTTTGTATAGCATGAGGGAATAAATGGTCTTCTATGTCTGCTCACTGACTACCTGCCAAAACTCTTATCATCTTTCCAAAAAAGAATCCTGATAGAACTTAGAATAGTGGTTTTTAAATGTGCTTAAGAATCATTTGAAAATTGTGTTAACAATTTGGATGGATGGGCCTTGCTCCCAGAAGTTACAATATCAGAAAACTGCTCTTGTTAGCAAATTTTCCTAGTGATTTGGCCACATGTAGTCCTTGGAACACACATCTAGATGGCTAATATCTTCTATTTATCTCTATCAACTTAGCTGGAAGCAGGCTATAATGCTTGTAATTATCATTCATCAGTAGCCAAAGATCTTTTAAGATAATTGGCATTCTTCCACACAGACAACTTTGAAATTGCCTTCTCCCAAGACCAAGTCCCCTCTTCCTCATGTCTGTTCTGTTATATAACATTAAGCATTCTATACTTCTTTGTGTTATTATTCATACACACACCATAATATTTTATGCATAGCATTTGTGCAATTGTCTTCATATGATACAAAATTCACACTAAATTCATATTGATTAAAATACGTTCTATACATCCTTATCTTTTTTTTTCCATCCTTATCTTTTAAAACAAAATAAACTCACCATGAATTAAATGATTCTAATAGAATCCCTTGTTACACTGTTAGGCAATATAATTTTTGTCTTCTTTTACATTATCCCATGCTATCCCCCATGGATGTCTTGCCCATAGTGGGTGCTCAGTAAATATCTGTGGGATAATCAAGTTAACTTTATGGTATATATGAATCCAAAGGCTAAGTATTAGGGACTAGAATTAAAGTATACATCTTAGGTACATACTGATGACATTCCTTCAGCATGATGAGAATATGTTTAGTTACTTAGTTTTAAAGTAAAGGCTGGCTGCTTCATTATATTAAAAAAAGAAAAAAATTAAAAAATAAAAGAAAGTAAAGGCTGATGGAAAACTACTTACTTAAAGTGTTGTAGTTCTATTTTTTATTATTAAAATAGAGATATTCTCCATGTTCCTACATTTTTATATAAGCACTTTATAAATCAAATTACCCTTAGTTCTTTGTTTGATAATAGATATTACTTATTTGTAATCTATTATTTGAGTACATCGGGCTTCCCTGGTGGCTCAGCGGTAAAGAGCCCACCTGCCAATGCAGGAGACATGGATTCAATCCCTGGGTTGGGAAGGTCCCCTGGCAGAGGAAATGGCAACCCACTCCAGTATTCTTGCCTGGGAAATCCCATGGACAGAGGAGCCTAGCAGGCTATAGCCCATGGGGTCACAAAAAGTCAGACATAACTTAGTGACTTATCAACAATGAACAAAGCGTATTTTTAAAATGTAATCTTTTTGTATAAAAATGTGAAAAATAGATTTTATATCTCCTTAGTAATTTCTTATGTTGCAGAAAATAGATTATCATTGCTTCATAATATAATAATAATCCTTGTGAAAAGCACTTTCTAATTTTCCAACTTGTATGGTAAAGTGTAATTTATATTTACTAACATAAGGTTCAAGAATACATCTTACATTTATATATTACTTGTCACAAAAAGTCACATATAGTTGTACTTTAGATGTTATCTTTAACACACTAACTTAATTGGTTCATCAACATTCCTACATGATTTGCACAATTTTACAATGTGAGCTTTTATGCTATAATTTGAAATTCTTTGAGCCAACAATTCATAGGAATCTGTTTATTCCCATTAATGTGAGATCTGTATCTCTCCCTGGCTGTTTGTTTACTGAAAGAGAAGGAAGTTGGCAGGTAAAAAAACTTTTTTTCTTTCACATTTGTTTCCCCACAAAGATTTAGCTATAATTCAACTGTAAAGCAGTTCGGGCAGTTCCCTAAATAAGGAATGAATGGTTGCTTTTGGGTTAAAATTATATTCAGATAATTTAATGACTTGCTCATATTCACTGCCCATTTCTTGTGTGAGAATAAAAACAAATTGGAAAAAGGATAAGGAAGCTGTGGTACATATACACCATGGAATATTACTCAGCCATTAAAAAGAATTCATTTGAATCAGTTCTAATGAGATGGATGAAACTGGAGCCCATCATACAGAGTGAAGTAAGCCAGAAAGATAAAGACCAATACAGTATACTAACACATATATATGGAATTTAAAAAGATGGTAACGATAACCCTATATGCAAAACAGAAAAAGAGACTCAGATGTACAGAACAGACTTTTAGACTCTGTGGGAGAAGGCGAGGGTGGGATGATCTGAGAGAACAGCATCGAAACATGTGTATTATCAAGGGTGAAACAGATCACCAGCCCAGGCTGGATGCATGAGACAAGTGCTCGGGGCTGGTGCACTGGGAAGACCCAGAGGGATGGGATGGAGAGGGAGGCGGGAGGGGGGATCGGGATAGGGAACACATGTAAATCCATGGCTGATTCATGTCAATATATGGCAAAAACCACTACAATATTGTAAAGTAATTAGCCTCCTGTTAATAAAAATAAATGGAAAAAAAAACAAATTGGAAAAAGGAAATAAAATTTCACAATATTTACTATAGTATATATTGCTTCTTTTTGAACATAGTCTTCTTTAGCATATTTTAATTAATTTTAGATGCAGAAATAATTGATAAACTTTTTATTCAATTCAAACAAATAGTCATTGAGATTAATATTGAAGCTTTTGCATCTCTTGATATTCTTTGAGTATGTGATCTGTTGCTTCAGTTGTGTCCACCTCTTTATGACCCCATGGACTGCAGTCTGCCAGGCTCCTCAGTCCCTGGGATTCTCCAGGCAAGAATATTGGAGTGAGTTGCCATGCCCTTCACCTGGGATCTTCCCGTCCCAGGGGTCAAACTCGGGTTTCCTGCATTGCAGGCAGATTCTTTACCACTGAGCCACTGGGGATATTCTCTAGGTAAGCATAAACCTTATTATTTCTCTTTTTTTTATTGAGTGGATACATAGAAGCTGCTTCAGTTATGTAGAGCCACACCCTTTGTATAAAACACACATTCTACAGTCCTTAAGCAGAGCTTGTTTAAAGCACGTAGCACAAATTCGATTTAGACAAGGTAAGGCATTCTCAAGTTAGCCAATAGCTTGGGACAACCATGATAAAAACCTGAGTTAGATTTGGGCACCTAAAATCTGCCTCTGCCTGTCCTTTGCTATTACCACAGGAGATTAGGGATGGGTGAACCCAGTCATGTTTTGGGTTCGTCAAACATCTTGAACTACTTTTCCAATGTTCTGGGTTAGGCAAAACCCAAAATGTGTTTTGCCAAGCACATTTTCTCTTAATTCTTAAACCCAGGAGTATTTTAAGGTAAATTTAATCCATATGTTTCTGATTCATTTACACTAAACTCATCAAAATGTTCTGTCTTGAGAGCTATTTGATGTGCAAGAAGCTTTTTGAATATTTTACAAGCCTTTTAAAATCAAATTCATTGGACTTTTACATTCAACTGGGCCAAGAGCAAGTGAACGAAGACCCCAAAGCAATCAAGTTTGGTTGCAAAGTCTAAAACATCAAGGTTTGTGTAGTTTCTAAACTTGGTCATGCACATCTCAATCCTTGGTAAGAATATATATTAACATTAGTTTTGCAGAATGTAGGTTGTGTAACACAATGAGTAGTGAACAAAATGCAAAATAAGGCATGGAAATATAAAGAAGCCAAATGACAAATAATTCAAAGCAGATTGAATGTCTGTTCTTTAGCAAGAACCATACACGAGCTAACATAATGGAGGATGACACTGCATCTGTTTTCATTTTTCTTTCTTTTGGGAGGACTTTCTTCTTTTGGGGCTGTATTTGGACTTTTCTACAAATTCTCTTCCATTTCTATCTTCTGGGCAGTCACAGAACTTAAAGCTAGTACTGTAGCACTAACATTAAATAAAAGAAAATTATGTTTAATATATAAAAGGGTTTGTTTTTGTTAAGAAAAAGCTAAAATGAATTACTAGCTTTATTTCTTAAGATAGCATTGTAACTTTTAAGTTTGAAAAATAATGAACAGGTTGAGACTCATTATGAAGTTCACAAATCAAATTCACTATAAAAGTCCCAACTCTTATAAATTTAGACTGGATAATAATTAGTAAAATTTGTAATACATAATAATCTTATTTGATTATATGTCAGTAAATGCATTTTGATTTCTCTCTTGATTATTTCTATATGACTTAGAGGACCAGACTACATTTAAGATTTATACATAATGGTAGTTAGGGGCTTAGCTATGTAAACAAGAAAAATAAGTAGTAAGGCAGAAAAAGAAAGGAGAATAAAACACTATTATGGAGAAATAATTTACTACATGCTAAAAAGCTGAAATCTTGTTCTTACTTTTCAGTTATGAACATTTCTAAAAACCAGTCCCAGACATTGAATAAAGTTAAATAAGAAATCAATAATAATTTTAGCATAAGCTTTGACAGTTGCAGATGAAAAAAGTTTGTTTTTCCTACTGTTGTTGGCTAAAAAAGCATTGTAGTGGCTTTCAAAATAGTTTGTTGTAATAAGACATAAATGATAATATCTTTGTAATCAGTATCTCAAGTATCCTATATTCTCTTTCAATGCTTTCTCAGAAATGTTGAGGAGTAACATAGCTGAACACAGCAATGGAGAGGAGGTAGGAGCAATTATATTGCAGTGAAACTGAAATTCTTTACTAAAGAATTCCCTGTCTCTATATGCCATATTTTTGTTTAATAATGCCATACTAGGATTATAGTTTTTAAAAGTTATGACTTTGGTAGTAGTATATTTTAGTTTTCAACTCTCACTAGATAGTTAACTTTGAAAAATTTAATACTTTAACCTGTTTCTCCTCTAGAGAATGAGGACAAAATTCAGGATTTTAAAATTATTGAAAGTTATAATATGCATGAAAATCTTAGTATTGAATAAACTTAAGGCCATATAATAAGTGCCACATAAATGGTACCTGTTAGAAGGACAATCTACCCTCTTTTTAGTTATCAGGGATGGATTGCTGCTACCAAAAAAAGGTAATACCTATTTGGTTTATATAAGTTTTCTTGCTGTGTCAACTTGGCTAAATTACAGTCTGCACTTATTCAACCAAAAACTAATCTAGATGTTTCTATGAAGGCATTTTCTAGATACGATTAAAATCTATAAATAGTTGCCTTTAGATAAGAGAAATTATCCTAGATAATCTGAGTGAGTCTATTCAGTCAGTTAAAATGCCTAAAGAGCACATCTGAGGTTTTTCCTGGTGAACAAGAAATTCTGCCTGTGGACAGCAGTATCAGACCCTGACCAAGAGTTCCAGAGTGCTTTCCTGACAGCCTGCCCCAGTGGATTCTGGAGGTGCCTAGCCAGTCTCCAGAACTACATAAGCCAATTCCTTGCAACAACTCTCTTAAAACAGATATCCTACTGTTTCTGCTTCTCTAGTTAAACACTAATGCATGAATTCATTCACTCAGCAAATACTTACCAAGGATTTTCTGTGTCTCAATTCAAGTATTATTCTAGATACCAAGGAATCCACAGAGAACAAATTAGATGTTTCTCCTGTCATCACTGAACAAACAGACGATATTTTCCTGAGAAAAGTTACAATATTAAAAATATTTAAATTAAAATAATAAAAAGTGCTTTGAAGTAGAAGAAATAGCACATTATTTTCATATTAGCCCTTTTAGTTTTCTTTCTTTTTTTTTTTTTTTATTAGTTGGAGGCTAATTACTTCACAACATTTCAGTGGGTTTTGTCATACATTGATATGAATCAGCCATAGATTTACACGTTCATTTGGAAACATTTAAACATTTTTATTGTGAATTTAAATCAGACCTATATCTTTGTTGGGAGACAGTTTTTTTTTTTTTGTTTCTGTGAATCTTGAGTTTCTATTATGTAGATTCAAATGTAGGTTTTCTCCTATGTGGAAAAAAATGTAAAAATTTAAACTTTTTGAGTTAAATGTAGCCAGTGAACAAACACTGAGTGCCTCTAGGTAACATGAAATTGAGGTGAACACAGCAGGGAAGGGCCATTTTACCTACATTGGGATCTAATGTGTTAAGCAAATGATGGTCATTGTCAATCTTTTTTTTAGTTGAATTGTCATGTAGCTAATATGGTGTGCTCCTTCTTGTGACTACATTAAAAACATTGCATTTAGTGCAAAATACTTAATTGTTAAATGTTTCTATCAGAACAATAAGAAGAGCCTTTATAAAATAAAAAGAATTCCCATCATTAAATATTGAAAATAAGGATTAAATTTTTTTGAGATTTGAGATCACTTTTTAATATGTGTTTTTTATTTAAATCATGAAGGGATAAACAAATGCATTCTCAATAAGCAAATTTGAAGGGGACCAACCCTTGAAATAGAAAGTGTTATAAATAATTTTTCTATTAAAAACATTGTGCTCAATTTCTTCTACAGTAGTCCAATATCACAGGCTAGTTAGCCTTTAAATCATATGTATTTCAATTCACAAAAGTTTATTTGTTTCCCATTTACAATTTCACATAATTTTCCAGAAATTAGAATTGGAAAACAATAAAATATTTTCCTTTTTCTTTGATTGTCCGTGAACACACACCTCCTGCCCCATTACCAGTCAATAGGATCATTTTATATGTCTGCTTAAATTTAAATCGCCAGGCCCCTTAGTGGCCAAGTCCTAGCCTAGAACTTTATCAGATATTAATCAGACTTAAAAAATAAGAACTTTCTTCAATTATAAATGTAAATACTTTCTTACTGATTTGGATCAGGATAAGACAATATACATACGTGTTTTCATTTTAAAAATAATAATTTTGGTAACTGGGAAAGCAAGATCTTTGCAAAAGCATTTTAAACATGGATATTCAATTTGCAAATGCTGTTTTAAATATTATAACTTCTGCAAACATGTTATTAAATTACCCTGAACAGAAAGGACATATATTATGGAAATCCCCAATTTCTCAGACTTTCATAATTTTGAGTTCAGTTCAAGATGGCAGAGTAGAAGGATGTGCGCTCATCTTCTCCTGTGAGAGCACAAAAATCGCAACTAGCTATTGAGCAACCATCCACAGGAGGACACTGGAACCCACTAAAAAAAGGTACCCCACATCCAAAGACAAAGAAGAAACCACAACAAGATGGCAGGAGGTGGGCAAACATGGTAAAATCAAATCCCGTACCCACCACAATCTGGAGAACAATAATACCAAAGTAGTTTTCCCACCACAGTGAAGCTTCTGAGCCTCATATCAAGCTTCCCAGCCTAGGAATCCAGCAAAGGGACTGGTAATCCCCAGGGAATCTGACTTTGAAGACCAGTGGAATTTGATTATAGGACTTCCACAGGGCAAGAGGAAACAGAGACTCCACTACTGGAGGGCACAAACAAAATCTTGTTCATGCCAAGACCCAGGGGAAAGGAGTGGCAACCCCACAGGAGACTGAACCAGACCTACCTGTAAGTGCTGGAGGATCCCCCGTGGAGGTATGGGGTGGCAGTGTCTCTCTGTGGGAATGGGGGCACTGGCAGCTGCAGTCCTAGAGGGGGCCCCTTGGTGTAAGTCCTCTTGGAGCTCACCATTAACCCTACCATAGAGCCCAAAGGCCCCAGGGCTGGGTCACCTCAGGCCAAACAACTTACAGGAAGGGAGCACAACCCCATCCATCAGCAGATAATTGGATTAAAGTTTTACTGAGCATGGCCCTGCCCATCAGAGCAAAACCCAGTTTTTCTAATCACCAGTCCCTCCCATCAAGAAGATTACACAAGACTCAGCCTCACCTACCAAAGGGCAGACAGAAGAAGCAAGACGAATCACAATCCTGCAGTTGCTAGAACCAAAACCACATCACAGAAAGTTAAAAAGGATGAAAAAGCAGAGGGTTTTGTCCCAGATGAAGGGACAAGACAAACCCCCAGAAAAACAGCCAAATGAAGTGGAGATAGGCAAACTTCCGAAAAAGAATTTAGAATATTGACAGTGAAGATGATCCAGAATCTCAAAAAAAGAATGGAGGCAAAGGTTGAGAAGGTGCAAGAAATGTTTACTAAAGACCTGGAAGAACCAAAGCACAGGTAAACAGAGATGAACAGTACACTGTTGACTCTTTGCTATCCCATGGGCTATAGCCTTCTAGGCTCCTTTGTCCATAGATATTTCAGGCAAGAGTACTGGAGTGGGTTGATATTTCCTTCTCCAGGGTATCTTCTCAACCCAGGGATCTAATTCATCTCTCCTGCCTGACAGGCAGATTCTTTACCACTGAGCCACTTGGGAAGCCCAACAATACATTAGAAAGAATTAATAGCAGAATAACTGACCTGGACAGAATGGTGGAAATCACTGCCACAGAACAGAATATACAAAAATGAATTAAAAAAAAAAATGAAGACAGCCTAAGAGACCTCTGGGACAACATTAAACATACCAACATTTGCGTTAGAAGGGTCCCAAAAAGAGAAGTGAGGAGAGAAAGGATCTGAGAAAATATTTGAAGAAATAATAGCTGAAAACTTCCCTGTTATGGGAAAGGAAATAGTTAACAAAGTCTAGGAAACACAGAGAGTCCCAGGCAGAATAAAGCCAAGGAAGAACACACCAAGACACATGGTAATGAAAATGATCAAAATATATATATATATATATATAAAGATAAAATATTAAAAGGAACAAGGGGAAAATGACAAATAAAATACAAGAGAACTCAAATAAAGTTTCTCAACAGAAACTGTACAATCTGGAAGGGAATGCCATGATATTTTTAAAGTGATGAAAAGGAAGAACCTTCAGCAAAGAACGCTCTACCCAGCAAAACTCTCATTCAGATTTGATGGAGAAGTCAAAAGCTTTCCAGAGAAGCAAAAGTGAAGAGAATTTAGCACCACCAAACCAGCTTTGCAACAGATACTCAAGGAAATTCTCTAGGCAGGAAATAAAGGAGAAGGAAAAGGCCAACACAAAATAAACCTAAAACAATTAAGGTAATGGTAATAGGAACATGCATACCTTAACTATAAATGAATTAAATGCACCAACCAAAAGACATAGACTGTCTGGGCAGTAGAGAACAAGTGCGTGTATGCACTTCCACTTACCACATCACTCTACTTAACCCCTCAAATTATATATAATTATTTTATATTGTTAGGTTAATCGTGTTTCCATTATGGCTTGAAATGATAATGATCTTTTATTTTTTGTCTGGCTATTGATTTTGAAAATTGATAAACTTCTTTTAGTATTGTGATTATGTAACTATTATTCACTTGATAAGAATGTATCATTATTGGTCAATAGAAAATAATAGAATTCTATATCACTAAAACTACCATTTAATAGAAAAAGTTTGTAATCACTTTTTAAAATCCAGTTGCATAACAGAATTATCTTGGATTTTTTTGAAAAATGCAAATGCCCAGGTATTGCTCTTCTTCTTCATAGCTCCAGATGTGTTTCTAATGAGCGGCAGTGTTTAAAAACAACTGGACTATATGATGATCTTTTATTTTATCTAGTTTATTTCACTTTTTCTATTTCATATTCAGTGTTCACATTTCATTTAGTTTATGTTTTTCAATTTCTCTGTCTCTTTTTTGTTGTTATTGTTTTTCTCAAGCCTTTATCAAGCATAGTAGAAAAGCTTTTGTATGTATAGTATGTATGTGCTAAGTCACTTCAATCATTTCCAACTCTTTGCATCCCCATGGACTGTAACTGGCCAGGCTCCTCTGTCCATAGGATTCTCCAGTCAAGAACGCTGGAGGTGGTTGCCATGTCCTTCTCCAGAGGATCTTCCTGACCCGGGAATCAAACCCATGTCTCTTACATCTACCTGCATTGGAAAGCAGGTTCTTTACTACTAGGGCCATTTGGGAAGTCCTAAAATATGTATAACATTATATATATATATATATACATATAAAAGAAAATTTATGAATTTTTGTCTAGCTAAAAAATTTCATGACATTTGGATTACACTTGTTTGACTTAGTATGAATAGAATGCTAGATTTCTAATTTACATTCACACAAAACTTTGATATAGTTCCATGTATTTTGGCATCTAGTATTACCAAAAGTCTAGAAAATTTATTATCTTTGTGAATTAAAAATAATTTGAATGACGTTTGAAACTTTTTATACAATTCTGAGAATATAAAGAAATACTATGTTTAAAAAAACAGGAATTTAACATGTGATACAATATATTAACTGAAGTACAGATTTTGTTCAAATTTCAAAAAATTTTATACTAGTGTCCATAATTTGTTTCCATACCTTACTCAAGACTCCACATTGTATTTAATTGCTTTGAGCTGCTTCAGCTGCCTGCAACAAGTTCTGGTAAACTCTCTTTTCATTTTTATTCTATTAAAAATATTTTCTAATTTTTTCCTTGTTGTAGCTTCTTAGATACACCGATCATTTAAAAATAGACATTTAATTTTCAAATACATGGGATTTTGAGTAAAGTATCTTTAATATTAATTTCTCATTTTTTATGTTAATTTCTCATTTAAATGCCTTCTTCTCTGCAATCACCCTCTGTGCTTTTCTCAGTCTAACTTTATTGAGGCTTTTAATACCTAAGTCGAAGATCTCTCTTGGTAAATGTCACATTGTACTTGAATATATGTGATAAGAGAATAGATTGTATGATTTCAATATTTTTGAACCATTAATTTTTGCACCTTGTTTTATGTCCCTGGATATGTTCCAGTGTCTCCTAGTTTACAGTCTATGGGAACGTGAATAGAAGTTGTATCCTCCTGTTGTGTGAAAAATGTATAAATCTTAATTATTTTAAGGTTCATAGTGTTGTCAGGTCTACCATATCCTACTTCTACTTCTCTGTATGTTTATATACAGGATACACAGAATGTATCCATATTCTACTTCTCTGCATATTTATTCTATTAATATTTTATATTGAAACTCCAACTAAAAATCTTAATTTATCTACTTTAAAAAATAATTGTAATACAAAGTGGAACTATATATATATTCTTGTTCTGTATTTTCCAAGTCTCCTCTGTAAATGTGTCATCATGCTTTCATAATTTAAAAAATAAAAATTAAAATATAAAGAAATAATTTTGAAGTTGAAAAGTAGTTTTGAAGTTTGAAAGCAGTGATATTTTTTAAGAAAAAGACATTTGCTGTATAGTCAACAGATTTTCTGATTGTCAACCATCAGTAAATGTCAACAAGTATTTGATATACAATCAGCAAATGTCAACAGAACATTAAAGGAATAAACTTTTCTACACTTTAGAATTATTCATGTATAATGAAGCATTTTAACTATCACAGAACCTGGAGCCAATACAATTGGTAATTGATACCATTAAAACTATTGCTTATTGCAAATTTTACCAATAATTGTTATGAGTGGGCTGTTGGCACACTAAGAAAATCTTAGAGGTTATAAATTTTTTACTTTTACCACTAGTTTTATATTACAGTCATTCAAATATTTATAAAAATTCTGATAATTATAATTATATATTATACATAAATGTTACAAATTAATTTTATCCCTCAAGTAGACATTCTTAGATCCTTTTTCACTTACTCCACTCTACCCTACAATTAGCTCATTTTCTATTTGAGTCATGATGGGATCTATTGCTTTATTATATGAACCCTCTGAGCCAAAACAGAGGGTTTTGGCTCTAATTAGCCTAGTTTCATAGTCCTTTGAAAATGTAAGTACCCACAAATTAATAATGCTGAACTCCTTAGTAATTTTCATGAAAAAGATTTTATGTAAAATTAAGGAAATATAAAAAAAGACTGAGATCCCAAAACTCTTCATTTAAGTGCTATATAATTTGCAAAGATCAATTAAAATGATTCTACAAGTTACTCTCCTTCAGTTTTTCTTCTTTATAAACATGCTCAAATAAAGCAAAGGTTTACACACAACCAAGCAATGGTTCAATATAGAGTGAAGAAATGAAGAAACGTTTGAAGGGCAATCTGTAAGCAGTTAGAAGACAAGGGAATTTTGAACCTTACACACCATGGTCTATAATGAACAAATCATGCCTGACCATGATGATAGACCTGTGTGAGAGAGTGACAAAACTAATTGGAGAAGAGGATGGAGTCGACGTCATGTATTTGGGCTTCAGTGAAGCATTTGACATAGTGGATCATGAACTTTTAGTTGCAAATTAATTACAATTGTTTTGGATGAGAACAGAGTCACATGGATTAAAAAGTGGCTGAAAGATCATAAACACAAATAATAGATGGCAATGAATCCCATTGGAGGATAACTGCAGCAGGTTTTCGTAATGGTGCAGTTTTGTAAATCTTTATTTGAAAAAGTGAAAGTGAAAGTGAAGTTGCTCAGTCGTGTCCGACTCTTTGCGACCCTGTGGACTGTAGCCCACCAGGCCTCTCCGTCCATGGGATACTCCAGGCAAGAATACTGGAGTGGGTTACCATTTCCTCCTCCAGGGGATCTTCCCAACCCAGGGATCAAACCCAGGTCTCCCGCATTGCAGGCAGACGCTTTAACCTCTGAGCCACCAGGGAAGCCCAAATCTCTATTTATTGGTTGTTAAAGACTAGTTTTCCTCAATAATATTCAAGTAGAAGTGTTTTCAGAGGTACCAGATATAGAACCCAAAGAAAATAGATCAAAATATGAGCTCATACAAATCATTATCTAATTTAGAATTTATGTTTGACTTCAGTTGAATTTTGAAAATGTTATGTAAAAAAGTATTAGTGCATAATATTGAAGGAATAACTAGTGCCAATAAAACAGAATATTTCAAATATTTTAGACATTATTAATGATACATCTTATTTCTTATTAAAGTAAGTTCAATAGTACCTCTATTAGAAATGCATCAAAGAAATAAAACTAATCTTTTAATTTTTATAAATAATGTTTGTGATTTATTTATATTTGTTTGTTAATTTTATAGTAATAAGAGAACAGCATACACAATACAGACTTTTAATTTCTAGGAGACTGTCAGAAAATAACTTTTTTATGTCTTTTATGAAAGAAGGCAATTATCTATCGATGTTCTTAAACCCAAATCTCTTTTATTAGAGGGGATTAGTGGGGCACGGGCGAGGCAGGGAAGGACTGGGGGGACCACCTTACTACACAGCTTGTTCATTGGCTTTGCTTCCTGAGTGCTGCTGCTTCCTCACATAGGGCAGCTCAGGTCCGCTGGAGAAGGGCTCAAATGCCTCATCTGCCGAGAAGGCTAGCCCCACAGTGGCTGGGGCCTGAGGCTGTACTGTCTGGCTGTTGAAGTCACACTCAGGATGTCTTGCTCTGTCATGAAGTTGATTGTCCTCACATAACCACTGCACTTCCGGTCCGTGGCATCTGTGAAGATGGTGGTCTGGTGGCAATGTTGATGAGGAACATGTCCATCTCAGGATCTGCCTCTCCCCAAGATTTATAATGAAATACCAGAGAACAGCTTTTCCAAACTATGGGCTACAAGATAATTTTAGAAGTTATGTAATAATGTTTTAAGATGCATTCATTTGCATATATTAGGGGATAAAGTGATTAAATGGCATAAATACTACTTAAATACATTTGAATACAAACAAGTACCATTATCTCAAGAAAAGTATTGTATAGTAGTATAAAATAGGCACACATTCAGGTAATTGGTAGACAGAAGACTAATGTTTGGGAAATGTTGCAGATGAAAAAGCCAGTATTGCCTTATCCATTGAACCAAAGATTGATTTAATTACATGTAAGGATAATGTATTGAGAAGATACTGGCAAAATTCTCAAGGAAAATAAGATTAAAATGTTAAGCAAATAGACAAAAATAGGTTTCATAAAATTCTATATAATCCCCAGATTTTCCAGATCCAGCAGAAACCTTGTTTAATTAAACAATATTTCATTAAAATTCTTTGCATTACAGCAAATGAACCTAAAGAGTCTCGAAGTTTCAGTTCAGTTCAGTTCAGTCGCTGGGTCGTGTCCAACCATTTGCAACCCCATGGACTGTAGCATGCCAGTCTTCCCAGTCCATCACCAACTCCCAGAGCTTGCTCAAACTCATGTCCATTGAGTCAGTGATGCCATCCAAGCATCTCGTCCTCTATTGTCCCCTTCTCCCACATTCAATCTTTCCCAGCATCAGGGTCTTTTCAAATGAGTCAGTTTTTCGCATCAGGTGACCAAAGTATTGGCATTTCAGCTTCAGCATCAGTCCTTCCAAAGAATATTCAGGGCTGATTTTCTTTAGAATCGACTGGTTGGATCTCCTTGCAGTCCAAGAGACTCTCAAAAGTCTTCTCCAACACCATAGTTCAAAAGCATCAATTCTTCAGTGTTCAGCTTTCTGTATAGTTCAACTCTCACATCCATATATGACTATTGGAAAAACCATGGCTTTGACTAGATGGATCTTTGTCCTCAGAGTAATGTCTCTGCTTTTTAATATGCTGTCTAGGTTGGTCATAGTTTTTCTTCCAAGGCAAGTGTCTTTTAATTTCATGGTTGTAGCCACCATCTGAAGTGATTCTGGAGCTGAAAAAAATAAAGTCTGTCACTGTTTCCATTGTTTCCCCATCTATTTGCCATGAAGTGATGGGACCAGATACCATGATCTTAGTTTTCTGAATATGAGGTGGTTGGTATTTTTTTTTTTTGTAAATTAATTTATTTATTTTAATTGGAGGCTAATTACTTTACAATATTGTAGTGGTTTTTGCCATACATTCACATGAATCAGCCATGGGTGTACATGTGTCCCCCATCCTGAACCCTGCTTCCACCTCCCTCCCCATCCCATCCCTCAGGATTTTCCCAATGCACTGGCCCTGAGTGCCGCATATGACTCAGCAATCCAACTACTGGGCATACACACCAAGGAAACCAGAATTGAAAGGGACACGTGTACTCCAATGTTCAACACAGCACTGTTTACAATAGCTAGGGCATGGAAGCAACCTAGATGTCCATCAGCAGATGAATGGATAAGAAAATTGTGGTACATATACACAATGGAATATTACTCAGCTATTAAAAAGAATGCATTTGAATCAGTTCTAATGAGGTGGATGAAACTGGAGCCTATTTTACTGAGTGAGGTAAGTCAGAAAGAAAAACACCAATACATTATAATAATGCATATATGTGGAATTGAGAAAGATGGTAATGATGACCCTATATGTGAGACAACAAAAGAGACACAGATGTAAAGAACAGACTTTTGGACTCTGTGGGAGAAGGTGAGGGTGAGATGATTTGAGAGAATAGCATTGAAACATGTATGTTACCATATATGAAATAGATCTCCAGTCCAGGTTCCATGCATGAATATTGAGTTTTAAGCCAACTTTTTCACTCTCCTTTTTCACTTTTATCAAGAGGTTCTTCAGTTCTTCTTCACTTTCTGCCATAAGGGTGGTGTCATCTGCATATCTGTGGTTATTGATATTTCTCCTGGCAATCTTGATTCCAGCTTGTGCTTCATCCAGCCTGGCATTTTACATTATGTACTCTGCTTATAAGTTAAATAAGCAGGGTGACAATATATAGCCTTGACATACTCCTTTCCTGATTTGGAACCAGTCTGTTGTTCCATGTACAGTTCTAAGTGTTGCTTCTTGACCTGCATACAGATTTCTCAGGAGGCAGGTCAGGTGGTCTGGTATCCATCCCCATCTCTTTTAGAATTTTCCAGTTTATTGTGATCCACACAGTCAAAGGCGTTGGCATAGTCAATAAAGCAGAGGTAGATGTTTTTCTGGAACTCTCTTGCTTTTTTGATGATCCAATAGATATTGGTAATTTGGTCTCTGGTTCCACTGCCTTTTCAAAATCCAGCTTGAACATCTGGAAGTTCACAGTTCACGTATTGCTGAAACCTGACTTGGAGAATTTTGAGCATTACTTTACTAGCGTGTGAGATGAGTGCAATTGTGCGGTAGTTTGAGCATTCTTTGGCATTGCCTTTCTTTGGGACTGGAATGAAAACTGACCTTTTCCGGTCCTGTGGCCACTGCTGAGTTTTCCAAATTTTCTGGCATATTGAATGCAGC
This sequence comes from Cervus canadensis, assembly GCF_019320065.1. Taxonomy (NCBI): domain Eukaryota; kingdom Metazoa; phylum Chordata; class Mammalia; order Artiodactyla; family Cervidae; genus Cervus; species Cervus canadensis. The sequence goes on along the minus strand of NC_057401.1, from coordinate 28,825,614 downwards.
ACTTTCACAGCATCATCTTTTAGGATTTGAAATAGCTCAACTGAAAGTCCATCACCTTCACTAGCTTTGTTCCTAGTGATGCTTTCTAAGGCCCACTTGATTTCACACTCCAGGATGCCTGCCTCTAGGTGAGTGATCACATCATCATGGTTCTCTGGGTCATGAAGATCCTTTTTGTACAGTTCTGTTTATTCTGTATTCTTGTCACCTCTTCCTCACATCTTCTGCTTCTGTTAGGTTCATACCATTTCTGTTCTTTAAGGTTCAACCTACTGGAGTGATAAATTCTGACTTATTCACCACTTTCAACTTTTAAACATCAATAGAATGAAATAAAAACATACTAAACCTAGAATAGAAAAAAAATATTGTCACCATTGAGTATACCTTTAAACAGAAAGGGTACTTTTGCTGCTTGCAACTGGTTTCTTAGTTGAACGAAAACTACTGCTCTAAGAGTGTCTCACCACTTATTTTTATTTATGAAACCTAAAAAGATAGAGGCACTATGAGAGCTAGAGTAAAATGAACACACCAAGAAAAAGGCAAATTATAAAATATTTCATCCAAGTAGAAGCAATGAAAACTTTTGGTTTGCACAACAGCCTCCCAAGGGTAAAGTGGGATTTACATTACTGGTTGTACTTAAAACTCAGCCTGAAGATCACTGAGGCCAACATTTGAGAGTATTCTCACAGGAGAAATTAGATGACCTGCCATGGCTTTCCATGTTTTATTTACATGATTTTGCTGCAGTAATAATTATTCTTTTGGAAAGCAATTTGCTTGCAACTTGAGATTTTAGCCTTGGGAGTTGTCTGGCTGTGTTCAGTTAAAGTTGAGCTGTCATGTTCAAAACGGCCATAATGCACACCATGGATCATGGACCCTAGTCTTTCCTTAAGCCTTTCTACTTACAGAGGCAGTGTTAATAATTCAGCTTTTGGAAATAAAGAATAAGCACTACATTTTACCTTACAGGTGGAACAATAAAAATGACATTAACTCTATCTACAGATATCTCCTACTTAACCATAATCCTTGATTTGAATAGTCATGACCCTTGCATTATCATATTTTTGCCTGAAACATTAGCATATATTTATTGATTCATTAATTCTTCCCTTTAGGAAACATTTCTTCTGTCTACTCTGGTAGTTGGAATATTGGTAGTGCCAGATATTGGAGCCATAGGAATAAAAAAATACACATCTTTGATGCAACTGGAGGGCATAATCAGGCAAATGAGTAATTATAATAAAAATAATACATTTTCTGATTAGAAAGTAGCAGATGTTTTTGGGTTATATCAGTGGAAAACTCAACTCAGCCATGGTGGTGATAAGAGGGGTGATGATAGAAAGTTGTATCTCAGAGCAAATTATGTGTATTCCGTGTTGGCTCATATGGTAAAGAATCTGCCTGCAGTGCCAGAGACCCAGATTCGATCTCTGGATTGGGAACATCTCCTGGAGAAGGGAATGGCTATCCACTCCAGTATTCTCGCCTGGAGAATTCCATGGACAGAGGAGCCTGGTGGGCTACAGTCCATGGGGTTACAAAAATTTGGACACAACTGAGCAACTAACACTTTTACAAGCTGAGGCTGCTGCTGCTGCTGCTAAGTCACTTCAGTCGTGTCCGACTCTGTGCGACCCCATAGACAGCAGCCCACCAGGCTCCCTCATCCCTGGGATTCTCCAGGCAAGAACACTGGAGTGGGTTGCCATTGCCTTCTCCAGTGCATTTCACTTCTCTCTCAAGTGAAAAGTGAAAGTGAAGTCGCTCAGTCGTGTCCGACTCTTAGCGACCCCATGGACCGCAGCCTACCAGGCTCCTCCATCCATGGGATTTTCCAGGCAAGAGTACTGGAGTGGGGTGCCATTGCCTTCTCCAACAAGCTGAGGCTAGAAGGCTCCAAATGTTGCCTACGCTCCAACTCCAGTGGCCCATTCACATGGACTGTGTCACCCAGGTGAAAGAAGTAGTGATCTTATGGTAGAAACAGTGAGGATGGAAAGAAGTGCAATGAAACCAAAAACATTTAGGAGGCAAATTAAATAAAACTTAGTGGTTGGATATGAAGAACGAAAGAAATGGAAAGAAGATAATTGGCTGATCAGTTGGATACCTATATGGTATTGCCCTTAAATACGATGAGAAATATTGGAGGAAAGAAATGTTTTCAGGTGAAATAGCTTTCTTATGGTGGTTTCAATTTGTTGACTTGGAGGTGTACCTGAGAAATCTAAACAGATATTTCTAACAAACAGTTGGATAGGCAGATCTGCAATGCAGAAGAGGAATCTATATCAGATATATGTTTTGAATAGATGATAATTGAAGCCATGGGAATTAGAAAAGGCTGATTCTTTTTTCTGATTTTGCATGGGAGTATAGCTATATAATTCTATATTTATAATTATTAGAGCATATTTATAGGAGTAGATTTTATAACTTAATTTGGTAATCCACATTTTAGCTTAATATCCATGTGATTTATTCAGATCCCTGTACTATTTTTCAAAACAGTACAGAAATATAGACACTACAAATAAGCAGAAAACATCCAGTTTTTGATGTATATATTTATATTTTCCACAGTGAATGTGTAAAGATTTTTATAAGGAGAGACAAGTTGATGCTATTGAATATCTTTCTAATTTATATAGGGAAATATTTAATAATTAGCTCATTTTTGATAGCTGAAACAGCATTTGTTTTTAAGAAATTAAATTAAAACCTGACTAAAACACATGGAAATCCCTAATTTATGTAATAGAAATATTGGTATTGCCCTTAAACACTTAGTTGGGCAGATGAAAATATTGATATGGGTTTCTATTCCTCTTTGTCAGCCTACCCTATTGTGGAGATAAGAACAAACATCAAAGTACCACACTATAGATTGAAGGAAGAAAAGCAAAGAAGCCACAATTATGAATGAAGCCATTTGTCTTCTGGATAAGTGATGATCATTTGCCTATAATTAATGTTCTTTTTGGTACCCTGCAAAATGTGAAGAATACCTATGGTAGATACATTATTCTTTATAACATTGATTGCTATGAACAATAGAATACAGTCTTGTCTATTGTTCTGAGTCTGAAGATGATGTTTTATTTTTCATCACTGGTATGTAGTTGTGTATATATAAATCCAAAACAAGTGAAGCAATCAGTCCATCAGTTTGTTATTTTGTTTACATGAAATCAAAAGAGTTAGCTTGACTGATTCCCTCCTCCTTGGATGTTTGGGCATTAAATATGTAACCCAGATGTCAGCTGGGGCCACCTTGTCTTCCTTGAGATCTAGATAAGATTGCCTTGAATCTTGATACCCACCTTGTGGAAGGAGGAAACACTTTTCAAATGTCAGTAAAATCCAGGTAGCTTAAGTTCTTAATAGTTACTCTTCCTCCAGCCTCTGTCTGAGTTTCTATGTTTTCTGTCTTTTATATCCACCATATGATTTTAAATTTATGCTCTGAGCTATTCTTTATCCACAAAACAAAAATGTAGCCCATGCAAATGAAACACTCATGAACGTAGAGAACTTTTTGGTAGATTGGGACAGGGAAGATTAAAAGGGCAAAGCATTTACACTGCTGCAAGAATAATGACTCTACATTCAGTATAAGGCAACCCTGATCCCTTCAGCCGTCTTCCTTGATAGGAATTTCCATCAGTCCTTCAGTCCCTTTGGAAGTGTGCTTTGGAATAGATTTATGAATTTATATATACATCCCAAGATTTAAATAACCATTTGTTTGTAATGGGCTTCCCAAGTGGTTCAGTGGTAAATAATCTGCCTGCCAATATAGGAGACGCAGGAGACATGGGTTCCATCCCTGGGTCAGGAAATCCCCTGGAGGAACAAATGGCAACCCATTCCAGTATTCTTGCTTGGAGAATCAGATGGACAGAAGACCCTGGTGGGCTCAGTCCATGGGGTCGCAAAGAGGGAGACACAACTGAGCATGCACACACACACACATTGTTTGTAACAGCAAAAATCAAAAATAAAGTTTCCTATATTAGAACCCAATTAAATTGATTAAGATAATCCATACAGTGTGATTTAAATGATTTAAACATCCATACAGCAGTCATTTAAAAATAATGAAAACAAGTACATCCTTGAGAGGAAAAATATCTAAGAGATATTACAAAGTAAAAAAAATCAGGATGCAAAATGATGTCTATGCTATGCTTCTGTTCTTGGAGGTAAATAACCATATTTTGAACTGGAAGAATACACCAAATGATAATACCGGTTCCTTTCAGGGAGAGGTACTGGGTTAGTGGAATTTAATTTAATTCAATTTAAGTAAATTATTTAAAATCAAGAGCACATCAGTCAGTTCAGTTGCTCAGTCATGTCCAACTCTTTGTGACCCCTTGGACTGCAGCACGCCAGGCTTCCCTGTCCATCACCAACTCCCAGAGCTTGCTCAAACTCATGTCCATCGAGTCGGTGATGCCATCCAACCATCTCATCCTCTGTCGTCCCCTTCTCCTCGCGCCTTCAATCTTTCCTGGCATCAGGGTCTTTTCAAATGAGTTCTTTTCATCAGGTGGCCAAAGTATTGGCGTTTCAGCTTCAGCATCAGTCCTTCCGATGAATATTACATGGATTCATCTAAATAAATCATTTTGTTTTCTCATTCAAAATAACTGAGTCACTCCTATATGGTTATGAGAAAAAGAGCTGCTCTTAGAATAAAATCCAAAGTTCTTTACACCCTAAGTTCTGGCCACCCTGGCCTTCCTGGTGCCTCAGCAACTTACTACATCCATTCTCAAACCAGATCCTTTGCATTTGCTCTTTGCTCTGCTTCCAATTCTATTTACCTGTTATGTCACCTCATTTGGATCTTGATTCAATTGTTACCTCTTCAAAGATGCCTTTTGTGACCATCCTACCCCTCCTAAGCCCCCTCACCCACTCTAGTTATTTTCTGTTTTGTTGCCCTATTTGCTTCATGGCACAAATTGCTCCTTGAAGTTAGGCATGTGTGTGTGTGTGTGTCTTCCCCTAGTAGAACATTAACTTTGTGAGAACAACGGCTTTCTCTGTTTTGTCTGTTGCTATAACTTCAATGCCTAATAGTAAGCATTCAATGAATGTAAAAATGAATAAGTTAAGGGGGCCACATGAGTCCCTGGGTCTTATCTTCTTTAATCCAGGAGTTTATCAAGAATAGTTTCTTTTGTAAGAGGAATTTATGTACTAACTCTTAAATATTATACTTATTTTGTTTTGAGTATTTATTAATTTATACTATGTAATTTAAACAGGATTGAAGACTTGAAGCAAGTTTTAATGAACTTGCTATAGTAAAAATAAGCATAATCCTAAAAAATTGAACCATCACTGGATGCACTATATATGCCTTATTTTAGGGAATCCTCCCAGTAATCATATGAGATGGCCCCTATTATGATATTTATCACATTATATTATAGCTGAATTCAGATTCTCAAAGTACTCATATTCTCATTAATTGCTACAAATTTTCTTGATTGAACAGGGCATGTTTATGAATTTTTTCCATAACAGGAAAGAAAATGACAAAATCTACTAAATTTTTGATCAGAAATAGTAAGATGTGGTCAACTGAATTATAGATGCACACTCAGAGGTAATAGTTTTTTTCTTCTCAACACATCTACATTCATTTCATAGAATTATCAAAACAGAAATTATCAATGTTCTGTTGATGGTGATTATCAGAGTTTGAGAATAGCTTATTATGGAACAAAATGGCAAAAAAACCTTTTTAAGGAACAGTTATGGAGCTGAATGCTCTAGGTAAGACTAGCAGACTTTCCCCAACCAATGATGCCACCAGTCTCACCAATTTAACTGGAGTCAAGAACAAAATTGAATAAATAATCCATAAGTAGAATCAAATAACCACCTTGCCCTCAGAATAAATTGCATTGTCTTTCATTCCTTTTCTCCCTCAGTTAACACTAAGGAGAATACAAGCATTCAAGGCCTTCCACCATCACGCAGAGTCTTAGCTTTCCATAGTCTCAAATCTGACCAAATCAGATCATCCCAGGCAGTGGTGTCTCTATTTGTAAGGACCTAGTAATCCTTTCCAAGAGCATGAATGTCTTTTGTCTCAGTCATGTTAGAAACTGCTCTTGGACTTGAGTTCTACTCTATTTTCATCCAACTAATGCTGAAAATAATCAAGGTAGAATGTCCTAAGCAAAAAGTGGGGAAGATGAGTCCATTACAAGAAGTCTGCTAAGGGGAGAAGAGAGTTTATTGCAGAGGATAGTAGAAATTTAGAAATAGATACAGTAATTCTGTATTAAAAACCAATTTCCCCAATTTCCTTTAAGTAGTTTAGACTTTATCTTCAGGCCAAATTTTTAAGCAGGGATGTCTGGTTTACAGTCAAGCTGGTAACACTATGAAGGATAGGTGAGAGTCTAGGTTTTAAAACTAGTGAGTGAAACCAAAGAATTCATTGGAGATTCTAAGCACACTCTCCAAGCATTAATCTAAATGCAATCAAAAATAATAATTCAACATTTAAAAAATAATAATAATAATAACTCAACATTAAAAAAATGTGATTAACATGCAAATCAGTGGAATAAATAGTTACCTTCATCACTACAAGCTAGAAACAAGGTTAAGAGCACAAAGATTCAAAGCATCTTGCTGTAATAAGATCAGGTTGATATTCCTATCTCTGTAATGAATTTTCAGCACCTGGGGTAAACTGGACAGTCCCTGAGATGGGCCATCACTGAGTGCAGAAGCATCAAACTGTCTCATCCTAAAGACTACTGTACCTTACTCTAGATGTCAGAGTGCTGCCTGGCTTCTCGGGAGGCCTCTGCTGGGCATACTAAGCCACTGCCTTACCATGACAATGCTGTGACAAACCCAGACAGCATATTAAATAGAACTGCCATACGACCCAGCAGTCCCACTCGTAGGCATACACACCAAGGAAACCAGATCTGAAAGAGACACGTGCACCCCAATGTTCATTGCAGCACTGTTTATAATAGCCAGGACATGGAAGCAACCTAGATGCCCATCAGCAGACGAATGGATAAGAAAGCTGTGGTACATATACACAATGGAATATTACTCAGCCATTAAAAGGAATACATTTGAATCAGTTCTAATGAGGTGGATGACACTGGAGCCCATTATACAGAGTGAAGTAAGCCAGAAAGAAAAATACCAATACAGTATACTAATGCATATATGTAGAATTTAGAAAGATGGTAATGATAACCTTATATGCGAGACAGAAAAAGAGACACAGATATATAGAACAGACTTTTGGACTCTGGGAGAAAGCATGGGTGGAATGATCTGAGAGAATAGCATTGAAACATGTATATTATCAATTGTGAGACAGATCGCCAGTCCAGGTTTGATGCATGAGACAAGTGCCCAGGGCTGGTGCACTGGGATGACCCAGAGCGATGGGATGGAGAGGGGTTCAGGGGGGTTCAGGATGGGGAACACATGTAAATCCATGGCTGATTCATATCAATGTATTGCAAAAACCACTATAATATTATAAAGTAATTAGCCTCCAACTAATATAAATAAATAAATTTTTAAAAAAGAGTAGAGAAATCAGTTTGCTGACAAAGGTCCATATAGTCAAAGCTATGTTTTTTCCAGTAGTCATGTATGGATGTGAGAGTTGGACCATAAAGAAGGCTAAGTGCCAAAGAATTGATGCTTTCGAATTGTCGTGTTGGAAAAGACTCCCGAGAGTCCTTTGGACTGCAAGGAGATCAAACCAGTTAATCCTAAATAAAATCAGTCCTCAATATGCCTTGGAAGGACTGATGCTAAAGCTGAAGCTCCAGTACTTTGGCCACCTGATGTGTAGATCTGACTCATTAGGTAAGACCCCTGATGCTGAGAAAGATGAAAGGTGGGAGGAGAAGGGAGTGACAGAGGACAAGATGGTTGGATGACATCCCTGACTCAACGGACATGAGTTTGAGCAAGCTCCAGGAGTTGGTGAAGGACAGGGAAGACTGGCGTGCTGCAATGCATGGGGTCGCAAAGCGTCGGACATGACCGAGAGGCTGAACAACAACAAACAACCTTGCCAGCTACCAGGGCAAGATGTGAGCACATGCGTGCTTCATGAAATACTGTCAGTGCTCCTGGGCCTATCTACTCTGATAGTAAGATGGGAAATGTTTTTTGTTACCAAAAAATGCATGTAATAAGAAATTTTGGGTATTGGAGACTAAGTGGTATCAAGAGATGCTGCTGGCTTAACTCATCTGTTGTGTGTGAAGCTGAGCACAACGCTCCTGTGACTGCTATTGAGCATTTATTTTTAAGCACTTATAAAAATGTGTTTAATCAGAGGTTTCTTGCTCTATATCAATTTTGATTTTGCACCATCTTTGTTTTATTGTGGATGTTTATTCATGTGTTTGACCCATGCAGCCCTGTGAGATATTTGAGTCAGATTGTTGTTTTTGGTCCCAGGCTAGGTGCAGACACAGCAGCTGGGTGCAGGCCCTCAGCCTTTTTAATCACAGTTGCACTGTAACAAGTGAATACATAATGCCTAGAGCAGATGTAATGGAATACTGTAGTTTCTTTTGCATTTAGGTAAAGTTTAGATGTTCCTTTTTCTTTGTTGTTCTTCTTTTTTTATTTTTTGCCATTTGGCTACTTTATATTTGACGGTGTTACTGGACATTTTCAGTGGTTTCTTTTTTTGGTCTAACTTTTATCAGTGATTTTTGTAGGAGATAAAATAATTACCTTGGAAACCCGAAGTAGACTTCTGGTTATAAGCAGAAAATTAAAAAGAGCATTTGATGATGGTTGTGATGAGAATGATTAGACTGAATAAAGTATGATAGGATATAACATAAACTAATTTCACAGTTTGTGGTAGATACCTTGAAAACAGAAAAGAGCGTAATAGTGAAAACAGAAAAAAATGTAATAGTGAGAGCTTTTTTCTTTTTTTTTTTTAATGTCCTATGCTGCCTTTAGATCTGGCGAGGGGCCTCTGCTGTGGGTCCCAGGCTTTTTTTTTTTTTTTTTTTTTCCTTCTATGGCTGCATCCCTTTCCGTGGAGCAAATGAGTCCACAGTTGAACGGAAGCCCACATCTCTCTTTCAGACTGATCTTTAGGTATCCTGCTTCCCAGAACTCCCTGCCCACGAGCACATCCCAGCCTGCGGTGATCTTACCTGGATCCATCCTTCTGAAGTGGTTCTAAACTGTTGGTGTAGTGAAGACCTGGTGTAGTATAGTTCTGACGAGTAGCCCAGGGGTGACTATTGGGTGTTGATGGAGCTTTGGCATTCAGTCGAGGTGACCACACACAACCATAAAAAGCCCCTCAGGGTGTGGACTGAGCCGGTGATGGAAGGGGGAGGAGATCAGACTGCAGACTTGGGACTGCAGAACTTAGTTCTCATGCCACCATGTTCTAGAGCTTTGAGGAGTCCAGAATTCTAAGCTCGGACATGTCATCCACATCCTTATGAAGGCACATTTGCAAGATAAGAGATAGCATATTTTATTTAATAGTTTATTATCATTTTCAATAACTTTTAAATATTTAGATTTATGATACTTGTGTCTTCCTTTGTATTCTTGTTCTAGATCCTATAAATGTCAAGGGTGTTTCTGTATATGATTAAATTAAAGTAATTCTTAAAAGAATTTTACAGGGGGATACTATTATTTTCTCTACTTTACAGGAAAGGAAACTGAGGCACAATAAGGTTAAATAACCACATAAGGCCACACAGCTGGTGAACCAGGCTTGGAATGAGAAGGGTGGATTTGACTTCGTGAAGTACTTTCTCTTAACTACAATACTATACTGTTTCCTGAAAAAAATGTGTCAACAAATTCTCACAGAAAATTTCTGGATAACAAGAAAGTAAATGCCAGTAATTCATTGGGATTCACCTTTTATGTAATAAAAATTGCCTAAATCCATAGTGTATTTTATGTTGTGAAATTGGTAAATATTATTACAACCCCTGCAGTTACAATGTCATTTTGAAATAAAACATTCAGAGCATAAAATTAAGGCTCTTACCTTCTTTTCATCATTCACTGAACAGTTTAAAAAAACAGTTTAATAAAACATCTTCTTTATATATATATATATTATATATATATATATATGTATGTATACAGAAGATGCTTTGTCTTTCAAAACAGTATTGGATAATTCTATATAAATTCTTGATTTATTAGGTACAATCTTCAATTGTAGATTTTTCACTTTCTTGTTATTATATTGTCAATAAATTTCAGAAATTTCCCTTTTTGTGCTAATTTGATAAAAGCTTTTGGGCAGGGTACTGACTCAAGTATCTCAAATGAGACAGGAGAATAGCATCTTTTGTTTGTTTCTGATAAAATAATTCTTTGAATAATTACACCTTAAGCAAGGTTACATCATCTTGCCTATCTTATCAGTACCTTTAAAGAGCTGAACTGACTTCATTTGGCAAAACTTTGCTTACATGTGTGAATGAAGTGTCAGAAATGAAATAGAATTATTTGAACCTAACATTAGAACCGGAGAAGGCAACAGCACCCCACTCCAGTACTCTTGCCTGGAAAATCCCATGGATGGAGGAGCCTGGTAGGCTGCAGTCCATGGAGTCACTAAGAGTTGGACACGACTGAGAGACTTCACTTTCACCTTTCACTTTCATGCACTAGAGAAGGAAATGGTAACCCACTCCAGTGTTCTTGCCTGGAGAATCCCAGGGACAGGGGAGCCTGGTGGGCTGCCGTCTATGGGGTTGCACAGAGTCGGACACAACTGAAGCGACTTAGCAGCAGCAGCAGCAACATTAGAACAAATTAAAACAACTATTTCAAGACATTGAATGAATATTTGACAGATAAATACTAAAATATCTTAAATTAAAAAAATATACTATTGACTATTTCATGATTTACATATACACTTAAAGTTTATTTAGTGCCTAATTGTGAATATTTACCCAACCAAAGAATCTATTCATCTACTCTCTCCAAACTGGATACTCACTAGAGATATGTAAATTTACAAACCTTATAAGATGACTTAGAAATACACTTTACTTTTAGATATTCTTTCAAGCTTCGAGTCTATTTAATTGAACAGTATGTTTCTGTGATTCAGAATTTTCTTGATACTGTGTAACCAAGGTAAAACCTAAAATTATATTATATATTGAGGCTATAAGTGTCACCAATATAACTGTTGTCATTAGTTCATATGATAATGTGTAAGTTATAAACTTGAAATTTTCATAATATTAAATTTATAAAACATCACTTTTCATTTATGGACCCTCACTGGACTTCATTAAAAGTATGGCTCTACTGTTCAAATACTGCATGAGAAAATAGAAATTGAGATGAGGATATGCAGGAGTTTAGGCAAGAGCTGTTGAGGGCCAGAATAAGGATTGTGGGGGTGGGGATGGAAATGAAAGGGATCTGAAGCATAGGAACTCAGTGAGATCCCCACATAATTCTCTATCTAGGAGATGTGTCTCAATTTGTCATGAATTACCCAGAGAAGACTGAATAGTCATGAAAGTGAGACACCACTTTCATTCTAAGATGAACTATTGTATGTAGTACATAAAAACCCCTCCTCCTAGGCTGGACAACCATTTGAACATGTAATATTATAGAAAGAGAAACTAATCAGAGCCACTGTTGCTAGGTGACCGAACACTACTTGATTATGGTAGCACTATCATATTTTCTTTTCTCTTTATTCATAATTAAGCACACATTGTCTTTTGGTTAGCAAGTGTCTCACAAAGCTGTATCACCTCATGTAGAGGAAAATTTTAGTGCCTTGAATCCACTGATTCATTATAAACACCAGTTTCAAACTTTACAGATGAATGTGATAAGCAAAAATAGACAAGCAAAAACAGCAACAATAACAAAACACTGCGATATTTATTTCCCTATTTTTCCTCACTTGTTTCTTCAAAAGCAAGGTCTTGATATTCAAAAACTGGGGCATGGAAGAAAATCAGACTCACTGTGTCCTGGAAGATGTGTGGTGCAGACATTAAGTAGTAGCTCTCTCCTCCCGCCTACTGGCTTTGTTTACTAATGAAATATTTCTGCCCAAATTGTACTTATTGGAACATTACCATTAAAAAAAAATTAGATTAGCATACATAGCTTTCAGTGTTTGCATATAAAATTATGCTTCTATCTTTTCCCTTGAAATCAGAAAAATAATTTGTGGTATATTGAATAAAGGGACTGTTCTGGAGTTTTGCTGTGTTTTATTTTAAAGAAAATAACATTGTTACTATAGCCTTATACTTCCAAATTAGATGACCATTGATGTATACAAATATTTCCCATTTTGTCAGGCCCCTAGTCCTGAATCAATAAAGAAAGCTGAGCGCCAAAGAATTGATGCTTTTGAACTGTGGTGTTGAAGACTCTTGAGAGTCCCTTTGGACTCCAAGGAGATTCAACCAGTCCACCCTAAAGGAGATCAGTCCTGGGTGTTCATTGGAAGGACTGATGTTGAAGCTGAAACTCCAATACTTTGGCCACCTGATGCGAAGAGCTGACTCATTTGAAAAGACCCTGATGCTGGGAAAGATTGAGGGCAGGAGGAAAAGGGGACGACAGAGGATGAGACGGTTGGATGGCATCACCGACTCAATGGACATGAGTTTGGGTAGATTCCGGGAGTTGGTGTTGGACAGGGAGGCCTGGCGTGCTGCGGTTCATCGGGTCGCAAAGAATCGGGCACGACTGAGCAACTGAACTGAACTGAGTGCTGAATCAAATGACAAATCTTGATTATTCCTCTTTCTTTTTTTTTCTTTTTCTTCTCCCAGCTTTACTGAGGAATAGTTGTAAATTAAAATATTATATAGAAGATGTACAATTGATCATTTGATGTACATTGTGAATGAACACAATCAACTTTAAGTTAACACATCTATCACCTCACATAAATTTGGTTTTGTTTTACTTTTAATAAGACACATCTGAATCTACTCTCTTAGCAAATTTCAAGTATGTATGAATATATTACTAACTATAATCACCATGCTGTGTTTTAATCCTGGGTCTTATTCATCTTATTACTGCAATTTTATAATGTTTGAACAACATCTTCCTATTTATTCCACCTTTCAGCATGGAATACTTTCTGTTTCCATTGTTTGACTTCTGTAGATTATACATGTGAGATAAAACAGTATTTGTCTTTCTGTATTTGGTATATTGCTTTTACTGTCCTCCAGGTTCACCCATACCTCCAAAGGCCAAACTTCTTGCTTTTTTCATGAGTGAACAATATTCTATTATTTACATACACTCCATTTCTTTGTCCTTTCACTTAGGGTGTTTTCTATTTTGGTTTTGTGAATAGTGTTTCAAATAACATGGGAGTGCAGATACCTCTTTCTTTTTGATAGGAAAGAAATAAAATCATTTGTACTTTAACTGAGGGGACTACCTTTTATTTTTCATCTTGGCTATGTCTAGGTTGTGAAGTTGAAAATTGAAATAGTGTCTTGATAATATAACCACTCTATTGGCAGAAATTGGAGAGGAACTAAAGAGACTCTTAATGAGGGTGAAAGAGAAAAGTAAAAAATCTGGCTTGAAACTCAACATGAAACAAACTAAGAACATGGCATCTGATCCCATCTCTGTATGGCAAATAGAAGGAGGAAAAGTGGAATCAGTGACAGATTTTATTTTCTTGGGCTCCAGTAACACCACAGATGGTGATTGCTGCCATGAAATTAAAAGATGCATGCTCCTTAGAAGGAAACCTGTGACAAACATATTGTATTAAAAAGCAGAGACATCACTTTGCCAGCAAAGGTCTATATAGTCAAAGCTATTGTTTCTCCAGTAGTCATGTATGGATGCGAGAATTGGACTATAAAGAAGGCTGAGCTCCGAAGAATTGATGCTTTTGAATTGTGGTACCGGAGAAGACTTTTGAAAGTCCCTTGGGCAGCAAGGAGATCAAACCAGTCAATCCTATAGGAAATCAACCCTGAATATTCACTGGAAGGACTGATGCTGAAGCTGAAGCTCCAGTACTTTGACCACCTGATGGGGAGAGCTGACTTATTGGAAAAGACCCTGATGCTGGGAAAGGTTGGAGGCAAAGGAGAAGGCAGCAGAGGATGAGATGGTTGGATCGCATCACTGATACAATGGACATGAACTTGAGCTAACTCTGGGAGATAGTGGGGGACAGAGGAGCCTGGTGTGCTGCAGTCCATGAGGCTGCAAAGAGTCAGACACAATTTAGTGACCAAACAACAACAATATGACTTTAAAACCCGCTTTGCCTGACTCTGTCAGATAATTAACCAGAGGTGGCTAACGAGAAATTTGAGCAAGCCAAAGAATCGATTTTCTTAATGTTTAGGTAGCTTCTGTGAGTTCAAATATGGATCATATATATTTTTATCCTTATAAATGGGATTATTAAGCTCCTTAGTAAATGAGTGTGTTTTTCCTGATCTGGTAAGCAAGGTATTATCTGAAGCAAATCAGCATGGAGAGTGTTTACTTACCAGATGGGAGAATAAGGCAGCTGGGATTCCATCCCTGACTTGACATGAATGGTGTGTGCTCTGCGCTTTACTTTGGTGCCTTAGCAGCTACTAAATCCTGCTGTGCTTCCTCTTGCTGCCTGAAAAGAAACAGAAGCCTCTTTCTACAAGTGACTGGTGGCAGATGGATCAAGCCAGTGAAAGGCTATGCCCCAGACTTTAATCTGTCCAGCTGAACTGGGTCATTACAAAGTGCACTTTTCACGCATTGTTCCTCTTACGGCTGAAATTTATGTGTAGTGTAGGCAATAGTTAGTTTAATTTAGCAAGTTTATTTTAAACATTTACTACATGCCTAGCAACATGCCACCTACTTTCCAAAGGTTAAAAAAGACATGGACACAGCATATTAGCTTGGTGTGTTTCATTCTTTAAAAGGAATAATAAATGTAAATCTAGGAAGACATATCATTGAAATACATCAAAATCACTTGGTTCTCAATTTTCCTGTAGATTAACAAACTCTCTTAGGAGTAATTAGTGGGCAGAGCAAGTAGAAAGAGTAAGGAATAGGAGACACATAAACAGGTATTTGGGGAAAGGGAGTAATACATTTTAAAGTTTTAAAAATTTTGAGTACATATATTGAAATTAAAGTAGTGCATACAATTATTTACATTTTGGTTTCAGATGCAGAATGACAAAGGGGAACTCTTATTTAGTTCTGAACTTATATCTATCTGCCTCTTTCTCCATCCAGTCAGGATTCATCCATCCATCTGGTCACCTATTTTGTCTTCAAAATTATCGTTGGTGAAGACTGAGTTTATGAACCACTTATCATATCACAATTAAACTTTTTACATTTAAACCTGTGACTGAGGAAAACAGCTTTGAATCAAGCATATTGTTTTGGATTTCTATTCTAAGAAAATCCAGCTAGTGGGCAGTACTCTCAAAGGGAGGTTGGCAAAAAAAAAAAAAAAAAGAAAGAAAAAAATACAGAAAAACCAAAGGAAAATCTTATTCTGCAGCTTTTATGAGCCTACAAAGTCCTTCCTCTATTAAAAAACTTGCTCACTTTTGTGTGTATGTCATCATTTGTTTGTTTGTTTGTTTGTTTGTTAAGTGCTTTGGGAGACATAAAATGGAAAACATTATCTGGTCTCAGGCATGCACCATAGCCCAAGGCAGGAAGAAAAAGTGAGAGCAGCTTCGCAGACTTGTCCTCCAGATGCAAGTGTCCAGGAATGTCTTGCTGCACCTAACCGAGAATCAGCTAAGAGTATTTATTTGAGAAAACCCAACAAGTAGACACATTTGGTGAACTAATTCACTTGGTGGGCAAATTGAATAAAACCCAACTTACATTTGCTGGTTTATAAACCATTAGCTCTTCAAGTTCCCAGAGATAAAACAAATCATCTGTCCTGTTTTGATGATTCCATGAGTCTAAAGACCCATAAGAGTACTTTATCTGAAATTTAATACAAAATATATGTCAAGTACATTAATTTGAAGATAGACATTCACTTTAATTGGGCTTCCCAGGTGGCGCTAGTGGTAAAGAACCCTCTTACCCAAGCAGGAGACTATTAGAGGGGAGGGTTGGATCTCTAAGTCAGGAAGATCCCCTGGAGGAGGGCATGGCAATCCACTCCAGTATTCTTGCCTGGAGAATCCCATGAACAGAGGAGCCTGGTGGGCTACAGTCCATGGGGTCACAAAGAGTCATGCATGACTGAAGTGACTCAGCACACATGCACATTCACTTTAAATAACATATAAAGTAGGCTTCCTTAAAACCCAATGTATGACACTTTTTTTTTCAAGCCGTAATAAAAACAAGTAGGCAGAGTCTGATGTAACTGTACATATTCTTTCCAAGTTAGTGCTTTGAAAAAGAGTTGAAATGCTTCCTTATTGAAGAAAGAGTCAAGTAGAAAGTGACACCAATCTGAATATGACATATGAAAGGTGACCTAAGCAATCATTATTCTTTTATCAAATAATTCACAGCTTTAAAATATCTGAGCAGTCATATACCAGGTCTCACAATTTTTGTTTCAAGTAACATGAATCTGATGAATTTTATTGCCATTGGAAACACCTGACTCCAATTTCTTGACTTGGGAAGGTTATTTGAGCTTTTTGAATCTATACATTTTACCTAGGAACTTGAATTCAGTAGGTTCACCAGAGCCTGGGAATCTATAGTTTCACAAGGGCCACTTGTGAATGTCTGGGAATACTGCCAGTCAAACCTTTGCCAGGATGTGTATATGATTTGTGACTATTTTGTGACTGAAACATGATTGATTTTTTTTCCATTTATTTTTATTAGTTGGAGGCTAGTTACTTTACAATATTGTAGTGGTTTTTGCCATACATTGACATGAATCAGCCATGGATTTACATGTGTTCCCCATTCTGATCCCCCCTCCCAACATGATTGATTTAATGTACAGTCCCAGTTTTGTAATGGTTTTGGCTCCATTGTATTCAACTTTTAGGGTCTGTTTAAAAAATGCTGTCTGAAAATAATCCCCATACTTTCTGTCTCTAGAAACTTTTTTATCCTTTTGAACTAATGCAAATGTCACCACCTCCAAGTGGCCTTCAATATCGTTGTTGCTGAAAATAACCCCTTCCTACACTCGTAAGAATTGGCCTTTGACAGAAGTGATTCCTCTAATAAGCTTTTTGGCTTAATATGTGTGTCTATTTGGAGAACATGTCTTTTAAACTATCGTGGACTCTACTATAGGATTTTCTCAAAGACATTACGACATAGTGTCATAATGAGGATCAGGACACATTTTTTTCCCATAAGAATACTTGGATTTTTCTGCAGGCAGTGTGACAGAGAAATTAGGATCAGGGATTTTGAAACCAGACTGCATACTTTAATATCCCAACATAATTACTTACAAGCCATGTGACCTGGGCAAGTTGCTTAATCTCTTTTGCCTCAATTTCTTCATCTGTAAAAAACGAGGATAAGCATAATGCCTATTGAACAGGGTTTTTATGAGGATTAAATGAATTGATATATGTATACTTCTGAGAATAACACCTGGTATTTAAAATAACTATATTAGATATTTGCTATTATTATTATTGGCTATAAGTGGTTTGTTTTTATATTATGAATTCTGAGAATTTGTTCATCACTTTTCTCTCCTCACATTGACTGAATATACATATAAAGTCAAGTTTGTATCCTCATGATAATATGGAAGGGAATATTTTAACCTTGTTCTTTATCTCTTCATCTCTGTTGTTGTTCAGTCCCTAAGTCATGTCTGACTCCTTTGTGACCCCATGGACTATAGTCCACCAGGCTTCTCTGTCTGCGGGATTTCCCAGGCAAGGAGACTGGAGCGTGTTGCCACTTCCTTCTCCAGGGTCTGCTCCCGACCCAGGTATCGAACCCATGGCTCCTGCACTGGCAGGCCGATTCTTTACCACTGAGCCACCAGCGAAGCCGCTCTACCTCTTCCAGTGTGCTTTTATCCCCCATCTAGTTTATGAAATCTTGTATACTTTTATGAATTTGTGGACATTGCTTGAAAGTTTTTCTAGCAAAGGGTAAGTTATATATAAATAAAAGGTACACGTTTTTTTTTTACCCTGCTAATTGAGCTGCACAAAAATGTAAAAGAATTAGGGAATATCCTTATTATAGGGCAAAGCAAAATATAGAAATTTAGCATTAAAATGTAGGAGTTTGAAGGAAGTAACATATGCAAAAAACCATTACACGCCAGTCAGGATGGCTGCTATCCAAAAGTCTACAAGCAATAAATGCTGGAGAGGGTGTGGAGAAAAGGGAACCCTCTTACACTGTTGGTGGGAATGCAAAGTAGTACAGCCACTATGGAGAACAGTGTGGATATTTCTTATAAAACTGTAAATAGAACTGCCATATGACCCAGCAATACCACTTCTGGGCATACACACCAAGGAAACCAGATCTGAAAGAGACATGTGCACCCCAATGTTCATCGCAGCACTGTTTATAATAGCCAGGACATGGAAGCAACCTAGATGCCCATCAGCAGACGAATGGATAAGAAAGCTGTGGTACATATACACCATGGAATATTACTCAGCCATTAAAAAGAATGCATTTAAATCAGTTCTAATGAGGTGGATGAAACTGGAGCCCATTATACAGAGTGAAGTAAGCCAGAAAGATAAAGAACATTACAGCATACTAACACATATATATGGAATTTAGAAAGATGGTAATGATAACCCTATATGCAAAACAGAAAAAGAGACACAGATATACAGAACAGACTTTTGGACTCTGTGGGAGAAGGCGAGGGTTTGAGAGAACAGCATCAAAACATGTATATTACCTATGGTGAAACAGATCACCAGCCCAGGTTGGATGCATGAGACAAGTGCTCAGGCCTGGTGCACTAGGAAGACCCAGAGGGATCGGGTGGAGAGGGAGGTGGGAGGGGGGATCGGGATGGGGAATACGTGTAAATCCATGGCTGATTCATGTCAATGTATGACAAAACCCACTACAGTATTGTGGGGTAATTAGCCTCCAACTAATAAAAATAAATGAAAAAAAATATTAATGATACTACTAAAAAAAAACAAAAGAACAAGGAGGGTTACTGGTGGTAATGGACAATTTTCTTCCCAGTTTGCTTTGCTCTCATTTGAAGAAATATGTGCAGTGTAGTGTAGCTATCCAGAGTGAACTTTCATATCGTTTTCAGTGGGCAGATGCTCTTTTTGTGACAGGGCATGAAATTTTGGAGTCACTGAAGGAAATTATAGTAAAACTAATCTGACAACTTATAAGCCCAATGCCATAATATTCAAATAGCCTCCAAACATGTGCAACACAGCAAAAGTTGTTTTTTTTTAATTCCTTAAGTGAGTTTTTCAAGCTGATGTCTTTGTTGAAAATTTTAAACAGTAGAACAACAGAAAAACCCATCTCTACCCCCTTTATAAGTAGCACTGGATGACTAGGGATGAATTTCTGTCCTTGAAATTTCTCAGAGGCTCAGAACGGTTTTGCAAACCACAAGAGCATTACTCCTCCAAAAGAGCATTACGTCTGTGGTTTATAATGTCATCTGGACTTCTTGATTGATTTATAGCATAGTTATCCAGCCATCTCAATTCATTAAGTATTTTTCCCAGCTTAAGTCATGTGTCCTGTCAAATCAAGACTTCTCTTTAGTTCTCAGTAATGCCCTGCTGCTACAATACTGCAAATTCCAGATTAGGAAAAAGTCTTTCAATTCTGTGACTCATGTCTCCAACTTTCACTGGATACAACTATTCACCCAAAGACTTATACTAAATGAGATGAGACTTGGTGACAGCATGCTTTGGGTTGAGAGGATAAGACTATCAGAGATATCAAAGATCTACTCATTGAGCACTAGGATGCTCCAAATTGAAGGGGGATTCTGTGCCCGGATTCCAGGCAATGCAAGTATCATAAATGAATTTAATTGCCAACTATTAAACTCTACTGAAAATTTTTTCCTCATATACCAATCCTAAATTTTCTGGCCATTATTAAGTATAAAAATAAATAAATTTATCATCTTAAAAATTGTTAATATTAAACAGTGATTCCAGGTAATAGAAGTAATTCCAGAAGTTATATTTTGGTACATAAATAAGTGGGGTTAGAAAATGATACATAAGGTACAAATTAAAACAAAAGCATAGCTAATCAGTAAAATCATTATGCTTGAGTAAAATTTGGCATCCCTTGTGGCTCAGCTGGTAAGGAATCTACCTGCGATGCAGGAGACCTGGGTTAGATCCCCGGGTTGGGAAGATCCTCTGGAGAAGGGAAAGGCTTCCCACTCCAGTATTCTGGCCTAGAGAATTTCATGGACTATATAGTCCATGAGGTCACAAAGAGTCAGACATGACTGCGCCACTTTCAGGGTAAAATTGACTTTTGGAAAACAATTCTAACAGTATTCTTGAATATTCATGGTAGTGAAGTGAAGTGGAGTGAAATGAAGTGAAAGTCGCTCAGTCGTGTCTGACTCTTTATGACCCCAAGGAATTCTCCAGGCCAGAATACTGGAGTGGGTAGCCTTTTCCTTCTCCAGGGGATCTTCCCAACCCAGGGATTGAACCCAAGTCTCCCACATCTCAGGCAGGTTCTTTACCAGCTGAGCCACAAAGGAAGTATTCATGGTAGGCATTTAGATAGATGTATACATGTAAGGCAAGATATTTCATGAGACCATTAATGTTTGGAAATCAAGAATTTGATTTGACACTTACTGTGCAGAACAAAAAAATAATCTGGGAATATTCTAAGAAAGTCACTAAATATCAAAGTCCTGATTGTTAAGACATTTATTTCATCTTATTTTTCATATTCTTACAAATGCTTTGATTTTAGGTCAGAACTTCCTTATGGTCCATTTGGAATTTCAAAGAGAATTCTTGATTTCCAAACATTAATGGTCTCATGAAATATCTTGCTTTATATATAGACATCTATCCTCAGCCCTGTCTTTTGCTGAGTAAGAGTGATACATGTTTGGATACAGAATCTTGGTTTTGGAGTTTACCCTCCAAGAATAATTTTGGCAAAGAGTTAAATTTGGAAAATAATATTGAAAATAATTTTGAGCTTTCTTACTTTCATTTAACTTCCCCAACCTTTTTCCCAACCAGCTGACTGAAATAAAAACTTAATTTCTGATGATAACAATTGTCTATACTTTTGATAACTTCTCTTTATGACCTTTAAGTAAATAAAATGTTTTGCATTTTTTAGGAAGAAGTATGAGGAGGGTGACATGGTATATAAAATATGGATTTCATATGACATGTGTATCTTTTAAAAAGTAATGTATATCTTTAAATGCAAATAATCTTTCTGATCTAAATCTTAAGTTAATAGGAAATATAGTCAAATATCTTTGTTCATGAAATCAGAAACATTAATATCTCACTGAGGCATAGATTTAATGAAATAAATATATGTGTGTCCATGTTGATTGAAATTTTATATACTTACTGATACATACGGAAATACATTTAGAAAAGGAATTAGACTGCAATTTCAAAAGGCAAAATTATTTGTAGCCCAATAAAAGCCACTTATATAAATTACATTGACAAACAGGCATCAGCTTTACAGATAGACTTCCTTAGAGGAATGCTATGTGAAAAATTAAAATTACATTACAGAAGAAAAAGAGAGCACATTCTGGTCAGAAACCCAAAGGCTGTCCTTAGAGAGTTCTACTTTTGGTTACAACTTCTGAGCATTCTCCAATCTGAACAATTTATACTCAGGGGATAAATTCATGGTTTTTATGGTGCTAACTCTGTTTATAGCATACCTGCTTACTGTTAAACATCCTATGATGAGAGTAAGATCTTATTATTCTTCCTACTGACCTTTCCATCTCAATTGTATCTTGTATCTTTTCTTAAATTTTAGGTCATAAGGACCCTGTTAAAACACAATTCTGTAAGTGTCTCTGGCTAATCATATCTGTCATTTAGCATTTCTTTCCTAAAATGGTGAGAAAATACACAAGGAAACAGAATCAGCAAATAAAGTCTTTTATTTGCCTAATGTCTGAACAACCTCTGTACCAATAAATATCCATTGAAATCTAGACCTGTATTGAAACTAGCATTGTAAATTCTAAACATGTGCCTTGGATAAGCATCTTAACCTCTTTAAGCTTCCATTTCCTCATGTTGCTAGTGGGCATATATACTGAATTCATATATTGCTGGTAGTATTAAGAAAGATAAAAATCCCTAACAGTAAGACCTGGTCAGTAAAAATAATCAGATTTTGTCTTCTAATTATACTTTCTGTCTTCCTCCTTTCACAGGCAGACAGATACATACACTTTACAGCTATTGTTACTTTTGTGCTTGATATTATGCTATAGTTTACTGTTCTCTCTGCTTTATGTGTATATATTTTCTTTATTTCTGAGAAACAAAATTTGAAGCAGAGGCCATATTTCCTTGTGTTTTGCCATGTTGTAGTAGCGGAGAGTTGGATGTATGACAAAATGTTGAACACACCTGCTTACCAATTTGTTGACATAGGCCAAGATTTATTCAAAATTAGTACTTTTGACACATAAATGTTCTTAGATGTATACTCAGTTCCTTGAGTAATTAAGAGTTACTCATGAGAATGATCTCTAATAGTAACTATTTATGGCATAGAAGATGAAATCTGTGGGTAAAGAAAGAAATAATTATTTGTTAAAATGAAACATGTTCTTAGTTCTTAGTTTATTATTAGTAGCAAATGTCTTCTAATGACAGATTAAGAATACTACCATTTCTAGTAACATGTCCCTATTGGAGTAGCTAATTCTCTAATACAGAATTTGAGAAAGTGCCAGGGATGGTGGAATGAAATTCTCACTAGAGAGTTATCTAATAGGAAATATTTAGAGAAGATTTAAATTTCTATACTTCACTGAAACAGTTACATTAGTTGTACCAAAATTCTCTAAGTTTTATTGCATAGGGTTTCAAAAAATGGTACTTCTAATCCATATTCTAAAGCATGAAGTTTATAGTTTGAAGACTGTACATGAGTGGAAAATTATGATTTCCAACTGCATTAGGGGGAATCATTCATTTCATAATAGTATTTACCACATTCTTGGCAAGCTAGCTCTCTAATAATCAAAGGTCTATTGTAAATAGCCTGTAAGTTATTTTCAAATAGGAGCTAATTTAAATATTTTTCACTTACTTACCAAAATTTACCCTAATCTTTATTTTCTCCTCTCCTCTCCACCTAGAAATATAGTGTATATTTCCATTAACAAAGACAGAAAAGGCAAATTTATAACACAATTGAGACAATAGTAATACAAAAAAATCATAGATGACAA
The DNA here is from genome assembly GCF_019320065.1 of Cervus canadensis. Taxonomy (NCBI): domain Eukaryota; kingdom Metazoa; phylum Chordata; class Mammalia; order Artiodactyla; family Cervidae; genus Cervus; species Cervus canadensis. The sequence goes on along the minus strand of NC_057401.1, from coordinate 28,802,159 downwards.
ACTTCTTTGTAAATTGACTTTATGTCTGCCAATAATACTATTAAAAGTTAATGTAAACTCTCGGGTAGGAAGTTAGACTTGTCTATGACAGATTGGAAAGAGAATTCTGGAACATTTCAAGGGCAAAAGAAAATAGGACTTGACAGATTAAAGAGTCCTGGGCTGTGCTCACCTTCCTCAAACTGCCCTTTATCAGATGGATTAATGCAGTCTTAACATCAGAAAAGACAGGCTGCTACCTATGACAGTAACCAAAGAGCTTACTGAATGTGGCCCGGCATTAGTAGAGGAAGAACGGGAAATGTTTATTTCCCCTGTCACTATACTGAAAGAAATAGACAGCTGTTGGCCAGTGGCTTATCTTAAAATAGCTTCATTAACACAAAGAAGCCTGGCATGCTGCAGTCCATGGGATCACAAAGAGTCAAACACAACTGAGCAATCGAACTGAACTGAACTGATCACAAAGAAGCAAGTTGGAAAACAGCAACATAGGAAGTAGAAAATCTAAGTGCCGAAAACTGAGACATCTGGCCAAAGAGCATATATACTGGATAAATGTGAGTTAATTTGCAATTTTGCCTTATGTTTAAGAAGGGGCATATTAGGGCAGATTCATTTCCAATTAAGTAAAACTTTAAAAAGTTTCTAGATTTTTACTTTTTAATTGTATTGGTTAGAGCATTTAAAAAAATTTACCTTAATTTTAGTAAAGCATAAACTGCAGAATGAAGCACAAGTCAGAATCAAGATGCCAGGAGACATATCAATAACCTCAGATATGCAGATGATACCACTCTTATGGCAGACAGTAAAGAGGAACTAAAGAGCCTCTTGAATGAAGGTGAAAGAGGACAGTGAAAAAACTGGCTTAAAACTCAACATTCAAAAAGCAAAGATCATGGCATCCAGTCCCATCACTTCAAGGCAAATAGATGGGGAAGCGATGAAACAGTGACAGACTTTATTTCCCTGGGCTCCAAAATCACTGCAGATGGTGACTACAGCCATGAAATTAAAAGACGCTTGCTCCTTGAAAGATGACTAACCTAGGCAGTGTATTAAAAAAAAAGGAGAGACATTACTTTGCTGACAAAGATCTCTCTAGTCAAAGCTATGGTTTTTCCAGTATTCATGTATAGCTGTGAGAGTTGGACCATAAAGAAGGCTGAGTGTCGAAGAACTGATGCTTTTGAACTGTGGTGTTGGAGAAGATTCTTGAGAGTCTCTTAGACTGCAAGGAGATCAAACTAGTCCATTCTAAAGGAAATCAGTCCTGAATATTCATTGGAAGGACTGATGCTGAAGCTGAAACTCCAATATTTTGGCCACCTGATGCAAAGAGCTGACTCATTAGAGAAAACCCTAATGCTGGGAAAGATTGAGGGCAGGAGGAGAAGAGGATGACAGAGGATGAGATGGCTGGATGGCAGCACCGACTCAGTGGACATGGGTTTAGGTGGACTCTGGGAGTTGGTGATGGACAGGGAGGTGGTGTGCTGTGGTTCATGGGGTCGCAAAGACTTGGACTCAACTGAGTGACTGAACTGAACTGAAGTGAACTGAAGGTTGAAAAACTTTGAATTTTCCAATACATGACTATGGTATTCCATTTATTGCTTAATTTAAGATATTAATTATAGCAGGATACTGACACATAGGATGTTCTACATATATGATTATATTGTCTATGAATAAAGGCCATTTTACTTATTTAATTCTAATCAATTTCTCTATTTTCTCTCTATAGCTATCTATTTATCAATCTATTGGCTTATATATCATCTATTCTCCCATCTATATTCAATATCTTTTTCTCACCTTATTGCGTTGGTAAGGACCTCTACCATAAGTGTTGAATAGTGATGGTGAAGATAGGCAGTTTTGTCTTGTTCTTAATCTTCAGAGAGTTGTTAATTCTTTCATCAATTGCACATTAGGTGCATGTTAAAAAGAATGTGCTATTATTCCTAGTTTGCTGAGAGCTTTTATTATGAATGGATGTTGAATTTTGCATATCTTAAAATGATTATGTGCTCTTCAGTTATTTTGCTAATAGTAAATTATCTTGATTTTTTATAACAAACCATCTTTGCATTTCTGGGATAAACTCCATTTTGCTCCATTTTTATATAATGTTGAAGTCAGTTTGCTAATATTTTGTTAAGAACTTTCATGATTATGTTCATAAATTGTTGTTCAATTGTTTCATTGTGTCCGACTCTTTGCGACCCCATGGATTGCAGCATGCCAGGCTTCCCTGTCCTGCACCATCTCCTGGAGCTTTCTCAAACTCAGGTCCATTGAGTCAGTGATGCCATCCAACCATCTTGTCCTCTGTCATTCCCTTCTCCTCCTGCCTTCAGTCTTTCCCAGCAGCAAGGTTTTTCAATGAGTCAGCTCTTCACATCGGGTGGCCAAAATGTTGGAGTTTCAGCTTCAGCGTCAGTCCTTCCAATGAATATTCAGGACTGATATCCTTTAGGATTGACTGGCTGGATCTCCTTGTAGTCTAAGGGACTCTCAAGAGTCTTCTCCAACACCACAGCTTGAAAGAATCAATTCTTTGGCACAGTCTTCTTTATGGTCCAAGTCTCCCATCCATACGTGACTACTGGGAAAATCATAGCTTTGCCTAGATGGACCTTTGTTGGCAAAGTAATGTTTCTGCTTTTTAATACACTGTCTAGGTTTGTCATAGTTTTTCTTCCAAGAAGCAAGTGTCTTTCAATTTTGTGGCTGCAGTCATCATCTGTAGTGATTTTGGAGCCCAAGAAATAAAGTCTGACACCGTTTCTCCATCTATTTGCCATGAAGTGATGGGACTGGATGCACTGATCTTAGTTTTTTTGAATGTTGAGTTTTAAGCCAGTTTTTTCATTCTCTTCTTTCACCTTCATCAAGAGGTGCTTTTATTCTTCCTTGCTTTCTGTGTAAGAGTGTGTCATCTGCATATACAAGGTTATTAATATTTCTCCCAGCAATCTTGATCCCTGCTTATGTCATCCAGCCCAGCATTTCGCATGATGTACTCTGCATATAAGTTAAATAAGCAGGGTGACAATGTTCATAAGGGATCTCTGTAGTTTTCTTTCATTGTTACGTCTCTGCTGGATTTGATTTTAAGAGAATACTGGCTTCATAAAATGAATTTGGAAGCATTTCAACTTCCTTTTTCCTCAAAGGATTTGTGTAAAACTGATATTTTTATATTAAATTTTTGGTAGAATTGCCTACAAAGCCATCAGATTCTGAAATTTTCTTTGAAGAGAGGCTCTTTACTAGCAAATTTATTCTTTTAATAGATCTAAGTCCATTTTTATGTGTCATATTCTTTTGTCAGTTTGTAAATTAGTGTCTCAGGGCATTTGTTTTTGTCAACTTGAATTTATTGGCACAAAATTGTTTATTATATTTCCTTGTGTGTATGTGTGTGCTAAACCGTGTACAACTCTTTTGCGACCCTATGGGTTGTAGCCTGCCAGGATTCTCCAGCGATCCTCCATGCAAGAATACAGGATGGGGGTTGCCATTTCCTCCTCCAGAGGATCTTCCTGACCCAGGGATCTTACTTCCATCTCCTGCATCTCCTGCATTGCAGGCAGATTATTTACCACTCAGTGACAAAGGAAGCCCATTTCATTTCATTATCTTTTAAATACCTCTAGGTTCTGTGGTGATAATCTTTTTCATATCTAATATTGGTAACTAGAGTTTATTTCTAGTTTTTCATTTTTCTAGCCAAAGATTTAAAGCTCTAATTGATTTTTCAAAGAATCAGTTTCTGATATTATTGATTTTCTTTTCTATTTGTTCATTTTAAAGTTTTCTTAATTTTTTACACTTTGATATTTTCATCTTTTTTTTTAAACTCACTTTGGCTTTAATTTTTCTTTACCTGTTTAAGTTTAAAGCTTAGATAACTGATTTTATTTATTTTTCTTTTATAATAGATATATTTAAATCTGGAAAATTTCCTACAAGTAGCACTTTAGCTACACACCCTGAATTTTTATATTTATTTTTTTCTCATTACAATTTAATTAAAAATATTTTCTAACTCCTTTGTGATATTTTTGACTTATAGGTTATTCTGAATTGCATTGCTTAGCTTCAAAATACTTTAGGATTTTGTGATATTTTAAATTGATTTCTGAACAGATTCATATAGTCAAACCACATATTTTATCTTATTTCAATTTTTAAATGTATTGCTACTTGTTTTATATTTTCTGTTTAGTCTGTATTGGTGAATGTGCTCTTGAAAAAAGTGCATGTTGATACATTCTTAAAAAGAATGTATTTTTCAACATTAATGTATAAATCTCATTTGTAAATCTCAGTTTGACCAATTAGTAAAGCTGTTCAATTTTCTTACCAACTTTTGTGTTTCTTTGTTTTCTTACTTCCTGAAAGAGGACTGTTGAAGTATTCAGTCATAATTGTGGATATGTCTATTTCTCCTTTCAATTTTTTGTTTTTAGAAATTCCATTGTGGTTTTAAGAAACATCTTTCATTTCTTTCTTCTTTATGTTCATTTTCCTTCAAATACTAAGCATATGTAACATAGCTTTTTGAAAGTCCTTGTCTGCTAATTTCATTATCTCTAATATTTCTGAGTCTGTTTCTATTGACTGAGATGTCCACTGCCTGTGGGAAACGTTTTCCTATGTTTACACACGTGTAGTCATGTTTTATGAGATCCTAACATTTTGACTGCTACATTGCTGAGTCTCTGGATTTTATTGTTTTCCTTTAAAGAGTGTTGAAGTTTATTTTGATGGGCAATCAAGTTAATTATAGATAAGCTTGACTCTTTTGAAACTTGCTTTTGTTAGGGGCAGGGGCATCTAGATAGCTTTTACTCTAAAGCTAGTTTAGCTTTACCACTAAAGTGAGACCCTTCTAGGGTTACTATTATATACCCTGCATGTTTAACAAGTTTGTTTCTTTTTCTTTTAATTGGGGGATAATTATTTTACAATGTTGTGTTAGTTTCTGCTGGACAACAATGTGAATCAGCCTTAAGTAAACATGTACCCCTCTTGAGCCTCCCTCTACTCCCATCCACATCCCGCCCCTCTGGGTTATCAGAGAGTACCAAGCTAAGCACCCTGTAATATACGGCAGCTTCCCACTAGGTGTCTATTTTATGTATGGTAGTCTCTATATGCCAATGTTACTCTCAATTCATCCCACCTTCTCCATTCCCCGCTCTGTCCACAAATCCATTCTCTACTTCTGCTCCTCTATTCCTGCCCTGAAAATAGGTTCATCAGTACTATTTTTTTTTTTTTTCTATATTTCATTTAGGCTAGTCAGAACTCAAACATCTCCTATCCCAGTGTTAATGACTGGAATTGTTTAGCCTACAGCTCCCAGGCTAGTAGTTATATTTTGCCTGGCCTTATGGAGTTTTATCCTACACAAACACAGTTTAATACTCAGCCAAAACCTCAAAGGAGCTATGCAGATTTCTAGAGCGCTTTTTCTGCACAGCACTCTCCTATTTGCTCTTCTGCACTGTGAATCCTTACTTTCTTCGGTTCAGTTCTGTCGCTCAGTCGTGTCTGACTCTTTGCGACCCCATGAATCGTAGCGCGCCAGGCCTCCCTGTCCATCACCAACTCCTGGAGTCTACCCAAACCCATGCCCATCAAGTCGGTGATGCCATCCAGCCATCTCATCCTCTGTCGTCCCCTTCTCCTTCTGCCCCCAAGCCCTCCCAGCATCAGGGTCTTTTCCAATGAGTCAACTTTTCACATCAGGTGGCCAAAGTATTGGAGTTTCCTTAGTCTTCCTTAACTCTGATCTTTGTCTCTTTAATCAGGGAAATTTGCTTGGGGTCTCCCTACTTTCTCACAGTCAAGAAAGCATCCACAGGCAGAGAAATCTGAACCAGTTACTGGGCTCACTGGTTTCCACCACTTTACTCAGGGATTGCAGTCCTGTATGGCCTGTTGTAGGTGCCTGAAAACATTGTTTCACATATTTTGTATAGTTTTCTGAGAAAGTCTAATACCAGTTACTCTATTATATACCCAAATGGAAGTCTACAGGTAAACATTTAGCAGTAAGTTACAAAGGATGGAAAAATATTAATATATAGTGTGATTTTATTTTTTAAAAGTTCTGAACCTATATCAAAACTAAATTATATTATTAAAAAATCCAAGTATAGGTGTTAAGATTTAAAGAAATAAGATAACAATAAGGATTCCTTGATGGGAAAGAATGAAATTATGGTCAGACAAGGGCACACCATGGAGCTGGGGACTGGAATGTTCTATATCTTAGTTTGGGTAGTGCTTACATGAGTGTTCACTTTATATGTATTCTTTGAACTATACATACAGGGTTTATATATATGGCATATCTCATGACTTAAAAATATTTTATGCGCCTATACATATATGTCTATAATTTTGAAACTACTGGAAGAGGATCCTTTATCTGACTTTGTTTCCTGCTTGTGAGTGGTGACACCAGGAAGAGAATAGATGATCCTTGCAGTCCTGAAAACTCATGTGATGCCAATTTTGACGCATAGGTCACACACAGTTTAATAAAATCCCTGGAGTTCAGAGGCGTTTGCTTATCCCCTGCAGTACTGCAATCAGTATTATCTATGAAATGATCTCCCTTAGAACAAAGAAATATTCTGTAAGAGAAGTATTAGAAAAGTCTGGATAAACACTGCAGCACCCTCAATTTGCAGCATTCCAGAATTTTCCAGCAGAATATCAGAATGCATGTCTTCTCTGAGCCCTGAAGAGCCCACAGTCTTGTCTATACTCACCAATGGATATCATTTTGTTTTACCTTATATGTATCATTTTGTCTTATTTGGTATCCAACCTGTCCAATTCTGAGGCAAACCTGAGAGCCCAATACACTGTATAAAAAGATGTGAACTATTATAGTTACCTAAGAAAGGGCCTCTTACAATGTAGAAAATGTCCTTTAATTACTATTCAAGGATTTCATGGTATATTAACATCCTTATATAAAAAGGCCCTTTGGTTTTTTCAAAAATGTTTATCTTTTATTTTATTTTCCCCAGAATATTTAGTCCATTTCAGTTATCAGGTAAAGAATTCTGATTTTTTTAACCATGAAAAAGAATATTCTGTTTTTCGCTCTGATAACCCTGATATAGTTTTTGTAGTTATTTGTGTCTACATGCAGTCCCATGTGCTCAATGGGACAATTGCTCAGTTTTGGACTCTGGGTATGGTGAAGCCAAATGCTTCAACTGACCCATAGAGTAGCTACAGAACAACAACATGAGTCCCAGCACATTAATTAGAGGGAAGCCCTAGGCATGAGAGACTGATTTTGGATTTCCTTGTTTTGAAGTTTTACATCAATCAACTCAATATAACATGGCCTCTCCAGCATTAAAGTCATAGTCAAGGGAGAAGAATATAAGGGGAAATTCTGCATTTAATCCATAATCTTTGCTTCATTGATTCTCCACCCATGTTTTGTCTCATCAGAATGGAAAGGAAAGAATACAGCCCCTCTTAATGTGAAATGACGTATCTTATCTCCATGGTGTGATGCTTAATGCTTGAGGATACTACTGAGTTATTGGGGTGTCCAAATTTTTATTAAGAAAATAACCAACAAATGTAGGCAGTCAAGATATTTCAGATGAGTGACTGAACATCAAAACCCTGACATGTTTCTTGTGAAACTGCTCAGTGTGAATTTGTATGGCTTTGTTTTAGATATCTCTGAATTAAATCCCACTGTTAGGTTCAAGCAGTCAAATCACATACTTCATCTCTATTCCTAACATGATTCCTGGGTGGGGAAGATCCCTTGGAGAAGGGCATGGAAACCCAATCCAGTACTCTTGCCTGGAGAATCCCCATGAACAGAGGAGCCTGGTGGGTTACAGTCCATGGAGCCACAAAGAGTCAGATAGAATTGAGAAACTAAGCACCTAACCTTGAGCATGTTAATTTTTCTGGCTCTTTCAGGCTTGAATTTTACAGAATGAATAGCATTTGCCTGAAGGCACCTCTGTGACCTTTGTGATGTCAGTTTCTGAGAACTGTTTTTAATAGGGTTTTGATTCCTGGGTCAGGAAGATCTCCTGGAGAAGGTAATGTCTATCCACTCCAGTATTCTTGTCTGGAGAATTCCATGGACAGAGGAGCCTTGTGGGGTACAGTCTGTGGGGTCACAGTCAGAGACAACTGAGCAACTAACGCTTTCACTTTTTTTTTCATATGTTAAGAATTGTGCTAAGCAGTGTACAATTCTATGAAGTTCAATGCTATTAAAAGGGGAATGGTTGAGATTCAACTAAACCCAAAGATACAGAAAGATATAAAATGTTATATCTAGACTGAAAACAAAATACTAGAAATAAAATTTGAATTAGAAAATGTAAGAACTATAATAAGCAAATGAAGATTTGAATCATGTTGGGTCTGAATGCAGAGAAAAAGAGTAAGGGGTGTGTGTGTGTGTGTGTGTGTGTGTGTGTGTGTGTGTGTGTGTGTGTGTGTGTACTCAGTCATGGCTGACTCTTTGCAACTCCATGGACTATAGCCCGCCTCGTTCCTCTGTACATGGGAAGAACAGCAAGAATACTGGAGTGGGTTGTCATTTCCTTCTTCAGGGGATCTTTAGGACCCAGGAATCAAATCCACCTCTCAAGTATTAGCAGGCAAATTCTTTGCACTGTGCCACTTGGGAAGCCCAAGAATAGGATTAAAAACCGTGGAAATAAAGATGATAGAACATGGCAAGCAGAAAAGGAAGAACTCCTAAAGAAGAATCATCAAAATTGAAAGAGGTTTAGTGATCAAAGTGCTCCTTAGTACTAACATTGTCCTAACTTTAAAAAATAAGTATGAAGACTGAAAGGACTTGTTTCTCTCAGAAAAGAGATAATAAATATAGAACCACATATAAACAGATATTTGAAGCTTCTTTTCATTTCAAGAATGAGTAGATATTCTATAATCATCTGGAAACAAAACTGGTTATATACAAACAGGCAAAATTCAGGTTAAGAGTCAGACTTCTTTGTGATATTAACAGCCAGAAAATAATTATTAATTAAAAAAATCTATGAAATTTGGAAGCAAAATTTGTAACTCAGTTATTTTGTTGCTGTTGTTGTTCAGTTGCCCAGTCATGTCTAACTCTTTGTGACCTCATGGACTGCAGCACTCCAGGCTTCCCTGTCCCTCAACATCTTCGGGAGTTTGCCCAAGTTCATGTTCACTGCAACAGTGATGCCGTCCAGCCATCTCATCCTCTAATGCCCTCTTCTCCTTCAACCCTTAATCTTTCCCAGCATCAAGGACTTTTCCAATGAATCATCTGTTTGCATCAGATGACCAAAATACTGGAGCTTCAGCTTCAGCATCAGTCCTTCCAGTGAATATTCAGGGTTGATCTCCTTTAAGATTGACTGGTTTGTTTCACCATAGATAACATACATGTTTCGATGCTGTTCTCTCGAAACATCCCACCCTCACCTTATCCCACAGAGTCCAAAAGTCTGTTCTGTACATCTGTGTCTCTTTTTCTGTTTTGCATATAGGGTTATCATTACCATCTTTCTAAATTCCATATATATGTGTTAGTATGCTGTAATGTTCTTTATCTTTCTGGCTTACTTCACTCTGTATAATGGGCTCCAGTTTCATCCATCTCATTAGAACTGATTCAAATGAATTCTTTTTAATGGCTGAGTAATATTCCATTGTGTATATGTACCATAGCTTCCTTATCCATTCGTCTGCTGATGGGCATCTAGGTTGCTTCCATGTCCTGGCTATGCATGAAACAAGTGCTCGGGCCTGGTGCACTGGGAAGACCCAGAGGGATCAGGTAGAGAGGGAGGTGGGAGGGGGAATCGGGATGGGGAATACATGTAAATCCATGGCTGATTCATGTCAATGTATGACAAAACCCACTACAATATTGTAAAGTAATTAGCCTCCAACTAATAAAAATAAATGGAATAAAAAAAAGAAAAAAAAAAAAAGATTGATTGGCTTGAATTCCTTGCTCTCCAAGGGGTTTTCAGGAGCCTTCTCCAGCACCACATTTCAAAAGCGTCAGTTTTTTGGCACTCTGCCTTCTTTACAGTCCAGCTCTCACAACTGTACGTGACTGCTGGAAAGACCATAGCCTTGACTATATGGACCTTTGTTGGCAGAGTAATGTCTCTGATTTACTACACCCTGTCTAGGTTTGTCATCATTTTCCTGCCAAAAAAAACCTGGTAAAACCAAGTTTTACCCTTTGGAAAATTATCATTTGTGAGGAAAAGTTTTCTTGGTTGTGTAAGGACTCCAAAAATACACTATTCATAGTATGAGTAGAAAGTTATTTTTCCTTAAGCTAACACTACTTAGATTTTTAAACTGAATAGGCTAAAACTGATGAAACTATATAGAATATAGCACTTGCTCCATTGGACAAAATAAGGGCTTGATTAAATGTTAAATATTATTCTATAATCTCTTTGCTACAAATGTAACTAAGTGCAAAATGACCCTTCAACAGAGCTATTCATTCAACAAGTATTTATCCATTTCTTATTACAGAGATTTAAAGTCTAGGAGGAAAAGCAAACCAGTAAGCAGAAAATTAGCAGAAAATTACATTCTAGCGATTAGTGCCATGAGAGGGGAAACAAGTGTTACAAAAACTCAAAGAAGTAATTCCTAACTACCTCCAGAGGTAGAAGGCATCACAAAAGAAATAATACTGATGCTTAAATGTAAAGTTTATGGAGGAAAAAATGAACCAAAGTATTGCTGATCAAGGATAGTCATCACAAAAGCCAAGAGGAGGGAGTTTGTGTTGTTAGAACATACTGTGTGAATGGGGGAGTGGTACATTTACTAAAGGCAAGTGCTCTCTGGCTACCATCTTAAAAGGCTTAGTAATTTTATCTCTGAGTTTGTGTTTTATAATTAAATTCTGACGAGATCATAGAATATGCATCAATAACCCAGAGCTATGGCCCACAGTGATCTCAGCTCCTGCTGTGTCCTTGATTCCCCTGGACTGGTTGTTGACCACCAGCTTCCCCATCCCACGTGATTGCTACCCACCTTCACAGCTGGTAGGGATCTACACTCCAGGCTACTATTGCCATGTTGTACTGAGCACAGAGCAGTGAGAGCAAGTCTCTCACTCAGACCTTATTTCCTACATCCTGCTTTGGGATTGTAATACTTTTGGGTGTCATACAACCACTGTGGGTTGGGACTTCCAGCCATGGGAAGAGAAAATATCTGGCTTCACTACCCTTCCCCTAACTTTTGTCTGGCAGTTGGAATGAGAAGATCATCTAGAATGTTGGAATGAGAGAAACTCTCAGAGTAGGGTCCTCAGGCACTTGAGATGGTCAGCACTTGTGATGTGAGTATCCTTGTGCCTGAGGAAGCAAGCAAGCCATTGAGGACCAAACTACCACCCCTAAAACAAAAAGTGCACAAATAAAGAGATGAAACCAAAACTGTCATGACAGTGCAAAAGAGAAACGATTCAAAAGAGAGTCTATTGCTATTTCAGAGGTTACCTTGAATCATGCCACCCATCTATTCCTGTCCAAAGGTTCACCATTTTTCTTATGGTGAGAGAAGCCACACAGCAAGGGCATTCCACTTCAGGCTGAATTTTGAGCTTCTGGACTCTTCACAGTGCCTCCATACTGACAGTTTTTCAGGTTATGATGTTGCTTTTCCAATTTGATCGCCAAACACTGGGAGCAACACCGTGGCCCTTGCAATGCATCTGTGTCATGTTTTCAAATTTCTGGACCATTAGCGATCTGACAGCTGTGCAAATCCTACTGGAAAAGTCACTCGACAGAGAACTGACTGTCAAGGTGTTTGTTGTACCTTCCATGCTTCCTGACTGACACGCTTCTAACTATTAACAATGTCACCTGTTATTGAGCACTGAAAAGGCTTCTTCATTATGGCTTTGATTTGCATTTTCCTGATTAGTGGTGCTGAGTACCTTTATCATGTGCCTGTGTTGGTCAGCTGCATGCTTTTATGTGTGTGGGGGGGAAGAAAAATCTATTCAGATCTTTTGCAAAGTTTTTAATCAGGCTGTTTTTTTGAAGTTGAGTTGTATGAATCCGATGTATATTTTGGATATTAACCCCTCAGTTCAGTCCCCTTCAGTTCAGTCGCTCAATCGTGTCCGACTCTTTGCGACCACATGGACTGCAGCCCACCAGGCTTCCCTGTCCATCACCAACTCCCAGAGCTTACTCAGAGTCATGTCCATTGAGTTGGTCTTGCCATCCAACCATCTCATCCTTTGTTGTCCCCTTCTCCTCCTGCCTTCAATATTTCAATCTATTATTTGCGAATATCTTCTCCTACTCAGTGGGTGGCTTTTTCATTTTGTTGATAGTTTCTTTTCCCATGCAAAAAATCTTAGTTTGATGTAGTTTATTTATTTCTTTTTGCTTTTGTTTCCTTTGCCTGAGGAGATGGATCCAAAACAATATTGCTAAAAATCGTGTCAGATGGTATATTGCCTGTGCTTTCCTTTAAAAGTTTGATGGATACTGGTCTTATATTTGTCTTTAATTCGTTTTGAGCTTATTTTTGTATATGGTGTGAGCATCTAGTCCAGTTTTACTCTTTTGCATGTAGCTGTTCAGTTTCTAAGCAGTATGTATTGAAAAGGCCATCTTTCCCCATTTTGCCTCCCTTGTCATAAATTAATTGGCCATAAAATTTTGGGTTTATTTCTTGGTTCTCTATTCTATTACATTGATCTATGTGACTGGTTTTGTACCAGTAACACACTCTTCTGATTATAGCTTTGTAATATAATTTGAAATGAAGGAGCATGCTACCTCCAGCTTTGTTTTTACTTAAGATTGTTTCAGTTATTTGGGGTCTTTTGTGTTTCTATACTAATTTTACTAGTTTATTCTCATTCTTTTTGCCTTTTCATACTGTTTATTGGGTTCTCAAGGCAAGAATACTGATGTGGTTTGCCATTCCCTTCTCCAGTCAATCAGGAAATCAACCAAGTCAATCATAAAAGAAATTAACCCTGAATATTCATTGGAAGGATTGATGCTGAAGCTGAAGGTCCAGTACTTTGGCCACGTGATGCAAAAGAACTGACTCATTGAAAAAGACCCTAATGCTGGAAAAGATTGAAGGCAGGAGGATAAGGGGGTGACAGAGGATGAGATGGTTGGATGGCATCACCAACTGGATGGACATGAGTTTGAGCAAGCTCTGGGAGTTGGTGATGGACAGGGACCTGGAGTGTTGCTGTCCATGGGGTTGAGAAGAGTCAGACACTACTGAGCAACTGAACTGAACTGATTCTAGTTCTATGAAAAATACCATTGGTATTTTGATAGAGATTGCATTGAATCTGTGGATTATTTTAGGTAGTATGACCATTTCAAATATATTAGTTTTTTCAATCCGTGTGCACACTATACTTTTTCTATTTGTTAATGTTGTTTTCAATCTCTTCCATCAGTGTCTTAGTGTTGTCCCAGTATAGGCATTTTTCCTTTTTAGTTAAATTTTATTTTTTTGATGCAATTATAAATGGGATTATTTTCTTAGTCTCTCTTTTGATAGTTCATTGTTAGTGTATAGAAACATATTTCTGTAAATTAGTTTTTCATCTTGCAACTTTACTGAATTCATTGTGAATTTTAATTGCTTTTTGGTGGTATCTTTGGATTTTCTATATATAGTACTATGTCATCTGCAAACAGTGGTGTTTTTCTTCTTTTCCAGTTTGGATTACTATCATTTATTGTTCCTATCTGACTGCTGTAGCTAGGATTTCCAATATCCCATGTTGAATAAAAGTGGAGAGAGTAGGCATCCTTCTTTTGTTCTTGATCTTAGAGCCTATCCTTCCAGCTTTTCACCACTGAGCTATGGGCTGTCATATATGTTTCTTCTATACCCACTTTGTGGATATTTTTAATCATAAAGAGATGTTGAATTTTGTTAAAAAGTACAATGAGATATCATCTCACACCTGTCAGAATGGCTATTATCAAAAAGACAACAAATAAGAAGGGTTGGCAAGGGTGTGGAAAAAGGGGAAACTTCATGCACCATTGGTGGGAACATAAATTTTTGCAGCCAGTAAGGAATATAATATGGAGATTTCTCAAAAATTAAAAATATATCTTCCATACAATCCAGAAATTTCACTCCTGGATATTTATCTAAAGAAAATGAAAAGACCAGTTCAAAAAGATACATGCACCTATATGTTCATTGTAGCATTATTTATAGTAGCCAGGTTTTAGAAACAACCTAAGTTTTCATCAACAGAAGGATGAGTAAAGAAGATGTGGTGTTTGTATATACAATGGAGTATTACTCAGCCCTTTAAAAAGTGAAATGTGGACATTTTTGTCATGAATGGACCTACAGGGTATTCCATTAAGTGAAATAAGTCAGAAAGAGCAAGAAAAATGTCATATGATATTACTTATTTGTAAAATCTAAAACAAAACAAATGAACAAACCAAACATGACAAAATAGAAATAGTCATAGAGTCAGAGAATAAACAGACGACTATCAGAGGGGAGTGGAGTGGAGGATAAGAGAAATAAGTGAATGAGGATTAACAGATACAAACATCCAGTTATAAAATAAACCACAGGAATGCAATGTACAACATAGGAAATATGGTCAATAATATTTTAATAAATTTATATGGTTGTTGTTCAGTAGTTCAGCTGTGTCCAATTCTCTTGACCCCATGCACTGCAGCATACTAGGCTTCCCTGTCCTTCACTTCTCTCCTTCAATGGAGTTTGCTCAGACTCATGTCTGTTGAGTCAACGATGCCTTCCAACCATCTCATCTTCTGTTGCCCCCTTCTCCTCCTGCCCTTAATCTTTCCCAGCATCAGGGTCTTTTCCAATGAACTGGCTTTTTGCATCAGATGGCCAAAGTATTGGAGCTTCAGCATCAGTCCTTCCAATGAATATTCAGGACTGATTCCTTTAAGATTGACTGATATGATCTCCTTGAGGTCCAAGGGATACTCAAGTGTCTTCAACACCACAGTTCAAAAACATCAGTTCTTTGACACTCAGCCTTCGTTATGGTCCAACTTTCATCCATACATGACTACTGGAAAAATCATTTATATGGTGATAAATAGTAACTTAGGCTGCCTTGGTGGCTCAGACAGTAAAGGGTCTGTCTGCAATTTAGGAGACCCAGGTTCTATCCCTGGGTCAAGAAGATCCCTGGGAGTAGGAAATGGCTACCCACTCCAGTATTCTTGCCTGGGAAATCCCATGGACAAAGGAGCCTGGCAGGCTATAGTCCATGGGGTCTCAAAGGTTCAGGCACAACTGAGCAACTAACATTTTCTTTCTTTCAGATTTTAACTAGACTCATAGCAATGATCATTTTGTAATGTATAAAACCATAAAATCACTATGTTGTACACCTGAAATTCAAATAAATAAATAGGAACACTAGACACATATATACCCTTTCTCGCCTTACCCCTATCCACACTAGTTCCATAAACCACTTCCCAGCCATTAGCAGACTAAACAGTTGTCTCTTTGCTCTTATGTCACCTTTTTATCCAAATATTACAGTATTATTAAAGGCATAAATATCCAGATTATCTCCAGCTGCCCCCCCCCCCCCCACCATTCCCACTAAAGGAAGTATCTTTGGGCAATGTTTACTTTGGTTAGATGTATATTTTTCTGTCTCACCCACTAAATGTGAATGGTTTGAGGATAAACAGCTACAAATAAACACGAAAGCAAATATTTTCTGGACACTCACAAAGTGCCATATACTCTTTGCTTCTTTGAAGATAAAACAAAAAACCAAATATACAAGTGCATATATTCTGGATACCCTTAATCTAGCAGTGACTGATTTTCTTACTTACTTATGTAACACTGTTCTCAACAAGTTTTATCAAATGTTTATGTAAATTGACTTGAGCTCAAGGGTCAATCCTCTTTGTAGACCAATTGTTCTCACTTGGAGTGACTTTGCCCCCAGGAGATCTTTGGAAATGTCTGGAGATAGCTCTGACTGTAACAGTTCAGGGGATGCTACTGGAAGCTGGTGGGTAGAGGCCAGAGATGTTGTTAAGATCCTGTAATGCCCAGCCTCTCACAGCCAATAATTATCTGTACAAAATTTTAATTATATTGAGATTGAGAAAGTTTAGAAGAGACCAAAGATCCTTAATCCAGGGTTAGTGAGACCTCTAGGAGGTTTTAAAAAAAAAACTGCAAGAAGTAATCTAGTAATTTTCATAGATTGTACACAAGATGCTGTGTGTTTTCATGTTTACTTGTACTTGAGGGAAAGAATGTCCTTAGCTTTCCATAATCTCTCAAAGAGGTTAAGAACCAATGATATGAATAATCTGTAGGCACTCTCTATCTCTTAGCCTTTGCATGGAGCCTCAATATCTTTTGGTAAAGATAAGCAGTTTTCTATTTACTTGTTTGACGAAGTAGTGAATACACACACACACACACACACACACACACACTTTTTAACCTACTGGTATAACCTATGACCCCAGGAGAAGGGAGCCCTGGGCATTAGAAAATGGAAAGAAGCAGGACAAAAAACAGACTGTAATAAGGACTATATGAGCTGATGGAACCACTGAGGAAGAGTGCTTTAAAAGGTAGGTCTTATACGTTTATTTGCAGCTCCCCAAAATTCGTGTGATGAAGTTTTAACCTCTCGTCCTTCAGGATGTGACTGTATTTGGAAATAGTCTTTGAAAATATAATCAGTTAAGCTGAAGTCATAGTGGATTAATATGGACCCTTAACTAATATCGGGGGAATCTTTACAAAAAGGAGAAATTTGAACTCAGACACACACACAAGGAGAACACATTGAAGATGAAAGCAGGCATCAGGGTGATGCACAAGACAAAACAAGCAACCAGAAAGATTGCCAGTGAACCACCAGAGGCTTGGGAGAAGCATGAAGCAGATTCTTCTTCCGAGTCCTCAGAAGGAAATGACTATGTTGACACATTGATCTCGGAGTTCCAGTCTTCTGAATTATGAGAAAATAAGTTTCTGTTGTTTAAACCATCCAGTTTGCAATACTTTGCTAACACAGCTCTAATGAATACTAGCATTTTTCCCCTCATTTATATAGGAATAGACTTACCCCTCCCCTCTTCTTACTTTGATGCTGCCGACTTAGATTATGTGATAAAAATAATACAGTAGAGCTCTCATATATATTGAGAATATCTGTGTCATGTATCCTGTGTCCACTTTACTATACGATATTATTTACATTTTACTGAAAAGTTATGTTTTGCTGTTCTCTCACTGAAACACATAAGATAGAGGGGCTTCTAGGGTAAGTGACCACTCCCAGCCACAAAGCCAGCCAGTAGTAGTGTGAGGATTGGAAACCAAGCGGGGAGCTACAGAGCTGGTACAGAGCCCTGCTCCCTTGTGGCCCTTTGGTGAGCAGGACGCTGGGAAGGAATGAGCACGGGATTACGTCACATTCTGTCTTTGCCTCACATCCTAAACTTCAGTCAACTTGGCTATTTTTGTTGGCATGAAGCCCTGGGTTTTCACCTTCACCTGTCACAAACCTACTCACAACCATAACCTTCAAAAAGCAGCTTGCGCTTCTATCTCATTTACCTGTCACATATCTCCTGCTACTGCTTTCTCAACTACGCTGAAGTTGTTTAGAACAGGGGTCCTCAACTTCTAGGATCTAATGCCTGATGATATGAGGCAGAGCTGATGTAATAATAATAGGAAAAAAGTGCAAATAAATGTAATGCACTTGAATTCTCCTGAAACCATCCCTTCTCCTTTTGGTCTGTGGAAAAATTGTCTTCCATGAAACCAACCTCTGGTGCCAAAAGGATTGGATCTTCTGATTTAGAAAACCAAAATCATCTAAAGTCATTTTTCAGACCATGTTAGTGTGCCACTTACTGACAGAAAAAAGAGAAAGTTTAGTTTACTGATACAACATTTTAGTTATTTTATTTAGATTTTGAGAGAAAAAAGCTACCATTAAAATATATCTACTCAATTCTAAATAATTCTTTACTATTTAATAATTAAATTTAGAGTGTATATATTTTGAAAGGTTAGAATCACTAGTTTTTCATAGGAAAGCAAATAAGAAGGTGTTTGGTGGCTCTTCAGTGACACCTTAAAATGCCTATCTGTGACCAGATTTTTACTTCTAAGGTAAAGAATCAATACAGAAATTATCTAAAACTTCTGAAAATCAAAAAATGCAAAGTATTTGAGATTTCTTTTGTAAAGTATGTTCTAATTTCATTACCCATTATCTCAATATATATGTATACATATATACATATATATATATTCAATTAGCAGAATTTTACTAAGAGGCTAAATAACTGACTTGAATACTAATATACATGTAATTAAAAGTGTTATGAGTGTGTGTGTATACTGACTACCCAATTCAGTGCAGACTGCAAAATAGGTAAAAAGGGGCAGAATGTGCTGTTTCCTTTTTATTTTCCAGAGAGAGGTTAATACCAAGATGTGAGTTAGTGCGACTCTGTTCATGTCTTTGTTCTCAACTAGTTTTAAAATTAAATTTACTCAACCTATCAATATAATCAAATGATGAACTAGTCAATATCAGACCAGTTGACTTGATAGAATTGACATATAAGACTTGACTTCTTGGTGTGGTATCTCCTGTCTCCAGCTATCTTTTCTCTTTCCCAACACACATACATGTGCACACACATACACACACAACATTTGCTATGTCCACACTAAACTCTACAGTACATTTAAAAATATTTAAATATATCATCTTTTCTTCAGACATCCAAAAGTTTGCAAACACTGTCAGCCCTGTCTTATATTTCCAGAACTCCTCATCTTTTAAGACCCAGTTCCAACGCCACTACCTCTATGTTTGATGTCAGTTTCGGTTTGTTGCTGATTCAAATGAAGAGACATTCTCACTCTATATTGAAGTAAGCAAAAGAGTGATTTCTGGTCAGAGAAATGTAATTTTCCTGAGAGTTCATTTGAGTCAACCATTTGTTGTAAAATCCTTTGCTGTCTTCAAGATACAGCCTCAATGAAATTAGTTTCTACCTACATGCCTCGCCACAAACAGGAAGATCTATAGTTCATTGAGCTAGAATGTCTGACTTCATATCAGATGAGTAAAAAGATATCTGCATTAAAGTGAAAAGTGAGCCTATGTCCTGAGTAGAACATTTGATGAACTCATGGATTACTGACTGTGCAGTTCTTTCAGAACCATCAGTTGCTATGCAAAGATTTTAATTTCCTGAGAGGAATCAATAGTCTTGGGAGGGCATCACTGATAAAACTATAGAGATACCCAGTTCCAAATCTACATAACTAACATGGTATCAGTGTATTAAATCACCTCTCAGGGTGACTTGAAAGGAAAGTGATGAAAAGATCATTTCTCATTTAAAAATTTTGAGGAGAAAATTGCATGATAGGTGATTTCATTAGCAAAATGGAAACAAATAAAGATAAAAATATCAACCAGGGTCTCAATGCTAAGTTAAAAAAAATCTCTTCCATCCTACAAAAGAAGGGGAGGGATTTGATATTTTTCCTAAAAGGTGACAAGTAAAAGAAAATACTTTTTAAAATACCAATTTGCTTCCACCTGGAGCACTTGACTCACTATTATATAATTCTGCAGTATGTAATATAAAATGGATGAAGCCTAAGATCTTAGGATTTCCAGAGCTGCAGGAGGTAACAATAACCAGTCTTTGTGGTGTCATGGACTTCCTTTGGTAGATTTCTCTCCATTTTCTAGGCATTTTTTAGAATTAAAAGCATCATAACTCACCTCTTGGTTTTCCCTGTGGCAGCACAAGAAACTCAAGCCCTGCAGAGTGTGCATTACTGTAACGATGCCATTGTCATCCTCTGACCTGACACATCCTCCAGCCTTCTTCTCACTCCCAGACCCTTTCCCCATGCTCCCTGAAATACCTCATCTGTGACTAACCTAGCCTCCTATATTGTCATTCCCTTCTAAACACTTATTTCTTCTTTTTGCCTTGACTAAACCCAGATCAAACTACTCCCACTGCGGACCTCTCAAGTGGAGATTATTGGTTCTGTTTCCTGCTCACCTACCCCAGGACTTGGTAGTACGTTGGGCGACCCCCTGCTACCCACTGCTGCTTGAAACCATTCCATTTCCTTTGCTTTTCATTCCAAACCCCAGGTCTTTCAACCTTTAGTGCATCCAGCTTTCTCCCTCATATTACTGTTCTCTAGACTTCCCAGTCACTCTCTGTCATTCACGGAAGGCTTAAGTAGAGTACTCCTCTCTACCTCCAGCCTTGTCATACTCCTGATGACTTTAGTATCCAGGGAAGTGGTAGGTACAGCACTAGTCAGTCATTTCCTTACCTGCCTTGAATGTTACTATCTTTAATCCTTGTAGCCATAGATACTCACTCTTGAAGACATGACCTGGACCATGATTATCACCAGTAACTGTACCAAGTTCAAAATTCTGATTTAAAAATATTTCCCAATCTGATCACTACTTTTAACTCACTGCACATATCCTCCCACCATACTGACTACTAGTTCAGCTGAATAACTTCATCACATTTCTCATTGGCCATCACTCCTTCCCCTTGTCACTTGTATCCTATCCTATAACCCATTATTCTCACT
The DNA here is from genome assembly GCF_019320065.1 of Cervus canadensis. Taxonomy (NCBI): domain Eukaryota; kingdom Metazoa; phylum Chordata; class Mammalia; order Artiodactyla; family Cervidae; genus Cervus; species Cervus canadensis. Next base: position 28,781,432 of record NC_057401.1, on the reverse strand, counting down.
TTTGAACACCCTGGGCTTCCCTAGTGGCTCAGCTGGTAAAGAATCTGCCTGAAATTTGGGAGACCTGGGTCGGATCCCTGGGTTGGGAAGATCCCCTGGAGAAGGGAAAGGCTACCCACTCCAATCTTCTTCCCTGGAGAATTCCATGGACAGAGAATCCTGGCAGGCTACAGTCCATGGGATTGCAAAAAGTCAGACATGACTGAACAACTTTCACTTTTTTTTTTGAGCACACATGTTTTCTTTACCCAGAACACTCTAACTAACCCTCTTTGGATCACATTTTCTGCCTTTATCCTTGTGAATTTTGTGGAATAAAATGATATAAATGAGTTGACTAGTTTTATTTTAAATGACCACTTGGAAAGTTAAAATTGTACTTTAAAATACTACTTGCCGTAGTAGTCCTTTCAAAGGAAAGAACTTTATTACTTTTTCCTTTCTTTTTCAAACCCCTCCTAGCTCCCCTCACCACATAAACTTATGTACATACACCAGCTAAAAATCTCCATAGTCATTCACAGCATTGTAAAGCCAGAAATCATCATTTATTTAAATTAGTTCTCTAAATGTTATCAGAGGGAAACTATCTTATTTACCCACACCTAATTTATGTGCTTGATGGTAAATTCTTCTCTTAGTCAATGGAAGAAATATCCCTGCTCTTGTCAAATAAAATCCCCTTCATTGCTACTAAGGATCTCATCCTCTCAAAATTTCAAGGATTTTGCCTCTGTAATCATCTCTTATATTTTCTCCATCATCAGTATTGCTTTTGTTTCTACTGGATCATTCCCATAAGTATTTAAAACATATGCTCTATTCCCTCCAAAATCAGTCTTCCTTTAATGCCATTTCCCCTTCTTACTACTGCCCTTTCCTCTGCTTAGTTTCAAAGCAAAGGCTCTTAAATAAATAACAAACAATTGTAACAGCACACTCTCACCTCTCATTCAGATTCTGACCCATTTTAATTTCACTTTCATCTCCAACATCACTGAAATTTTCCTTCTTGGAGTTACCAAAGTCATCCTAATACCAATTCCTATAAATATAACTCAGTCTTCAACTCCCTTGATTTCTCAATATTGTTATACAAGTAAGTACTTAAAATCAATTCCTTAAAGCATTCTCCTTTCTTGTCATCAGCCTTAGACACCATAGACTCCTGGGGTTTTTTATTTTGTTTGTTTGTTTGTTTGTTTTCCTTTTATATCCCAGGATTCTCTTTTTCATCTCCTGTGCAATTTTTCTTACTCTGTCTATATTTACTTCAACTTTACCTTTCCAAGTTGGAGTTCCTCCCACTTTCTTTCCTGAGTTCTGTTCTTTTTCCATCTATACTTTCTCCCTAAGGTGATATCATTCAGGCTCTTCACTTTAAACATAATCAAATACTGATGATTTTTCTGTTTTATGTTGATATTGCTAGGCCAGATCATATACTGAACTCCCTGTTTGTAAATACGTCTGTCTGTTTGATGGATGACTCAAAAGTTATCATGTCCAAAAATGCACTAACAAACAAAATCTGTTCCTCATCCAATTGCCTTCATCTTAGTTAAAGCCAACAGCATCTATTCAAGCAAGCAAGACAGAAAGTTGAGTCCTTCTTTGCTCTCACCATCTTTCATCAAATCCATTAGTCTTTCAGCAAGTTCTTTTGTATCTACCTCAGCAATATATCTCAAATACTAGAATTTTTCTCCACTTATTTCTATGGCCACAATTCTAGTCCAAGTTGCTATTATCTCTCATCTGGACAAAAACTGGTATGCATATCTTCATGCTTATGTACATGGATTTTTCCTTCCCAATTTGTTTTCTACACAGCAAGCAGAATGTTCTATTACAATTGAAAGCCAGACCATGTTTAAAATTTCCATGTTTAAAATTGTGATCATTTGGCTTCTGTCAACATCTTTGTGTGTGTTATTTCATAGATTTCACTCACTCTGCTGTTGCCACACTCCTTTTCTTAATATCCTTAGTTGCACAGACATAGCATTGCTACACAGCAGAATTTAACTTCTGCTCTCCGTTTCCTGAATTGATGTTCCTGTTTTAGATTTGGATTTGGCCTAGGTATTCCTGTGGCTTCCCTGGTGGTTCAGATGGTAAAGAATCTGCCTGCAGTGCAGGTGACCTGGGTTCAATCCCTGGCCCAGGAAGATCCCTTGAAGAAGGGAATGACTACCCACTCCAGTATTCTTGGGGCTTCCCTGATGGTTCAGACAGTAAAGAATCTACCTGCAAAGTGGAAGACCTGGGTTCTATCCTTGGGTCAGGAAGATCCCCTGGAGAAGGGAATGGCTACCCACTTCAGTATTTTTACCTGGAGAATTTCATGGACAGAGGAGCCTGGCAAGCTATGCCCATCAGGCCACAGAGAATCAGACATGGCTGAGAGACTAACACATTCCTATAGGACATAACCTACTTCAGCAAGATTTGCCATAGAAGTTCACTTTCCCTTCAATAATTATGAGCTAGCTATCATTTTGATGTCTCCTAAACACAGATATCAGAGTCATATAATCTATATTGATCTGTGAAATGCCTGGCTGGGCCTCTCTTTAGCCTACTTTTCCTAGGAATTGGGTTTAATCAGTTCAGTTCAATTATTCAGTCACGTCCAGCTCTTTGTGACCCCATGGACTGTAGGACACCAGGCCTCCCTGTCCATCACCAACTCCTAGAGTTTACACAAATTCATGTCCCTTGAGTCGGTGATGCCATCCAACCATATCCTCTGTTGTCCCCTTCTCCTCCTGCCTTCAATCTTTCCCAGCATCAGGGTCTTTTCAAATGAGTCAGTTCTTCTCATCAGGTAGCCAAATTATTGGAGTTTCAGCTTCAACATCAGTCCTTCCAATGAACACTCAGGACTGATCTCCTTTAGGATGGACTGGTTGGATCTCCTTGCAGTCCAGGAGACTCCCAAGAGTCTTCTCCAATACCACAGTTCAAAAGCATCAATTCTTCAGCGTTCAGCTTTCTTTATAGTCCAACTCTCACGTTCATACATGACTACTGGAAAGACCATAGCCTTAATTAGATGGACCTTTGGATTTAATATTTAAAGACAAATGTCAAATCTCATTAATTAGCAATAATAGTGAGCACGCGTGCTTGTGTGCATGCTACGTTGCCTCAGTCGTGTCTAACTTGCTTCTCTGTCCATGGTATAAGTTAGTTTAACTCAAATGATTTGCTTAGGTGAAGGTACATGACACGTTTAATTTAGAGGAAGTCTTTGTTACAAATAAGGTATGACAAATCTACAAAGACTGGTCAATAAGTTTTGGCAGGATGACTGAAACTGAAGCTTTGGAGAAAGGTGAAAATTTTGTTTTATCCTAACTTTGAATACTCTATGGACTTTAGTCTCAAGACTTATAAGACCTTGACTATATATCAGAAAAAAAGTGTATAGAAATTCTCTATTGATAGTTTTCATGTATTAATACATTTAACACTTACATAGTTTTATCTATAGAAACTCAACTTGCATACTATATCAAATGGCTTTTGGGGATAATCTAAATCCTGGAATCACCTGAAAAAGCTGAGTTTGACTTTTTCCATTGAGAGGCACCATATATTTTAAGCAGGTCTCATGTAGAGAGTTCTAGAGGATCAGATAAAGCAAAAATTTAAGGAAACTCATACACCTGGCTCTATGAGATATGGTAGGTCAGGCATTTCCTCTTCTGAGACAATAATAATAATCTTTGGAAGATATTTCACAGTAGAATCTATTGAAAAAGCTACAATTGGCTAACCCAACAAGAACTTCTAAGCTTCCTTTTTGGTAGAACCTGGGAAGGTTCCTGGGAAACCTGGGAAGGTCTCTGCTAGTTACAGAGAAGAACAATCAGTGGACAACACATGATCCCTTCAGTAGGAATTATCAGTGTCTGAAAATCAAATTTGGAAAGCTCAGCAAATTTGGAAAACTCAGCAATGGCCACAGGACTGGAAAAGGTCAGTTTTCATTCCAATCCCAAAGAAAGACAATACCAAAGAATGATCAAACTGCCACACAATATCACCCATCTCACACGCTAGTGAAGAAATGCTCAAAATTCTCCAAGCCAGGCTTCAACAGTATGTGAAACATGAACTTCCAGACATTCAAGCTGGATTTCAAAAAGGCAGAGGAACCAGAGACCAAATTGTCAACATTTGTTGGATCATCGAAAAAGCAAGAGAGTTCCAGAAAAATATCTACTTCTGCTTTATTTACTACGCTAAAGCTTTGGACTGTGTGGATCAGAATAAACTGTGGAAAATTCTTAAAGAGATGGAAATACCAGACCACCTGACCTGCCTTCTGAGAAATCTGTATGCAGGTCAAGAAGCAACAGTTAGAACAGGACATGGAACATAGACTGGTTCCAAATTGGTAAAGGAGTACATCAAGGCTGTATATTGTCACACTGCTTATTTAACTTCTATGCAGAGTACATCATGAGAAACGCTGGGCTGGATGAAGCACAAGTTGGAATCAAGATTGCTGGGAGAAATATCAATAACCTCGGATATGCAGATGACACCACACTTATAGCAGAAAGTGAAGAACTAAAGAGCCTCTTGATGAAAGTGAAAGAGGAGAGTGAAAAAGTTGGCTAAAAACTCAACATTCAGAAAACTAAGATCATGGCATCTGGTCTCATCTCTTCATAGCAAATAGATGGGGAAACAGTAGAAACAGTGCCTGACTTATTTTTTTGGGGGGTGGGGGGCTCCAAAATCACTGCAGATGGTGACTGCAGCCATGAAATTAAAAGATGCTTGCTCCTTGGAAGAAAAGTTATGACCAACTTAGACAGCATATTAAAAAGCAGAGACATTACTGTGCCAACAAAGGTCCATCTAGTCAATACTATGGTCTATCCAGTAGTCATGTATGGATGTGAGAGTTGGACTATAGAGAAAGCTGAGTCCTGAAGAATTGATGCTTTTGATCTGTGGTGTTGGAGAAGACTCTTGAGAGTCCCTGGGACAGCAAGGAGATCCAATCAGTCCATCCTAAAGGAGATCAGTCCTGGGTGTTCATTGGAATGACTGATGTTGAAGCTGAAGCTCCAATACTTCAGCCACCTGATGAGAACTGACTCATTTGAAAAGACCCTGATGCAGGGAAAGATTATAGGCAGGAGGAGAAGGGGACAACAGAGGGTGAGATGATTGGATGGCATCACCGACTCAATGGACATGAGTTTGAGTAAGTTCCAGGAGTTGCTGGTGGACACGGAAGCCTGGCATGCTGCAGTCCATGGGGTCCCAAAGAGTCAGATGTGACTGAACTGAACTGAACTGAAAATCATGTGATCATGTGTAACATGGGCAGACAGCCCACTAAATAAAATGTGAGCTCATTAGGGAAGATAGGGGGTGAGTGGCAGTATCATCATTATGAGAAATCAACATTTGCCAGAGAATTTGCTAACAGGAGGAAGGTGGTATAGTTAGCAACAGGTTTTTGACTGGTAGTCACAAAAATATGGAAACCTTAAAATTAAGTCATAGGTCCTTTGTTGACATTAGATAGCCTTTTCTGTTCATTGTTCTAACAATGATTCTTTTTTGTTTAATTTTCATTGTTCTAACAATGATTCTTTTTTGTTTAATTTTCATTGTTCTAACAATGATTCTTGTAAATGCAAAAGCAACAGACAATTGGTTGTTGGAAGTTTTCTTCAGCTTTTGTGGGGCTCAAATCACTAGCTCTTTCTGTTTCAGAAGTTCCTCTCCTAAACGAGGTTTACCAAAATGTATGAATGATTTCCAAATTCGCCCAGGTTGGGAATGGAAGTTGAATTAGTGAAGTTCAACTTTTTGAACTGTTTTTAAGATGTTACATTGCAATTCATTATCATTCAGAAAAAGGAAAAAAAATGTCCTTAAAATGTCTGTTTGAAATGAAAGACTATCGGAAGTTGTTAAAAATAAAATAAGCTACATACAGGGTCAGTTTATATTAAATTTAGAGTATTTCAAGTTTCCAGGGAAACAGAACATATAGGAATTAAAAACAGATGTTCTTAAATTGATGCTTTGGAAAAGCCCCACAAGGCTTAATCCTCTGTTGGGTATTGTTGCTTGCCCCAAAACTTCATTTGCCAATTTTTTTTGCAGTGTGAATTTTTACAACTACAATGTTCCCAGAGCAAACATATATTTTATTGCAAAGTCCTAATAACTTAGTTATTACTCTCTCAGTGTTGAACAAACTGCACACCATTATCTTACTGCCAAGTCAAAGTAGCATAATTATGCTTTCTTCCACACACACACACACAAACTGTGCCAAATCTAATACCGTGCAACTTAACATGTAAACCTGTACCACAATTTACTACTAGATTCACATTGGCTAAGGTAAATAGAAAAATAAAATCTAATATTCTTGCCCCTAGTTATTTTCCTTTATTTTAAAATTATTTCAGCAAAAAAGGATGGAAAAGAGTTGAGTTAATAAATTCCTTGGATTTTTAATTCTATAGTAAATTTTGAAAGACAATTTGTTGTTGTTTATCATTAAGTCATGTCTGACTCTTTGAGATCCCATAAACTGCAGCATGCCAGGCCTCACTGCCCTTCACTATCTCCTGGAGTTTGCTCAGATTCATGTCCATTGAGTCAGTGATGCTATCTAACCACTTCATCCTCTGCCATTCCCTTCTCTTTTAGCCTTCAGTCTTTCCCAGTATCAGGGTTTTCCTAATGAGTCAACTCTTCACATCAAGTGGCCGAAGTATTGGAGCTTCAGCTCCAGCAACAGTCCTTCTAATGAATGAAAGTGAAAGTGAAAGTCACTCAGTACAGTCCCACTCTTTGAATTCTCCAGGCCAGCATACTGGAGTGGGTAGCCTTTCCCTTCTCCAGAGGATCTTCTCAACCCAGGGATTGAACCCAGGTCTCCCACATTGCTGATGGATTCTTTACTGGCTGAGCCCTAAGGGAAGCCCTTTTAATGAATAATCAGGGTTGATTTCCTTTAGGATTGACTGACTTTATCTCTTTGAATGCTAGAGCTGCTAACTAATCAATTCTAATGCTTTCTTGAGACTATCAAGCTTCATTTTCTACAATGCCTGAGTTGCTCCCTGGTTGATACAGTCATGGAGACCTATCAGTTCCTTCTCGCCACAGTGATACTATTTCACATATGGCAAGCATTTTGAAACTCTTAATTTTAGCTTTTAAATACATGACTCTCTTAAGCCTCATTGGTCTGCAAAGTCAAGATCAGCAGTTTTCTCAGTACTTGCCTCTGTGAAATCTGCACTTTCCGTCTTACGTGCCGCCAGCACCCGTTTATGACACTTCCCTCCTAGACCCCAGGAGATTATTCTGAAGTCAGGCCAGAGGCCAACAGCTCTGTTTTTCACAGACTAGAAGATGGGTAGCTGGCCAGGTGTTGTGAGTTTTAGTTACCACATTTTTCACGTTACTAGAGGGAATGTTTCATAGACATGCAAACTGACAGTTTCCCAGCCTTGATGCTATTGACAGTTTGGAGTTGATGATTCTATATTGTGAGAAGAGATTCTACAATCTCTGCATTGTAGAAGATTCACCAGCAACCCTGATCTCAATCTACTAGATTCCAGTAGCACTGGGGATGGCTAAAGCCACCCCCATTGCAGAACCACAGCTGTAAACAAAGTGTAAATAAAAGGGACTTTGCAGAAGACTTGTTTAGAAGAAGTATCTGATGGCACTAGAAGAGGCTTGAAAAGAGAAGAGGTCGTGTTACAGAGACACACAGTTACCAGTTGGGAAATTGTGAGTTGTCTTTGACTTCACTTCAGGAAATGTTTATTAAGTTGGTGCTATGTGCTAAACACAGTGTTTATTGCTGTAAATATTTAGACCAGTGATGCATTTAAATTGTTTGCAGTCTGGTAGTGAAATTAGAAAGGGAAGCAATTATAGCCATGTAAGAACTGCAAAAGGGGAACTTAAAACGGGTTGATTCAAAGAGGAAGAGAGAGAAGCCAATAAGAAAGGCTTCCTAAAAGATTGACCTCTGTGTGTGTTGAAGGTCAAAGAAGAGTTAGTCAGGTTGGAAGGGTGTGGGAAGGTTATTGTTCTTATAAACAGCAGGTGCAGTGTACTTATAGGAAATAGAAAGTACAGAAATGTGTGGTGGGTGTTTTGTGTTCGTGCAATCATGTGGGCACAAGTGAGAGAGAAAGCGAGACCGACAGATAAAGACAGATAGGTGGAGAGGGCAAGAATGTGAGACTGGTACATTTAGGAAAATGTAAGTAATTCTGTCTTGCTTGAGCAAAGATGTTTAATGGAAGAGTAATAAAGAGAATAATCTGGAGAAGCGATCAGGGGAAAACATACGATGGACCTTGGGAAATAATATAGTTTAGGTTTTATCTGCAAGGACATACGAAGGATTGTGAGCTGAAGGGTGATGTTTCAGAAATGTAATTCTGGAAGCAGTGGAGAAGAGGCATTGGAGTTGAGGATTGGCCAGAGGCGGAAAACTTGAAGCCTGTTGTAGCTTTCCACATAAAGTAACACAGAGAATTTGAGAAGTGGGGAAAAAAAAGTAGAGGATATTTCAACAATTTCCCCACCCTCCCAAATCTCAGCCAAGTGACAAGAAAGAAGGAGGGAATATGTATTAGATAGCTGAGCTTACACAGAGTACAGAGAAAAGAGCTGTGCTGAGGAATGAAGAAAAACTCCTGGGGTGATCGCAGGTCTCCTACTTAAGTGATTAGTAGCACAGTAGACTCATATATCAAGGGAGAAAAAGAACGAAAAGAAGTGAAAAATAATTGTGTGTATTAGGAACAATGAGAAATTCAATATGGGCTATACTAACCTTAAACTGCCTAAGGGATATTTAAGTGGAAGTGTATAATAAGTGATAGGATACATGGTTGGAGAATTCAGCAAAGAGATCTTGGAGATTTATAAATCACTTGGGAATAAATGATCATGGAAACCAGGGTTATAAAGAGTACTACTTTGGCAAAAAGTGACAGCAGAACAAAGATGGAAAGACATCACCCAAGTAGGAAGTACAGCAGAACCGAGAACTGTGTATCCCAGACTGGAGTCTGAATCACTGTACAGTTGACTGACTAACTCTCAACACCTACCTGCAACTCGTTCTTAGAAATTACAGCTAAAGTGTCATGCTTGTGGGGCCTTTCCTTGATTCTCTAACAGAACTGATAGTACTTCTGGGGATCCACCATCCCCTCTATATACCTTTATTGTAGAATTCAACATGCTCATTTGCATTTTGTTTTACACTGGATATTGTTATGTGTGAAAGGAAAAAACCGTATCATGATTATCTTGTATTTCCTGCACACAACAGAATAACTGCAGGTACTATGCACTCAGTAACATTTTGCTGAAAGAAATGTAAACAAGAAAAGTGGGTCAATAACAGATTACCCATTGAACCAAGAGGATTACATATTTTAAAAGCTCATTCTATTTGCCATGACTTAGAATTTTTACTAGTCTTAAAATATTTTATACTCATGATATTTTAAAATTATATACCAAGCCACCAACTTTTTCACCCCATATTCTCATCTTTCAGTTTAATGTTGCTAGCACTTTTCCCATTAAAACCAAACTACAAATTTCAGTAGAGAGACAATTTTGAAAGATTCATATAAAAGCAAATAAGCTACCTAATTGGATTTCTCCATCTTTTACAAGTGAAATTCTAAAGGACAGAAAAACAAATAACATCCAGTTTCTCTTACGGTTAGTGTCTGTAATAAGGTCATTATTTTTTAATTTAGAATTATGTGTCTTACTAATTCAATCTACTGTTTGTTGGTGATATGTGTTTTATTGTGAAAATTTAAAAAGGTGGGCCAATGTGCTCCATAACGGAAAACACAAAAGCATAGAGTTTTAACTCATTTTAGGAGTATTATCCAAATCACTATAGATCTTATTTCTTAAATCATATTAGAAATGGATATATATATATATATATAAATGGATATATATATATATATATATATATATATATATGGATATATATATGTTTGTGCATCTGCTTGTGTGTTTGTTGAATATGGATTGCAGTTGGGAATAACGTCTTAAATATAGCCTACTTATTATCCCTTTCTCTGGACATAACCAGACTCTATCACCCTGGAGCATTCATCTTATAATTTGTAGGATATGAAAATGTTAATATAAGTGGTCTTTAATACCAGTAAACCCATATAAGTAAGAACCCTATGTTCTAGCAAATTCCTTACCAGTATGTCATTTGCTTTGTAAGATTTCCTCCTACTATATAAGAGTTGAGTTGTGCCAGAAGATGATTAAGCTTAGTACAATGCTAAGTTGCCTAGGTGAGGGAAGTCTTATCTTATTTAAAAAAAAAAAAGATAAAGGAAGAAGGCACATATACTAATCGTGGTTTCAGGAGATGAAATTCTTGAGTTCACCAGTGGTAGATGATTCAAGACTCGTTTGTAGAATGTGGTCTTGAAACCATTTAACCTCCATATCTAAACAAAGGGAGAAGAGGAAAAAATCAAGTAAGATGAAATGTCTGGCACGCCTCTGCTCTCATAAGATGTGTTTTCAGTGCGATTTGCTACATAATTGTAACTACTACTCATAACTGTATTCTAAAAGCAGACACCTTAGTACATGCAGTATATAAACTGTCTACAGGCTACTGGTGTAGAAAGCAGTATCACATTCTCTCAATGAACTGAAATGGCAGCAAACAAAATCACAACTAGGTGGAGCATGATGGCTGTGTACTGTGCATGAACATAATGCTGGGCATGTGCTTCCAGTTTTTTTTGTTTTTTTTCCTAGTTGTGGTGAAAGATTTGAATTGACTCATCTGCATTTTCTCACCCAGTCTGCTTTGTGAGCAAGAGTGCATATTTTGGGGACAGCTGGCTGAGACTGGCTGGTGGTAAAGTCTGTGGCCATGGAACAGAGGAATTCAAACCGCCCAAACCCACAATCTTGGCCTCATAGTACCGTGCTCCAACCAACCAATCTAACTGGCAGCAGCTGGAGGACTCTGCGCGGCACACTTTTTGAGAGCATTCCAAAGTGGCCCATCAGATACCAACCGGGCACAGACAAATCCTTGTTTATTTGCATTGAGGCCAAAGAAAGCTGCACATAGTGGTTTGGCTTTTCTTAAACATCCATCAGAATTGTCTGTCATTTCCTATGTTTATGGCGAAATGAGGCTCAAGTCATCAGGCCCCACTTCTGACATGAGGTTTTTATCAGTGGAAAAATGGAAGCAGATGATTCCGTCATCTTTTAAAATAGTGACACGGGGTGATGCTGACATCATGTGAAACCTGTGTTGAAATCACCTAACTACCCACCAACGATTTGTTGTTAAAAAAATTAATGCTTTAGAAATTTATATAAGCTTTTCTTAAAGCACTGATTCTAAAATGTCAATGGGAACCTTTCCTCTTATAAAGTGCTTTACCTTGGTTTCTCAAAAATCTTATCCTCATGTGCTTCCCATAAAACAGGTTGAAGGTGAAAACAAGGACTAAACTGCCTTCAAACAGAGATTGTCAGCCTTGCATACACACTGGAATCTTCTGGGAACTTTAAAAATTATTGATGTCTGCTCCAAGTGGTTTTGGGTCTGGGTCCAGGGAGTTCAAACACTCACCAGGTGATTCTAAAGCTCCATCCTGTTGTAGACTGCTGCTTTAAAATTTAGGGGCAAGAGGAATAAACAGCACAGTATTTTACATAGTATTTTGTATTTGGCAAAGCGAATTATGAATGCCCATGAATTAACTCATTAACATCATTTCTGTATGTATATAATATGAAATTGTATCGGTCCTATAACCAAAGCTGGATTTTTGTAAACATTTTTTTTTTTCCCTTAGAGAAAAAGCTCCAGTGTTCACTAAATAAATGCAAATGCCTATGAATGGCCATACATTTTAGACCTGTGACTCAACTGCAATCCAAATATTAAAAGCATGATTCAAAATATTGTCTTTCGGTTCAGTTTGGTTGCTCAGTTGTGTCTGACTCTTTGCGACCCCACAGACTGCAGCATACCAGGCTTCTCTGTTCATTACCAACTCTTGGAGCTTGTTCAAACTCATGTCCACCGAGTTGGTGATGGCATCCAATCATCTCATCTTCTGTCGCCCCCTTCTCCTCCTGCCTTCAATCTTTCCCAGCATCAGGGTGTTTTCGAATGAGTCAGTTCTATCGTCAGGTGCCCAAAGTATTGGAGCTTCAGCTTCAACATCAGTCCTTCCAAGGAATATTCAGGACTGATCTCCTTTAGGATTGACTGGTTGGATCTCCTTGCTGTCCAAGGGACTCTCAAGAGTCTTCTCCAACACCACAGCTCAAAAACATCAATTCTTTGGTGCTCAGCTTTCTTTATTGTCCAACTCTCATATCCATACATGACTACTGAAAAAAACACAGCTTTGACTATATGGACCTTTGTGTTTAGAATAGTAGATTGTCAGTGTCTTCCTGCTACTTGCTTATTAAAGAGGATAAGTGAACTGAGTTTTCTGGGTATAACTTGATATTCAATTGTCAGCATTGTTCACTAGGCAGGTTGGTAGTTATGGCTTTTCAGAAAGGTAGGAAAGTTTATCCAACATTTTTTAAAGATTTGATAATTTTCACGAGAAAGAGTCATCAAAATATCATTCTGATATATATTACCATATGTAAAATAAGTAGCTAGTGGGAAGTTTATGTGTAACACAGAGAGCTCAATCCTGTGCTCTGTAACAACCTAGAGGGGTGGGATAGGGTAGTGGGTGGGAGGGAGGTTTGAGAGGGAGGGGATATATGTATAGTTATGGTTGATTCATGTTGTTGTATGGCAGAAACAAACACAGCATTGTAAAGCAAATATCAGCCAATTAATCTCTTTTTAAAAAAAAAAAAAAGCCATGTTGATATTTTAAGGATGGCATTCTTGAGTAATGGTGATGTCATTGAGTAATGATGATGCCCCAGAATGCATGAGAATTCAGTGTTCTTTCTCTAACCTTTTAATTAATTGAGACTTGGGAAAATTGAATAATTTGTGTGGATTGCACAGATAATTTATAGCCAAAGTAGGCTTAAATTCCATGTCTGCCTAGCTCCAAAACTAAATTCTGAAATCAAATCCGTGAGATATGATTGGTGTAGAATAGTAATTTGTGTTCTAGTGATAGAGTAGATTATTAAGAATATAAATTTTAAGGAAGCTTTGGTTCAGTTTCCTAGTTTTCTCTTTAATGGGGAAAATGCATTTGATTGCTCAAATGCATTTCTACTCAAATGCATTTGAGTAGAAATATTTAGTTAAAAAGTAATGCTTGACAATGCTTTCTGTATTTTAGTTCCTATACAACTTATCAAAATCTGAAATTGAGGCTATACTAGTAAATGTTTACTCAAGTAGCAAAAAATTAAAATATTTGACCCTGTCTTATTGGCATAAATCCCTAAACAGAAAGCACAGCAGCAGTAAGAAGAGCTATCACCTGCAAAGTGACTTCCAATTTACAGAGTGCTTTTGCACAGGCACTTTTGTGATTCACTGAGACTTTTTTTAAAAAGCACAGAAACATAAGAAAAGGCACTTGAAATTCAACTGTGTCATTTTTTCATTTCATAGTATTTACCTTATGAAGTACTTTGAAATTTTGCTTAGAAATTTCAAGAGGTGTTTGCAAATTCAAGTAGCGTAAAAGAGTAAGCAGGTAGAAGTCTCCCTCTAACCCAGATCCTCCATATCTGAGTTCCAAGAACTTGCCTATCATGTCGCAAGTAGCAGGTGAGAGGAATTAAAACACGATTTTCTCACCAGTAATCCCATGCTCTTTTTACTATGTTATATCTGCATGCATGCACACTCAGTCATGTCTGACTCTTTGAAACTCCATGGACTGTAGCCTGCCAGGCTCCTCTGGATTTCCCAGGCAAGAATACTGGAGTGGATTGCCATTTCTTTCTCCAGGGCATCTGCCTGACCCAGGGATTGAAGCAGAATCTCTTGCTTCTCCTGCATTGGCAGGCAGATTCTGTGCCACCTAGACTCTGTCATTTCATAACAGGGTTAACTTTAGCTAGCTATTGAAATTCTGTAGGTTTTGGTATTCATATTTATAAAAATGTGGAATTTAATAGCACTTGATGCATAAGAATGTTATTAGAATCAAATGGGATTAATACACGTTAATGCTCAGAAGTGCCTGACTGGTCAGAGATGAGCAAGCCTGCAGTCAATGTTGGTCCCATTATTGCATCATCTATCTCCAGTGATTTCAGCACTTCAGAGAATGCAAATACTGTTCCATGATTAGAAACAGCTGAATCTGTAGATCATATGTTCTATGAACTTGTATGGCATCTTCAAATATTTAGGCATTTCAAATTTGGCCACAGACTGTCAATATATGCATGTCATTGGTGATTTTATGGTCCAGTGAAGTTATTGGATTCAAAGTCAAAGGATTCTAAAGAATCCTTTAGACTATACACATATTTGTGGTGGGATATAATAGTGTGTATAATTACATGCCACAAGCAAATCACTTTTAGATAAACCGGGCAAAAATCTGAGGATGTATGAGTTCTTATTCTGCTTTATCTTGGTTGATCTTTTCTAAACAAAATCAATAGATCACAAATTAAGTAAGCACTATATATCTCAGGTTATTAGTAGTAGACTTACTTTGTATCACAAAATGGCCACATCATTTGACACAATTAGCAGCTTCTGCACAATAGAATCACATGGATTGACTGCTATGTTATACATTCAAATGTTCAAGTGTGGACGTGTTTACTTACTCCAGGAAATCAGAGTCCATCAAATTTTCAGTGTTCTCACTCATCATGAGAAAAAGTTCTGAAAAGTCTTATTTGACAAGTTCAGCAGACATCACTGAAAACACCAAACTATAAAAATATTGTATTTCCAATTAAAAGAAGCTATAATATCTTGTGTGTGTGTGTGTATGTGTATTAGTTGTGTCCGACTCTTTGCGACCCCAAGGCCTGTAGCCCTCCAGGCTCCTCTGTTCATAACCTTTGACATTTCCAGTTTTCCATGATCTCTCTACAAGTTTTCCATGATCTCTCTACAAGTTTTCCACTTAACAGTTATTTAGCAATCTATTTTGCAATTCTCTAAGTACCTTGAGAGCTTGACCTCACTTAAAGGGTAGATGATTATCTACCCTTTAGTATTTAGAAATACTAAAATTGTAATGCTCTCTTCCCAATGTTTGTTTTATGTTTCTCAGCATGTAGAAACTTGTTCTTAAAAGGGAATTGAAGCAATCAAAAAGAGAGCCAATATACCTTCTTTCGCCCCTTACTGGATCACAGCCTTATCATGGTGAAGGGGCTTGTATAACTCAATGGAGCTTTGAGCCATGCTGTGCAGAGCTACCCAAGATGGATCAGTCATAATGAAGAGTTCTGACAAAACATGGTCTCCACTGGAGAAGGGAATAGCAAACCACTGCAGTATTCTTGCCCATGTACCCCATGAACAGTATGAAAAGGCAAAAAGATATGACACTGGAAGATGAGCCCACCAAGTCAGAATGTATCCAATATGCTGCTGGACAAGAGCAGAGATTGCTCCAGAAAGAATGAAGTGGCTGGGCCAAAGTGGAAATAACTCTAGGTTGTGGATGTGTCTGGTGGTAAAAATAAAAGTCTGATGCTGTAAAGAACAACATTGTATAAGAAACTGGAATGTTAGTCCATGAATCAAGGTAAATTGGATGTGGTCAATCAGGAGATGGCAAGAGTGAGCATCAACATCTTAGGAATCAGATGAATGAAATAGACAGTGAACTAAATAAATCAGCAAACTAAAATAGACAGGAACGCAAGAATTTAATTCAGATGACCACTATATCTACTACTGTGGGCAAGAGTCCCTCAGAAGAAATGGAGCAGCCCTCACAGTCAACAAGAGTCTGAAATGCAGTACTTAGGTACAACCTCAAAAAGGATCTCAGTTCATTTCCAGGGAAAAACATTCAATATTACAGTAATCCAAGTATATACCCCAACCACTGATGATGAAGAAGTTGAAGTTAACCAGTTAAATGAAGACCTACAAGACCTTCTAGGACTAACAACAACAAAAAAAAGATGAAAAATTATTAAAGAGATGGGAATGTCAGACCACCTTACCTCTCTCCTGAGAAACCTATATGTGGCTCAAGAAGCAGCATGTAGAACTGGACTTGGGACAACAGACTGGTTCAAAATTGGGAAAGGAGCACAACAGGGCTGTATCTTGTCACCCTGCTTATTTAACTTGTATTCAGAGGACATCATGTGAAATGCTTGGCTGAATGACTCTCAATCTAGAATTAAGATTGACGGGAAAAATATCAACAACATCAGATATGCAATTGATATCACTCTAATGACAGAAAGTGAAGAGGAACTAAAGATCCTCTTGATGAGGGTGAAAGAGGAGAGGGAAAAAAAATGGCTTGAAGCTCAACATTCAAAAAACTAAGATTATGGCATCTGATCCCATCATTTCATGGCAAATAGGGGAAAAGCAGAAGCAGTGACAGATTTTATTTTCTTGGGCTCCAGAATTACTGTGGATGGTGACTGAGCCATGAAATTAAGACACTTGCTTCTTACAAGAAAAGCCTTGAGAAACTTAGCATATTAAAAAGCAGAGCTATCACTTTGCTGACAAAGGTCCGTATAATCAAAGCTATAGTTTTTCCACTAATCATGTACGAATGTGAGAGTTGGTCCATAAAGAAGGCTAAGCACCAAAGAAGAGTTGCTTTTGAACTGTGATGCTGGAGAAGACTCTTGAGAGACCCTTGGACAGCAAGGAGATCAAACCAGTCCATCATAAAGGAAATAAAACCTGAACATTCATTGGAAGGACTGATATCGAAGCTGAAGTTCCAATACTTTGACCACCTGATGCGAAGACCCAACTCATTGGAAAAGACCCTGATGCTGCGAAAAATTGAGGGTAGGAGGAGAAGGGGGCATTAAAGAATGAGATGGTAAGATAGCATCACTGACACAATGAACATAAATTTGAGGAAACTCCAGGAGATAGTGAAGCACAGAGGAGCCTGGCATGCTGCAGTTCATGGGGGTCACAAATAGTTGGACACAACTTAGTGACTGGACAACAAATACTTTCTTTCTACTATTCTTTAATGCTGAGCTATCTAAATAGATCCAGGCACCATGGGAGCAGTTATGTGTTTTGCATCCCTAATCACTGTCCTAGGGATTTGCCTTTCAAATAGTTCACACAAGAAAAATGCTTGAGAGAGTATGATGCAATCCACATCATGCACAATAAAATTTAAGAAAATACTAAAAATGAAATTAATGTAATTGCCTATTAATAAAGGGATGTTTAAATAAATTGTGGAACATTAACTGGATGCAGTTCTAGTCCTGGTTATACCATAACCACTTAAACTACTATGAATGCATTTTAAAATCCACCAAAATATGTGTATCATGAAATAACTACACAAAGATTAACTTTCTAGACCTAAGGCTATTGCTTCCAGTGTTGTCCAGGTCAGTTGTTTCTGCAAAAGTGCTTCGTGAAACCCCATGGTCTAAAGGAGAGGCTAGTTGTCTTATTCTTTATATGTCCTCATTGTATGGCAGAACAGAACTAAACAGACTGAATGGAAATGGGACATCCCTGTGGATTTGGGGAACTGTGTCCTGTGCGTCTCATAACGTTTTGCCCTTGGGGAAGTGGGGAGAAGGGATTGCTGCTGTCACAGTAATTGCTTTCGTGGTTGGAGGGGGACTCACTGACTCACCACCCCTCCAGTCCCTCCCTCCCAATGGAGAGCATCCCCCGCTCACAGATGTCTGCAAAGTTAGAAAACATGGCTTTTTCAGTAAATAATATGTGGTTTCCATGTGAATGCTCTATAATGAATATGGAGAAAAGTTGAGGCTGTAAACAATGTTTTTCATCTTATTTATCCACTGTCTTGCCTGGATTGTAAACTTAGCTCTTTGAATCAAACCCTTGATATTTAACACGAAAGCAGCTGGGCATCAAATGAGCTCCTACTTCTCACTACAGTCCTCTAAAACCATCCTGACTTTTCTCCAGCTCCCTGCTCTTGTATGAGACTCAAAGCCATTCCTAAGTCAGATTTTCCTAAACACACTTTCGAGTCAACAAAGGAATTTTGTTTGAATCCAGGCTACAGGACATGAAATAAGTGTTCCTGAAAGAACGTTCTCTTCCTTCTTGTTTTGGTTCAATGCATCCTGCGCTTTAACTCATGTCTTTAGTTCCAGAATTTGGCACCGCCTCTCACAGTGTTAAGCATCTGGGCTTTTAGGCTTTTCAGAATGCTGTATACTTTAGGAAGGTCAGCACTTTGTAACAATTTTCCAAAGAAAACAGTCTTTGTTGCCATAACCTTCTTGTATAACCAAGTTCACAGAGCCTGGAAGCATTTTGTAATTGTATTGAAACAGCAAAAACTGCCCTGGGGGACCACCCAAGGGACAGGGATAAATTGGTTGCCTCCATTAAGTGATCTTTAAGCATCAAATTTTAGTAGAAATGTTGGGGAGTAAGTGATCACTTAAAAAAGAGGTTGCCTGAGGTCTGAGAGTGCAAGTTGGCCTATATTTAATAACTGCAAGGTCATTGCATGAAATCAGTAAGAGGAAGCAGAGAGAAGTGGGTATCTTATTTCCATACCGACCGTTCTCTGATGGCTTGTGATGTCAGCAGACCTTCAAAATGAAATGATTGCCTTTAAAATATCATATCATCTCGTTAACGAGAAAAGAGATCAAAGAATATACTCCAATATCCAGTCATGACACTATAATTTAAAAGTGCTTTGCAATGATTCCCATTCCAAGACCTCAAATTCTTTTTCTTAATTAATTTCATTCATAGAAACCTCTCTAAGGGCCAAAGATTTTTATGGCTCTTTTGCAGAGAAGTCAGGTTACATGCAAGGAATTCTCAATTAGGCACGCCAATACTGGAGGAGATCAAGAGTGAAGATTATCCCAAATAGTGGATAATCCAAAAATCCTCTGTTAGCCTTCTGAAGGCATGGCATTATTTGTTGCTGTTGTTTTTCTGCTGTTGTTGGAATTTTTGTTTACTTTCTGATGCATATATACTATATATATATATATATTTGCAATAAGAAAGAGTAGTGCACTAACAGAAGGGACCACAATGCCAAATTGACCAAATGCCAGTTGAGAAGGTGATTTGGGAACATCCTAAATGGCAACAGAAGGGGGCCTTGATATAAGGCATGCAGTAGATTGAAGGGGAAAAAATGCACATAAACCTCAAGTTTGTGTTGTCAGAGAGAAAAAGAATTCTTCTCATTGCTTCTCTGCTAAGGTTATAACCTGGCTATTAATTTATCTTAGGTAAAATGAAAAGGAAATCGAGGTGAAATGAATACAAACTTGAATTGCAAATTTGAAATGCTGAATTAAAAAAAAAATCTCCTCTAATTATAAGATATATAGACTTAGACATTTTTTGGCCAGAAAAAAACTGCTTGAACTTATTATTCATGGAATTGTTTTTGCAGATGTTAAGTGGTATCAGCAGCTAATTGGGGCTTCTTAGGTGGTGTTAGTGGTAAAGAATCCACCTGCCAAGGCAGGAGACACAAGAGACATGGGTTCCATCCCTGGGTTGGAAGATCCCCTGGAGGAGGGCATGCAACCCACCCCAGTATTCTTCTCTGGAGAATTCCATGGACAGAGAGCCTGGCGGGCTACAGTCCATTGGGTTACAAAGTGTTGAACATGACTTCACACAACTGAGCACGTACATACACGGCGGCTAATTAGTTGGGAATGGGGCATGAAGTGAGAGAGTTAAAACACATACTTTGTGTTTGGTTCAAAATATTCCAAAGCTTCCCAGATATTCATTGCACCCTGTTACTCCTGAGAGGAATCATTATTATCTTGGTCGAATAGATCTTAAACACTGTTCATCTCTATATTACTCTTTCTGAAATGGAGTGCACCATCAAATGTGCAGCGTTTCTTTCACATTGAAATAATTGTGAGAATGGGTGTCAAGAGCAAGAACACTCATCATTCTGTATATAAAACACTGTCAGATAAGTGAAGGATACTGATTGTGCAACACAGATTAACTTTGAGCATACAATCTACCTGGTAACATAAGGCATTTATATAAGAAGCAACTAAACCTTTTGGCAAGTAAAGTTCAAATCATGTGTAAATTATGCACATCAGTGCAAGGAATAACTTTTTTTGTCAAACATCCTAGATGCTACCTGTGAGGTATCTACTTATGGCAGCTTCTTTCATCCTCACAACAACCCTCTGACATAGGGATATGAGCCACATCCCCCAAGTTATAAAACCTGGTGCTCAATGAAGGGCTGGTAGATTGCAATGACAGCCCAGGACTCCAGAATTTCAGTAAGACATTCCAGATCTGACCTCCAGGAAACAAAAGTAGGGAGAGGAAGAAAAGAGACATGGATGGAAATGAAAAAAGAATTTGCCCTGATTGGGGTGGAAGGTAAGGTATAGTTTTTATACAGAACTAAATACTAAGAAAGATAAACCCTTGATCACAACATTATGAGAAAAATAAGCTAAAATTTTGTAGAAATGAAGTTGCACAGGAAGACTGAATGCTACCATATCTTTTTTCTATTCTCATAAACTCGCAACTCTCTTAAGTTTCTTCATCCAGTGGTTAGGCTACCTCATAGATGATGAAAAGTTCATATTATATACTCTATACTAAAAAGTTTTAGAACTGGCACAATAAATTGAATGTCAAATAAATCAGCAAGTACTTTTTTTAAACATAATCTTTTATCCATAATTAGATTCACTAAACCAGATAGCTCCAAATTAGAATCAGTCATGGATATTTTATGATATCATTATGGAGCTGACACTAAGAAATGTCAGCTCATCAATTACAGGATAGAAATAGCCTTTGCTAAATCCATTGGTTCATATTATATGATGCAGCTGGTAAAGAGATAAAGCTTCATATTCATGTGGTGTATCATAAGCCTAGGCCCAAAAACCTCTACTATTGCATAAGCAATATATTTGTACCTCTTGAATTCAATTGTTTAATAAAAGAGGACAGAAGAGATAAGATACCTATTGCTCTGTCATCATTCATTAAAGAAATAAGAAATCTTACTTTAAAAATATCAACCAGAGTAATAAAATTATCCCATTGCTTTTCTAGGCTTAGTGGCCTTGGTAAAAAATTTTGCATCAAATTGCAATTCCAGTTGTAAAAATGTTAAGGATTTTCTTCATGTGTTTAACCTTTGCTTGCCATTCTCTATATGATGCAACATCAAAGGAATTCCTTTGGGAAAAAGGAGATAATCAGGTTTGTTAGGGAAGAACTTTCATATGTCACCACCATTACTTACCAAACTATGGTGAAGTATAATTTTGTAAGCAAGGAAGGATCAAGAAACATATGACAGAAATCCTCCTTAGCCAGGTTCTTAAAACTGATCCAAACAATGTTCAATTTTTATCTTCCATGACAAATCAGGTGTCAAGGTGAGTTTAGGCACCGCTTCCATTGAACGAACTTCTCAATTAGATGACAAGCAAACAATATGTTCAAGCTGCTGTAATTTAACAATATAGAAATAAAGACTTTTAATCTCTTGTATTTTCTTCTAACAACCCTCCATTTATTTCAGTATTGGAGAAAGGAGGAACTTTGCCACAAACACTTTTGAGAACAAAGCATCAACTTTTTATTAGAGACTGGGAGTTTAGCTTAGTTATACATGCCTCAGTGTCAGGCAAACCAGTGTCGGGTTGTTTTATTTTTTTCTCTCTTTCATTCCTGTAACACTTTGATGCTTACAATAGAATGTCATCATCAAACACAAAGATTTCCACAGGTGCCAAACTGGTTGAAATAAAACTTGATCTCTGCTAGGTGAGAATGCTTATTGTAGAAGGTGGTATCTTTTGTCTTTTCAGACTGGATGATGAAATGTTACATATATAGCATCTACAAATACACACATTTTATTTTTATTAAATAAATATACAGATAATTTCCACTTTTGTATAAGAATAACCTGTTTTTTGTGTTTTTTTTTGTAGTTTTCAAAGCACTATCAATTGTTTTATCTCTTTCAATTACCACAACAGTTCTATGGTATAGTTAAGATATATGTTTCAGAACAAAGCAAAAACAAGAAACAGATCTGTAAGTTTGAGACATTTTCCTTAAATCTTATGTGCAGTAAATGTGGCAACAGAAGAAACAGATTTCATAATATCTGGAAATTTGTCTAGAAAACTTAGTGTCACCTGTAGTCTACCACTTTTTTTAAATAATGAAAATATTTATCATAAGGATCAACAGATATAAAATGATTGGAATTGGGACAGAAAGGATTGGAATGTGATTTAGTTTTACTGATTAAGCATATCCTATATTTTAGTGGCCATTTTAATTTACATTTTATTTTTTATTGGTGATTACTAT
The DNA here is from genome assembly GCF_019320065.1 of Cervus canadensis. Classification (NCBI taxonomy): domain Eukaryota; kingdom Metazoa; phylum Chordata; class Mammalia; order Artiodactyla; family Cervidae; genus Cervus; species Cervus canadensis. The sequence goes on along the minus strand of NC_057401.1, from coordinate 28,758,874 downwards.
TGAGATATAGATCACAGAGAGGATTTAATTTTCATATATCTTGCTTGAAATTTTTAATATCAGGAGGTGACTAGGATTCCTGTTTATTGTTAGATCTTCAGGCAGACATAAAGAAATAGAATCTCAACAAATGCATGAATACTGGCCAGGTCCCAGAGACACTGGGGATACATTTCATGAACATAAATAAAGTATGAGCTATGAAAGCTATTTTTAAAAAGGACAGGGATAAGGTACATTTGGGGGTGGGGAGAATAAAATGTTGCCCAGGGATAGAAAGAAACTTGTGCTGTGTGCTCAGTCACTTCGGTTGTGTTTGACTCCTTGTGACCCTATGGACTGCTGCCTGCCAGGCTCTTCTGTCTGTGGGATTCTCCAGGCAAGAATACTGGAGTGGGTTGCCATGCCCTCCTCCAGGGACTCTTCTCCACCCAGAGATAGAACCCACATCTCCTGCATAGCAGGAGGATTCTTTACCCACTTAGCCACCTGGGAAGCCCAGAAAGGAACTTACCAGTAGGTAAAAAATGGTTAGAAATATTGACTCCTTCCTACTTAACAAGAAAAACAAACAACTATTTTGTGTATGTTAATGAGTGGTTTCCATCAGATTCTCCTTTCTCTGTTCCTGGAGGGACTACTTGTATTTATTCAAAACTGGAAATGAGGTCCATCCATGTCACTGACATTATTTTGTTCTTTTTATTATTGAATAATCCATTGAACATGTGTACCACATCTTCTTTATCCATTCCTCTATCAATGGACATTTAGGTTGCTTCTGTGTCCTGGCTACTGTAAATAGTGTTGCAATGAACACTGAGGTACATATGTCTTTTCATATTATGGTTTTCACCAGATATATGCCCAGGAGTGGGATTGCTGGATCATATGTCAGCTCTATTTTCAGTTTTTGTTTTTTTTTTTAACCTAGAGATTGTCATACTGAGTGAAGCAAGTCAGAGAAAGGCAACTATCACATGACATTGCTTATATGTGGAATCTAAATAAAAATTGGCACAAATGAACCTATTCACAAAACAGAAATAGTCACAGATGTAGAAAGCATCATAGGCATCATAAGCATCCCCTTATGATTACTAAGGGGAAAAGGTGAGGGGTGGGTAAATTGGAATATTGGGATTGACATACACACTCTGTTGTTGTTTTAGTCGATAAGTTGTGTTCAACTCTTTTGTGACCCCATGGACTGTAGCCTGCCAGGCTCCTCTGTCCTTGGGATTTCCCAGGCAAGAATACAGGAGTGGGTTGCCATTTCCTTTTCCAGAGGATCTTCCCAGCCCAGAGGTTGAACCCACATATCCTGCATCAGCAGGCAGGTTCTTTACCCACTGACCCACCAGCCCCTATACACACAATACTATATATAAAATAGGTAACTATTGAGAACGTACTGTGTAGCATGGAGAACTCTACTCAGCACTCTGTAATGACCCACATAGGAACAGAATCTTTAAAAAAGAGTGGATATATTATAACTGACTCTCTTTGCTGCATGGCAGAAACTAACACAGCAGGGTAAATCAGTTATAGTCCAATAAATGTTAATATAAAAAAACAACTGGGAATGAGTCATTGTCTGAATCCAGATCTAGCTACTTAAATGCATGACCTACTGAGAGGTAACACCACTGAATTGAGAGGAAAAAGGTAAGGATTATACTACAGGTAGTAGGACAACTCAGAGAACAATAAAAAGTGTAAAGTGGGAGAGTGGGTGAGAAAAAGTGATCAAAGATGTGTTATTGGAAGTAACAGTTCCTTGAAAGCAATACCTGTGCTATTCAAGATAGAGAAGAAAAGAAACTTCTGGGAAGCTTGAAGACACATCAATTATCATAAAAAACAAGTTTTCTCAATGTCTGTTCTATTGACTGAAGAAATAAATGCAAAAAAAAATTGTTATGTGTCATTTGGTTGAAGCCAAGATGTCATTTAAAAAAATCTAGGATTCCTTGCTAAAGCAATATGTAACTCTTATCTATGCTTAATGCACTTAGAAGTTCTTATACAGTACTTAAGAACATGAAATGAAGAAATGTATATATGAGTTTGGATTTGAGTTCTACCATTTATTATTTGAGTAATAACAGGAAAGTTGTTTAAATTTTTGGATCTCAGACTTCTAATTCATTAATTGAGTTGGCAATGTGTATGTTCCTCACAGGGCTTCCCTGGTGGCTCAGATGGTAAAGAACCCACCTGCAGTGCGGGAGACCCCAGTTCAATCCCAGGGTTGGGAAGATCCCCTGGAGGAGGGCATGGCAACTAACTCGAGTATTCTTGCCTGGAGAATCCCCATGAACAAAGGAGCCCTGTGGGCTAAAGTCTATGGGGCCTCAAAGAGTTGGCCAAGACTGAGTGACTAAGCACACACGTTCCTCAGAGGGAAGTTACACAGGTTCTCTTAAATGATGTAGGTACACCTGTTAGCACAGTGTTCAATCCTAGACTGAACTCAGTGTATGGTGGGACCAGATAATTCAAAGGAAAAGGTAAAAATGTTAACGTCACAAAATGACTGACTTTTAGCAGCATTTCACACTAGTGACCAACGTGCTCTTTTTCCTTTGACTTTATTTCTTTTCTTAACATAATGCTGTGGCTCTCTTCCTGTTGTCTATTCTCCAGGAAGTATCCAAAGTGACCTTATTAAAATGCAAAACACATCTTGCTATTCTCCACTATAAGCCTTTCCCTTATCTTCCCATTGCATTCATAATATATTCAAACCTCTTCCTGTGAACTTTTCTAACCTACTTCCTTTCTACCTTTCCTTCTACTTTTTCAGGATAGATTTCTTCCCATTTCTAAAGCACCTTAAGAATTTTCTTATTGTAGGATATTTGCTATTGCCTTTTTCCTCTGCTTAGAATGCTTTTCCAACAAGCAATTTAAGGTTGGTTAAATTTTGCCCTATTGATTTTACCTTCCTGCAGGATCTCTCAGTCCCTGAATTGTTAACAGTTTGGTCTGGGTAATTTTTTGTTGTGGGGGGGCGGCGGTGGGGATCCTGTGATTTACAAGATATTCAGGAGTATCCCTGGACTCTGTTAGATGCCAATAGGTCAGCTCTCCACTCCTTCAAGTTGTAATGAGAAAAATGTTTCCAGATCATCAGATATCCCCTAGAGGGCAAAAGTACTACACCAACCACCCCAAACACACCACTGAAATCACTGGCTGCATGTGATTTCTCAGAGAAATCATGCATTTTCTCATGCATCTTTCTTAGAGAAGCCTTTCCTCATTCCTCAACCAAAGGTAGCCCCCAAGTCACTATCTATTCCCCATTATCTATCATAAAACACTAATCATGTAATCTTCTTTTGATAAAAGATTTACTTGATTATTGTCTATCCCAACCCCCTCACCCCCGACATAACACAGTGTAATTGCTGTGAGAGCAAAAGTTTGGTTTATTTATAATCAGGGTGTGATAAATACATATATACATAAATATGCACATATTAGTTGAACAAATGAATAGGCAAAGAAATGTGTGTGTCCATACTGCAGTTTAGTTTTATAAACCCTGCCACTAAACATGATTTTATGTTAGTAAAGATTAAATTTTATATTACACTCATTTAGTAAGTATTAATTATTTCCTATGCATCAGACATTATCTTGGTTGCTGGGCAATATAGTGGTCAACAGGACAGAAAAGACTTATATAAATTCTAAAGTCATTTGACAGGTGTTTTAAGGTTGCAGAGTGGAAAGACACAAAGAATATTACTGGTAAATTAGATTCATTAAAAGTATCATGTAGGAAGAATGAACATTCTCTCTTTAGTTCTTAACTGTAGATATCTTCTGAAACTGAACCTCCCAAGACTGGGAATTTTTTCCAAACTTTTCATAATTAATCCAAAAGAAGAATTGATTTTGCCTTTCCTAATCTATTTGGAGTAGCTTTATCTGTGCCTGTAGATGTGCATGTCTGTACATATGTGTATCTAAAAATGGAAATTATTGGAATGTCTTCAAACATAGTTACATAATACAAATATGTAATTTTATGTATGTACCTTATATAAGTAGGATTTATTCTAAACATTGTCTATAATTTGCTTTTGTTGAATCCCAATATATGTTGGAGAGTTTCTTTAAATGTTGGTTTATATATTGATAAATCTGCATTGCTCTTTTAAAATATTTAATGGAATTTGATATTATGGATATGTTAACTATGTTTAATTGTTGTGTATTGATTTAGTTTACTTAACAGTTTTCATTATCACAAGCCTATAACTTTTTACATGTAAGTATTTTTGAACAATGTATATCTTGGAAGTAGAGTTATGGAAATTGAAGGATAAGCATTTACATTTTAATGTAACATCAAACACTTCTAAAAAGTTTCTGAATTTATATCTGTACTGATTAAATGGATATGTGTATATTGATATCTTACTATTGATCTGTGTATGTTATAAATGTGTTCTAAATAACTTCTCCCTGTTATTATTTTTTAAAACTCCGATTATGATTATTTTTCCATACAAAAGATTTCTTTTATTTTAAAATGTAGACAAACCTATTAGTCTTTTTCTTTGAGATATTTGTGTTCTGTTTTGCAAATTAATTAAGTGAAAACTGAAAGTCGCTCAGTTGTGTCTGACTCTTTGTGACCCCATGGACCATACAGTCCATGGAATTCTCCAGGCCAGGCTACTAGAGTGGGTGGCCTTTCCATTCTCCAAGGTATTTTCCCAACCCAGGGATCAAACCCAGGTCTCCTGCATTACAGGCAGATTCTTTACCAGCTGAGCCACCAGGGAAGCCTTCATTAATCCTAGTTAATTTTTCCTTACTGTCTCTGCAGTTAATGTGTAACTAGTTAATTCTCTAAAATTTGTTTCTTGTAAATGATGTGAAGTAAGGATTTAACTTTTTTTTCAGTCAATTACTAACATACCATTCATAGGATGACATTAAATCATATATTTAATATATAGAAATTATTAAAATTATGTATATCTTTCAGAAGTTTTGTGTTTAATTGATGTTATTCTGTTTCAAGTCCACACCATTTTTAAAATATAGTTTTATAGCTATAAATATAGGTTTTGACATTTGGTACTTGCTCCTTGGAAGAAAAGCTATGACCAACCTAGACAGCATATTAAAAAGCAGGGACATTACTTTGCCAACAAAGGTCCATCTAGTCAAAGGTATGGTTTTTCCAGTAGTCATGTATGGATATGAGAGTTGAACTGTGGTGTTGGATAAGACCCTTGAGAGTGCCTTGGACTGCAAGGTCAAATCAGTCAATCCTAAAGGAAAATGCCCCCGAATATTCATTGGAAGCACTGATGCTGAAGTTGAAACTCCAATCCTTTGGCCACCTGATGTGAAGAACCGACTCCTTGGAAAAGACCCTGATGCTGGAAAAGATTGAAGGCAGGAGGAAAGGGGATGACAGAGGATGAGGTGGTTGGATGACATCACCGACTTGATGCACATGAGCTTGAGCAAGCTCTAGGTGTTGATGATGGACAGGAAAGCCCAGCATGCTGCAATCCATGGGGTCACAAAGAGTTGAACACGGCTGAGTGACTGAACTGAAAATCTTCCTCTCACCCAGCTCCCAGTCATATTTTTTAGTTAACTGATCTTGTATTTTTTCTATTCTAGATGAATTTTAGAATCAGCTTATCAAGTTTTATTTAAAACATTTTGTCAGTATTATATTTCCTTTATAATCAAAAATATAATTTTTATAAATGACAAACCTATTAAAAATTAAAATATATAATAATGATTAATATTAGCAAAATTCTATTAAATTTCATACTCTGAGACAATACTTGTGGCCATGTGTTGAAAACTTTTTGAAATTAATTTTACGATAAAAATTTATGTTCTAGCCCAGTAACCTTCAGTATATTTCTTTAGGAGTAAACATTTTTAAAAAGAAGTTAGTTACAGGATTTTCATTATAAAATGGAAAAAGATTTGGAAGAAACTTTAATGTCCAATGTCAGAAAAAGCCACCTTAGCAAACTCTTCCTTAAAGAGAATGCTGGGCTGCAGGCTACTTGGTCTGTGTAGTGAATACTCAGCTGTTCCATTGTATCCCAAAAGGAGCTATAGACAATATAGAAACAAATGAATATGGCTGTGTTCCAATTAAAATTTACTTACAAAATCAACTAATTGGCCTACAGGCTGCAGTTTTTCTGTTATGGAACCATAATAGTGCATGTAAGTATAATAACAGTAGCCTAGAGAGTATCCTGTGCTAGAGGATAAATAAGAAAAGGCAGAGTAAAAATTACTGTGATTGTAATTATGAGTAAACTGTAGTGTGCAGAAGAACTAGTGAGGAACTAATAAAAATATAAAGCTTTTCATTACAAGGCACTTAGATTTGTGGATTGTTTAGTTTTGGGCTTCCCAGGTGGGACTAGCAGTAAAGACTCCACCTGCCAGTTCAGGAGACTCAGGAGATGCAAGAGACACAGATTCAGTTCCTGGGCTGGGAAGATCCCCTGTAGTAGGAAATGACAACCTCCTTCAGTATTCTTTCCTGAAAAGTTCCATGAACAGAGGAGCCTGGCAGTTACTTTGTTTTAGTTATTTATTTGCTCTTTGTGCCAAATATTGTTGTTGAATTTTAATAAATCAATATTCGGTTCTGAAACATTTCTTTCTTTCAGTGTCCTTAATCTTTTCCTACTTATGTCTTGTCTGCATTCTGCATTAAGCCATTCTGTATGTGACCTGATTTTCAATTATTTAAGCCCTACACTTAATGGCATATCTCACACCATATCTCTTACTCTCTTTTTCCTCCCATCTGCTTATATGTTAACAACTCTGGCCCTTCGCTTCTGAAAAGATTGATAGAAGTAAGAAAAATCTCAAATAATTTCATATTTGCTAGAAATTTTCAAATGTTAAGATACTTTCAAGTAATTTTTTCTGATATCCCTGAAAGCATTAAAATATATTTAGTTCTAAGTCTATGTAGAACTCTCTGCAGATAATGAAATAATGTACAAAACGTGTGCATTTGGGAAAGAGAACTCATATCATGATAGGAATTCTCATTATAAACATACACAATTCAGGAAACTAGAAACCTGTGTATAATTACACATACCCTACATTTGCAAAAATGTAACAAACTTGAAGAATAGATTGATTACTCTGTCTTTAATAGGCCTGAGCTATCACATACAGGAAATGCTGAAAGTGCTGATGTTATACTTTAAAGTGAACTACTGGCAACCTCTCTGCCTCAAATAAATCTAGGTGAAACATTATACTGATGGACTGTAACCACCAATAGATAGTATCAGTCAGTGTTAGTTGCTCAGTTGTGTCCGACTTTTTGCAATCCCTTGGATTATAGCCTGCTAGGCTCCTCTGTCCATGGAATTCTCCAGGCAAGAATACTGGAGTGGGTTGCCATTTCCTTCTTCTGGGGATCTTCCCAACCCAGGGATCAAACCCGGGTCTCCTGCATTGCAGACAGATTCTTTATCATCTGAGCCACCAAGGAAGCCCTAATAGATAGTATCAACTGGCTGAAAATGGTTAAAACTCCAGTGGGAGGGACAGTAAAATCTTTAATCAAGCTACGTTTTTGGAATACTGAAGGTTCATAAAGGTATAACTGACAATTTTGCAATGTGCATTTGCATAATGCTTCATCATGGAAGTGATCTAACGAGCACATAAAC